>NC_057712.1:57550503-57740349 GCF_004010195.1 Chiloscyllium plagiosum
ACGGGCAATTTAGCATGGCCAATTCACCTAACCTGCACATCTTTGGACTACCGGAGGAAACCCACGCAGACACAGGGAGAACATGCAAACTCCACAAAGTCAGTCGCCTGAGGTAGGAATTGAATCCGGGTCTCTGGCGCTGTGAGGCAGCAGTGCTAACCGCTGTGCCACTGTGCCACTGTGCCGCCCACATGTACACTATATTCCAAGTATGGTCTAACTAAAGCTCTATAAAGCTGCAGCATAGCTTGTCTATCCTTATACTCAATACCCTTTCCAATGAAGGCAGCCCTTTTTTTACTCCCTTACCTCCCTGCATTGCCACTTTCAGTGATGTGTGGACCCACACACCCAGATCCCTCTCACTATCAATACTCCAAACTGTTCTGCCATTCACAGTACAATTTCCGCCTGTACTTCTTGACCTTCCAAAATGCATCATCTCTTATCTGTCTGGATTAAACTCCAACTGCCATTTTTCTGCCCATGCCTCCAACTGATCTATAAACAACTGTATCCTTTGACAATCCTCCTCACTATCCGCAACACCACCAATCTTTTCAACATCTGTATAAGGCTTTCCAACAGAATTTAAACGTGACACAGGAACAGTTGTTTCAATATATCAGAAAGCTAAATAAGCTTGAAGTCGGAAGGTCAGACCAATCAATAAAACTGCAAGGTCAAGAGGCTTAGATCCTCAGCTGCATGGCTAAGTCTGACAAAAGCTTAGTCACAGTGTTTCATGGCATTGCATCCTCTGTATTCTGAGAAATCAAAATATCTCATTGTTGAGCAGAAATGCACAGATCTATCTAGGTTTCTTTGCGAGTGTGGATATTTTATTTTGAGTGAAGACAGGAGAGACTTTTGACCAGAATTTGGAAACTTATTGAAAACATTTGGGCAAGTTGATGAACAGGAGTATCATATTAGTCTGCCGGAAGATGCTGAACTCATCTACTTGTAACAGTCCCAGGAAAAATCCTCATCCTCAGATGGAAAATGTAAAAAGTAAAATGTCAGTTAGCACATTTGAAAACAGGGTGGTAAGCCTGGGGGAGTAACCATTCCCAAGACAAACAGACAACTAAGATCTCACGCACTTAAACAAAGGAGTAAGGAGGGAAATACATCATTTTATATTTGTCAGTGAAAATTTGGCAAAATTGGCAATTTTCAAACAGTTGAATTGTAAAACCTAAGGATTTCTGGCATATGTCCTTAGACCAAGAGTCAAGATTAAAGATTACGGTTATAATACCTTTGGGGCAATACTTTTTCAATCATCTACAATTTGGAGTTGCCTTTGCACCACAGATTTTGCAAACAGCAATGTCTAGAATTCTGGAAGAGAAATGGAACTATTTGCTATATGCATGACATTCTGGTGCATGGTATAATGAAGATATATGAGACATGTCAACTTCATAAATATCAACTATTGAAAGAATCTCACCTTCCAGGAGATTCTCCTCAGATGAGGTGCAAGATTGTTGCTGATCCTTTCCATGTCCATGGCACAAATGCATTCTGGTGAATGATTACTTGATCAAATGTCCTTTACAAGATAAATTGAAGACACCCTTACTGCAATAGATGCCACATTGGCCACAATATTCAGTATGTTTTGTGTACTTCAATTTGCATACAGTGCACAGATACACCTTTCCAAAACACACAGAAAATGGGATGTTCAACATATTGCACTCCCCCTGACTACTTTCAAATAGTCTCAGAATGAACTGTTCATATAGCAAAATCCATGACAGTTAAATGTAATGAACTTACCAAGATTTTCAGATAGTTATGCTAAATTTGTGAACTGTTTCTCGAGGTAAAATAGAAATGTAGATAGATGCAGCAGTTAACTACTTCACCCCTCAAGCCTGCCCCACTATTCAATATGATTATAGCTGATCATTGAGTTCAATACCATTTTCCCTTGATCACATTAGCCACAAGAGCTATATCTACCTCCCTTTTGAAAATACAATGCTTTGACCTCAATCACTTTCTGTGGTAGTGAATTCCATGGGCTCACCACTCTCTGGGTGATTAAATTTCTCATCACCTCAGTCAGAAAAGGTTTACCCCTATCCTTAAACTGTGATCCCAGTACTGGACTCCCCCACTATGGGGCACATCCTTCCACCATCTAATCTGTCGAGGCCTGTTAGAAACTTATAGGTTTCTATGAGATCCCCCCTGGTTCTTCTAAACTTCAATGGATACAGCGCTGCAGAGAATCAATATGGTTAACTTTTACTACACTCCCTCTGCAGCAAGAACGTCTGTCCTCGGATAAGGAGACCAAAACTGCACACAATATTCCATGAGTGGCCTCACCAATGCTCAATGTAATTGCAGTAAGATATGCTTGTTCATGTACTCAAATCTTCTTGCTATGAAGGCCAACATGCAGTTTGCCTTCTTTACTGCCTGTTACACCCATGAGCTCACTTTCAGAGACTGGTGTATGAGGACATCCGGGTCTTGATAAACATTCTCCTCTCTCAATTTACAGCCATTCAAATAATACTCTGCCTTCCAATTTTTGTTAAAGTGATAACTTTACATTTATCCACATCATATTGCATTTGCCAGTCATTCAGCCTGTGCAAATCTCACTGCAACATCTCTGCATTCTCACAGCTCACCCTTCCACACAGCTTTTGAGAGAGGACATTTAGTTCCCACATCCTGCTATTTAGAAAAAGACCCGTTTATTCCTATTCTTTGTTTCCTATCTGCTAACTAATTTTCATCTGTCTCAAAAGACTACCATTATCCTATATGCTTTAACTTTACACATCTCTTATGTGGGATTTTGTTAAAAGCCTTCTGCATCCTTGAAGAATTTCAACAGATTTGTCCAGCATGATATCGCTTTTTTAAAATTAATGCTGACTATGTCTGATGTTACCGTTGTTTTCTAAGTGCTCTGCTATAAAATCCATGATTTAAAAGGACTCTAGCATCTTCCCCATTAATAATGTCAGACTCACTGATCTTTAGTTCCCTGTTTTCTCTCTACATCCCTTTTTAAAATAGTGGTTATATTCCTCCAATCTGTAGGAACTGTTATAAACTCAAAAGAATCTCAGAAGTTGACCATCAATGCATCCATTAGTTCTAGGGTAACATCCTTCAGTATCTGGAATGTAGATAGTCAGGCCTTGGGAATTTATCAGCTTTCAATCCCATCAATTTCTCTAACACCATTTTGCTTCTAATATTGATTTGCTTCTGTTCCTCCCTCTCACAAAACCCTTTTAACATATATTTTCATTAACAGCTCACATCTGGAAGTCAAGTTCACACAGTTCTTCTGCCCCAGATTCTCATCATGCAGCCAAACATGCACATTGTTGGAGAGAAGATGAAAATGCTCCAGATCATTCTGCTATAATGCACATTTCATCAACACAAATTTTCTGTAATGCAATTGACGAATTTGGGACTGTGTTTCTAAAGCACAAATTTTCAAAATGTGTGTTGTGTGTAACGCAATTACATTGCTAACACTTTAAGGGCTGTTCCTAAAGTGTGATTTTTCTACAATGCGGTGTCACACGAGAAAGTAACTATCACTTTATAGAAGAACTAACTGTACAAGTACATATTCCAATTGAACCAGTACAAAACTTAAAAGTTTTAGATGTTCATATGAACAAAAGGGTTCTTTGAAAGATATTAAGTTGCAGTGCCCAGTATAGCGCTTTTTTTTTGTAATAGGCAATGGTTGAGACTTGTCGGGAGTGAGGTGCTGGAAAAGCACAGCAGGTAAGGCAACATCTGAAAAGCAGTAGAATAGATGTTTCAGGCATAAGCCCTTCATCAGGAATGATTGAGCCTTCCAAGTAAATAGGTAATGTATCTAAAGTGTACACAATCAACCACCCATCGCGCAGGATGAATACTTGGATACTGAAGTTATCATGCCAGATAACGATCTACAACTAATGATAAACATCCACCCTTAATGATAGACAGCATATTGCAGAGTAAAACTGCACAGCCAATCCTGATAACTATACAGAGGAACCTGGATAATCCAAAGGACATGGGCGGGGCATATTTCGTTTGGCTAATCGAATTCTGGATAATCGAATGCTGAATAACATAGATTAGCAGGCATTGGGAGCTTGTAATCTTAGCCAGATAAATCAATATTCGGATAACTGAATGCTGGATAATTGATGTTCCTCTGTATATCCATCATTTAAATGTGTAGGAACAATGTACATAAACACTTTCTTTCCTATGTTATTGGAGAAGGGTGCCCATTCTTTCAACAGAAAAATAGGAGCTGTTTTACTATTGCCTAGTTCCAAGACCAGACAGGCGTGTGGCATTCTAGAAGAGAGGTATTCAAATTTATGTTCAGCCACTCTATCATTGCAGTATGTTTAGTTAATTATTTATATGCAATGTCGAATACCACCACTAAGCACAAAACCTTGACTATATATAAGGTATGTGATAGTAGAACAACATGGTTAGTCTTGCTCATAAACTTCATGGCATCGGTCTCAACAAGAACCCAATCTTTGTCATATGTTACATACTGAGGGGAGCAATTAGACCATACCTTATGAGCAGTGATATTTAGTGTTTTCTCTGCCCTAATAATTGGAAAGCACAAGATAAAACACTGACAGGATGTTATGAATCAGTTAGTCTTGGTTTCAGACCAGAAGTTTTCAAATTCATCACATGCTGAAGCTTCTGTTTGTTTGAAAAAGCTGTGCCATTTTCCTTAAGAATGGCAGAGGCAACACTTGGTGCTAGTTACTTATCCTCCAATGTTCAGCTGGACTCATTTGAACCGTCCCTGCTGCAAATTAGTTTTTTTAAAATCTAGATAAAGTGATACCTTCCGTCCTCTCTGGAGGGAGTAAATTTGGCAGCCTTACCTATATGACTTTGTAACAAGTACTGAATCATGATCCCAATAAGGTAGTGGATCTAACTCAAGCAGCTTTACCTGGTTGAAACCTTTTGTTTTTAATAAGGCATTTTTAAGAATAAAGGTATTGGTGATTTTGTTCAGCCTATGAGTCATAATCATATCAAGGTTGAATTTTGTTCTCTCAAAAAATTAGTCAGTTTGATCCCTGAAAGCATCTTGTAGCCCTCAAGAAGCCAGCTTGAGTCAACTTTTTAAATTGTAGTTTTAGGGTCAGAGATGTACAGCACAGAAACAGACCCTTCAGTATAACTCGTCCATGCTGACCAGATATCCAAACCTAATCTAGTCCCATTTGCCAGAACTTGGACCATATCCCTCTAAACTCCTCCTAACCATATACCCATCAAGATGCCTTTTAAAATTGTAATTGTACCAGTCTCTACCACTGCTTCTGGCACTCATTCCATACATGTACCACCCTTTGTGTGAAAAGGTTGCCGCTTAGGTCCCGTTTAAATTTTTCTTCTCTCACCCTAAACCTATGCCCTCTAGTTCAAAACTCACCCAGCTTGGGAAAAAGATGTTGTCTATTTATCGTATCCATGCCCCTCATGATTTTATAAACCTCTATAAGGTCACCCCCCCAGCCTCCGATGCTCCAGGGACAACAGGCCCAGCTTATTCAGCCTCTCCCTATAGCTCAAATCCTTCAACCCTGGTAACATCCTTGTAAATCTTTTCTGAACTCTTTCAAGTTCCACAATATCCTTCTGATAGGAAGGAAATCAGAATTGCATGCAATATTCGAAATGTAGCCTAAACAATGTCCTGTACAGTTGCACATGACCTCCCAAATCCTGTACTCAATATTTGGACCAGTAAAAGAAAGCATACGAAGCACCTTCTTCACTATCCTATCTACCTGCGACTCCACTTTCAAGAACTATGAATCTGCACTCCAAGGTCTCTTTGTTCAGCAACACTCACCAGCACCTTACAATTAAGTGTATAAGTTCTGCCTTGACTTGCCCTTTCCAAAATGTAGCACCTCACATTTATCTAATTTAAACTGTATCTGCCACTCCTCAGCCCATTGCACCATCTGATCATTGTACTCTGAGGTAACCTTCTTCACTATCCACTCTACCTCCAATTTTGGTGTCATCTGCAAACTTACCAATTAGACCTCCAATGTTCACATCCAAATCATTTATATAAATGACGAAAAGCCTAACACCGATCCTTGTGACACTCCACTGGTCACAGGCCTCCAGTCTGAAAAACAACCCTCCACCACCACCCTCTGTCTTCTACCTTTAAGCCAGTTCTGCATCCAAATCGCTAGTTCTCCCTGTATTCCATGAGATCTAACTTTACTAACCAGTCTACGATGAGGAACCTTAGTGAATGTCTTGCTAATCATGTCCACCGCTCTGCCCTTATCAATCCTCTTTGTTACTTTTTTCAAAATACTCCGTCAAGTTTGTGAGAAATAATTTTCCTTGCCTTTCCAAATACATGTAAATGTTGTCCTTCAGGTTTCCCTCCAACAACTTGCCTGCTGCCGAAATCAGGCTCACCAGTCTATAGTTCCCTGGCTTTTCCGTGCTACCTTTCTTAAACAGTGGCACTACATTAGTCAACCTCCAGTCTTCTGGCACCTCAGCTATGACTATCGAAGATACAAATATCTCAGCAAGGGGCCCAGCAATCACTTCTCTAGCTTTCAACAGAGTTCTAAGGAGCATCTGAGCAGATCCTGGGGATTTATCGACGTTTATGAGTTTCAAAAAAAAGTACTTCCTCCTCTGTAACATGGACATTTTTCAAAATGTCACTATCTATTTCCCCACATTCTATATCTTCCACGTCTTTCTCCACAGTAAACACTGATACAAAATACTCATTTAGTATCTCCCCCAGCTCCTCCATAGGCCTCCTTGCTCATCTTTCAGGGGCCATATTCTCTCCCTAGTTACCCTTTTGTCCTTTGGACTCTCCTTAACCCTATTTGCAAAACTATCTCATGCCCCCTTGTTACCCTCCTGATTTCCCTCTTAAGTATACTCCTGCTGCCTTTATACTCTTCTAAGGATTCATTCAATCTCTGCTTTCTACACCTGACATATGCTTCCTTCTTTTTCTTAGCTAAAACCTCAATTTCTCTAGTTATTCAGCACTCCCTACTCGTACTAGCCTTGCCTTTCACCCTAACAGGAATATACTTTCTCTGGACTCCTGTTAGGAGAAAGTGAGGACTGCAGATGCAGGAGATCAGAGCTGAAAATGTGTTGCTGGAAAAGCGCAGCAGGCCAGGCAGCATCCAAGGAGCAGGAGAATCGACGTTTCAGGCATGAGCCCTTCTTCTGGACTCCCGTTACCTCATTTTTGAAGGCTTCCCATTTTCCAGCCATCCCCTTTCCTGCGAACCACTTTCACCAACCAATTTTTTGAAAGTTCTTGTCTCAAGGCTTTTCTCCAATTTAGAACTTCAACTTTTAGATCTGGTCTAACATTTTCCATCATTATTTTAAAACTAATAGAAGTATGGTTGCTGGCCCCAAAGTGGTCCCCCACTGACACCTCAGTCACCTGCCCTGCCTTATTTCCCAAGAGCAGGTTACGTTTTACACCTTCTCTAATCGGCACATCCACAAACTGAATCAGAAAATTTTCTCGTACACATTTAATAAATTTCTCTCCATCTAAACTCTTAATACTAAAAACAGTCCCAGTCTATGTTTAGAAAGTTAAAATCCCTTTTCATAACCACCCTACTGTTCTTACAGATAACTGAGATCTCCTTACAAATCTGTTTCTCAATTTCCTGCTAACTTTAATACAATCCCAATAAGGTGACCACCCTTTTCTTATTTCTCAGTTCCACCCAAATAACCTCCCTGGATGTATTCCCAGGAGTATCCTCTCTCAGTACAGCAGTAATGCTATCCCTCAACAAAAACACCACTCTCCCCTCCTCATTTGTACCCTTTTCTATCCTTCTTATAACATTTGTATTCTAGAATATTAAGCTACCAGTCCTGTCCATCCCTGAGCCACGTCCCTGTAATTGCTATGACCTCCCAGTCCCACATCCTGTGTTCATCTGCCTTCACTGTTTGGCCTCTTGCATTGAAATAAATGCAGTTTAATTTATCAGTCCTACCTTGTTGTCTGCTTTGTCCCTATGTGCCCCTACTGTTTGATTCGCTCCTTTTCCAACTGTACCAGGCTCAGACTGATCTGTTTCCTCACTATCTCCCTGTGTCCCACCCCACCACCTTACTGGTTTAAATCCTCTTGAGTAGGTCCAGCAAATTCCATGAGTGAATCCGTGGAAGAGTATAAAGACTGATATATATTGGTCCCCTTCCAATTCAGGTGCAAACCATTCTTCTTGTACAGGTCACTTCTACCCCAGAAGAGATTTCAATGATCCAAAAATGTGAATCCTTCTCTCCTGCACCAGCTCCTCAGCCAAGCATTCATCTGCTCTATCCTCTTATTCTGACCCTCATTAGCTCGTAGTGCTGGGAGTAATCCAGATATTACTGCCCTTGAGAACTACCTTTTTAAATTCCTGCCTGACTTTCTATATTCTCCATTCAGAATCTCATCCTTTTCCCTTCTTATGTCATTAATTCTAATGTGTACAATGACCTCCTGCTGGTCCTTCTTCCCCTTGAGAATATTCTGCACCTTCTCTGAGATATTCTTGATCCTGGCACTAGGGAGGTAACACACCATTCTGATTTCTCGTTGCTGGCCGTAGAAACATCTGTCTGTGTCTCTGACTAGAGAGTCCCCTATCACAATCAATCGCTTGGAACCTGACGTACGCCTCATTACATTAGAGCCATTCTCGGTACCAGAAACTTGGTTGTTAGTGCTACATTCCTCTGAGAGTCCATCATCACCTACATTTTCCAAAACAACATACTGGTTTGAATAGGGGATAGCCACAGGAGACTCCTGTACCATCTGCTTCCTTCTCCTACCTTTCCTGGAGATAACACATTTATCTGACTGTATCTGCAGCTGTTCTCCCTTCCTATAATTGTAGTCTGTCACACCCCTTAGCTCCTGTAAGTGCCTTATTGCTTCTCACTGCAGCTCTAACTGATCAATGCAATAAGATAGGATTTGCAACCAAAGACACTTCCTGCAGACATAATCTTCAGTAACTCTCCCTAATCTCCCACATCTGACAGCAAGAGCATATTCCTCTACTAAAGGCCAGCTTTGCTCCTTCACAATCTATAGACCCAGAAAATAGCACTGTCTTATTGCTCTAAAAGTCCCTGCTCCAGGCTAACTTAGTACTTATAGTTTATATTTTTAAAAAGACAGATAGCAATAAAACATATAATCAAGAGAGAATCCACTCTGTTCACTATTGTAGATTTACAGCAAGGTTACATATTAAAAACTATGCACCTATCAGTTCCTATCTGTGAGCTCTCCCACATAGCTTCCTCCAAGGTCAGCTGTGAATTTCACTGTTTGTTATTTTTTTCATAAACGCACTCCGATGTCCAGAGAAACTTGAAGTCAAACAGCAAAGACAATAATTGTTCAGATTCACAGCTGTGACAGACAACAGTGTAGGTCTTTTTCTCTGACAATGTGGTCCCTCCCTTTGTCTGTCTTCCTCCTTTTTTAAAGTGCCATTGTTTTGATCTTTTTTCTCCACAAAGTTCCAAAACAATATAACAGCATATAAAACAGTAATCGTTGCTCCTGAAATTTGAGGAAATCACCTCTAACATCTAAAATACCTCAAAAAGGAGTAGCACTTACAGCTACAATTTTTCTGTCCTCCATCTTGGATTACCCAGAATCCTTTTTGATATAACTTTGCAGATTTACAATATGATGGAGGTACTGACTATTCTGTATGGTCAATAATCAGAGTTAATTGACTTAATATTATTGGTAAAAGATGTGGAGCAATAAGAATAAATGCTTTCAATCAGCAAATTAACACTATCTGACTGTCCTGAAAAGGTATTGCTAGCTGATTCAATAGTTAGCTTTAAAAGAGGGTTGGACCAGTGCTTGAAGGAAGAATTTACACGGTTTCAAATTGGGAATAGGAGAAAACGTGATTGTTTGTGCAAATAGCCAGCACAAGCACAATGAGATCAATGGCTTATTATGATATCAGGCATCAAAGACAGCATTTAAAAACAATTAGCATAACTCACAGGGAAAGTGCAATCTGGTTTCAGACATCATGAAAAGAATTCTGGAGAGAACGCTGAGCCTGAAACAAATACTGAGAAGGCCCAAGATTTTTCAATGCTTCCCTGAAGGTCCTTTTTCAAGCAGCAAGGAACATCTTGCTCTTCTTGAGACAAGAAGCCTTCTCAATTCTGCAAAGTGTGGGCAAAAATGGTAATGTATGTGAATGGCAAGTGCAATGCAGTCAGGTCACTACTGCAATGTCAGAAGAAATAATGTATCACTAAACATAAGGTAAAAAATACTGCTTGCATATTCTCTGCTCTGATTGGTATCGCTGCTACTATTGAATGAGTTTACCTCCAACAGGACATTTTATCAGATGCAGCAATGATCCTTCATAACTTTTGAAACTGCCATGAATATCATGGTATTGAAGAATCAAGTAGATATTTATTTCTAAATGATTATTTTGTACAAATGTTATATTCCTCAGGTACGAAAATTAAGATATTAGATAATAACAGAGTAGCATGCTGGTAGTGATCTGAAGTAAGATGCAAATGAGCTCTTTATGCTTTAGTTCGCATGCTATGATATAATAAGCATGCCTTTAAAGGTATATTGACTGAGAAATGGCACAAGTTATAGTCCCATACTCTTTGCCTACACTCTCAATACAGTTTCTTTTAATCTTTTTCTGTTGCTTCAAGAGATTAAATACTGTTGCCTGATAGTGATGGGCATTCTCAGGATAGATTGCAAGATCAGGAACACATGCCTAAGATGGTAAAGACTGGCACCTGTGGAATGTTTCTGAGTACCAGCATTCAATTTCCTTGAGAAAGTGCAGCTTATTACAATCTAACTTCAGGATTGCCTTTGAAGCTGTCAGCTGTCTTGAAACCATTTGTCCCTCTAGCAACTGATCCAGCCAATTATGTATCATGTCAACTGGTAACAACAGACAATTGACCTTTCATGGTTAAGTTTGGTAGCTACGTGGACAGCGTACAATTAGTCAAATCACATGCTGCCTTGGCACTTGATTTTGCCTCTTATGCATTACAATCAGAAATAATCTATTTTTTTATACTTGATATGTTCTGTCAGGTTGTAATGACACAATATTACAAACTGGAATATCATTGATTTAAGAAAACGTACTGTAGGATTACGAAGATGATCTATATAAATGCTGGGTTGACAATAAGAAAATGTAACATTATAGATACAATATTCTTCTTCATGCTGAAGTATCAACATTTCAACATAGTGGAGCAGACTCTTAATTTAGCTGTTACAATGTGTCAAAAATGGTCAACAATTTTGCCAGAATAGGTTTGTAGAATGCAAATAATTTAAGACAAAATCATGAAAATACTGTATCAGAAAAGGAAAAGTGATATTTTGAAAGGATAATCTCAAAATAAAATCACTTTATTGCATTTTTAAGAATTGTTAAGAATTTAATTCAAATCAAAATGAGGTTTGTTACAACCAGGTGAGGAAGGAGAATTGGCTCCTCACTTATTAAACACTTCTCAGCTGGTCACAACAAATATTTCTTTAATAGCAGGCAGATATCACACTTGAGTTAAATAAGTTGTTCCATGTCTATAGTATTCAGTTCCAGCTTCCCATTTCCCACTCAGACCATCCTCTGACTTCTGAATATGATGACAAATTCAAGAAAAAGCATTGCTAATTTAGAGCAAATGTTACATTTTAGACCCATTCTCACTAAGATGTGGATAAAGACTGGCCAGACTTGTCTTGCATAAAACCCTAAAGATCAATATAAGAGGATAATGGTCTGTGCTGAATTAAACTGCAATCCCCAACGGTGAATGTTTAATGCATTATCTTGTCACAGCACTTTTACAAGTTTTTAAAAAAATCATTATTTTTACTACAAACAATTTCAGTAAAGATTATTCTTTTTTAAAATAATTAAGCTGGAGGCATTCAGATCAAACTGCTCTTGGAATGCTCTGTTATACAGGCTAGCACCCTGAATTCAGTTAACTGAAACTTGACATTGCATTAGCTCAAAGTGGGTGACAGTACAATACTAAACACTGCTTGTGTTAAGCTGATGTTGTTGTTGTTGGCAGTAGGGGGTAACAAGAAGAAGGTCAGCTCAAAGATGCCCTGAGATGAGTATTTTTTCCATGAGGAGTGGAATGTTACACACTGCTCCTTGGAGCAGTCAGGCAGGTGGGAGTAAAAGGCATATTTGAAACCTACCTTCCACAGTTGTTACTTTGCCAACACACTTGCTGTGGGAAAATTGTGGCCTGTAAATGGCCAGCTGTTAACCCTTTGCCATTTGAATTTACCATCAGTGGAGAGTATCTGGACCAAACCCCTCTTCAGAGGATCAGTGTGGACTCAATGGGCTGAATGTCCTGCTTCCACTTTGTAGGGATTCTATGATTCTAAATGGTAAGGTAACCAAGTATAACATGGGTTTCTGGTTAGAAAGAATCAAGAGGGTGCCATATGCCTGGGTAACCTATGTACAATGCTCAACTCACCAGACAGAGCATTACCCTGACCTGCAGAAGTTGACCATAATCACCAACACCCCACCCTGGTCCAAGCTGCCTGGCACCAATTAAACCCTCCAAGTTGACTAAAATAAAGCTAAAACCAAAGAATTGGGGTTGCTGGAAATCAGAAACAAAAACAGAAATTGCTGGAAAAACTCAACAGATCTGACAGCATCTTTGGAGAGAAAGCAAATTAACATTTTGGGTCCAGTGACCCTTCTTCAGAATAAGGATTACTGGACCCACAACATTAATTTTGCTTTCTCTCTAAAGATGCTGCCAAGCCTGCTGAGCCCACCTAGTTCACCATTAGGCTCTTTGTTTGTTTATTGTCTTCCTTACAGTGGCCTCCACTCACATCAGATGAACTAGCAGATCTCAGTGGTGGGAGATGGTGGTGAGAGAAGTCTCATCTCAGGTCAACAATGGCTCAACACTGAAGGGCAAATCTGTAAAACTAATGAATAACGCATACTGGCCTGAGATGTGAAGTGTACCTTAAAATGGAGCATCAGTGCAACCAATACTTTCATTTTGGAAATATTACTTATTTATAAAGTCTGTTTATTTTTGTTTATCTGTATATCTGGGGGGAAAAAAACCTGAAGCATTGTTTCCCAGCAATAAGACGTAGTCTTGACCCAACTTTTGCTTCACAGGGCAGGGCTTCTGCCTCTGAATAAAATTTTGCCCTCTATCTGCCCAACTAATATTGACAAAATGCTTGTTGCATATCTAAGCAGATGGTCAAATTGTGCCTAATATGTAGTTATGGAGGAAGGTACGCTTCATCATATTGCACACAGTCCTTGGGAGTTAAAAGGAAAAGAAAAGCAATAAAAACAAATCCATTGTAAATTAAATTAATATAAATTGATAACAATTTCATTACAAGTCATTTAAAATTCTTCTCATCTTGATTTTACCAAGTACAGCAGCCTCTTACCATGCTGTGACCAATAAAACTCAATATTTAACCTACAAATTACTGTTAATTATGAACTTGTAGGTATTGTTCAAGATACTGATATTATAAAAATGCCCATAGTTTAATGATTTGTAAATCCTGGTTCATCGTAAATGTCTCTCTTACATTGAGAGTCAAAGATTATCTTAAAAGCTCACTAACAACATCTTCTGAAATAATGATACAATGAAGAATATAATCTGCATCATCCTTCTTCCAGTAAACTATCAATTTCTGGTCTATTTCATTAATTAAGTTTTGTTTGGAACGTGTTTATTCTCTTCGGTCTTTATAAGAAATAATAGCTTTTCACAAAACAGCAGTTGGGATGGGAGAGTCCAGAACTAGCGGGCATAGGTTTAGGGTGAGAGGGGCAAGATATAAAAGAGACCTAAAGGGCAACTGTTTAATGCAGAGGGTAGTACGTGTATGGAATGAGTTGCCAGAGGAAGTGATGGAGGCTGGCACAATTGCAACATTTAAAAGGCATCTGGATGGGTATATGAATAGGAAGGGTTTTGAGGAATATGGGCCGGGTACTGGCAGATGAGACTAGATTGGCTTGGGATATCTGGTTGGTGTGGACGAGTTGGACCGAAGGGTCTGTTTCCATGCTGTACATCTCTATGACTCTATGACTCTATAAATGCCAATACACATATGAAAATACCTGCAGCAGAAAAGTAATTCTTGGAGCAGAATGCGTAAATCTATATTGGATTGATGTACTGAAATTAAACACTCAATAAACACTTTTATTATACAACCAACACTCCTGTCTTTCATTTCTTTCAACAATCATCTCACCAAAGATAGCTACATTGATAGAAAGCTATCATTTGTACCTCTGAAACATGAGGCGTACATTACATAGCTAACTACTAGAGCAAGATTTTTAAAAATGTAGCTTTGTGTTAAATAATAGCTATTTAATTACTAAATTAATTTTACTGAATAAGGCAAGCATATCACAAATTCAGCATATAGACAAACCCACTGGGGGAGATTTTCAACTTCTGTCCAAAAATGGGTATGAAGCCGGTAGAAAGACTATAATGCGCATCTAATGGGAGGTCTGAACCATTTACAGATTTTTTAAAAATTGCAATAAGGGTCTATGCAGACAGCTCTGACTTTTAATTTGTAAGCATCTTGAAAAAAGACAGTTCACTCACTCACAGGCTTAACAGAGGTCCTCCTTCCCCAGTTTCCATGTCCTGGTTGATCATTTCAAAGACTGGCAAATTAAAATAAATACAGCCAGTGTCTTCTATCATAGTACCTAGCTCTTGAATTACTCCAGAGGTTTTGATGTAGCTCTCTGAAGATCATTCAAGGAGTCATCACTCATGATAAGAAATGTTTTTTTAATATTTGTCTTGAAATTGTATTTTACTATTGTACCTATGTTCATTTGAGGCACGAATGGCTACAATCACAGACATTATCAAGATGTTTCCTTTTAGTTGCCATGATTAGATATATTGGTACTTCCTGAGTATCTTCGACATGGTTCAGTTAATTTAAATAATTCAGCAACAAGCTTTTATATTTAAAATCAAGGTTAGTTTACTGCCCATACATCTGACTTGGGGGTTAATAGAAATAATCGTATCTCACTAATATTACTCACCCACACTAGGAGAAAGTGACGACTACAGATACTGGAGTTCAGAGTCGAGAGCTGGAAAAGCACAGCAGCTCAGGCAGTATCCGAGGAGCAGGAGAATCGATGTTTCGGGCATAAGTCTTCCATCAGGAATCTACATGGTCTATCATGCACATTTGAATACAGATGAAGATAACATAGTAATAATAAAAACAAAATTCAAATCTATTTTGGTGCAGGCCTAACTGTTTGGCATCAGATTTTGTTGACTGAAGTAATGAGAGATAACATTATTGAAACATATATAGGATTCTTAGGGTGCTTGTCCCTGGATTTGCAGAGATGTTGTTTCCTTTTGTGTGAGAATCATGCTGCACAGGGCATAATCTCAGAGTAAGGGGTTTGCCAGTGATGAGAGAGATGAAGAGGAATTTCATTTCTTAGTGGGTTGTGAATCTGTGGAATTCTTTACTACACGGGACTGTTGAAGCTGGACCATTAGCTTTATTCAAGGCTGAGATAAATGCATTTTTAATCACTAAGTGAACTAAGACAGAATGGTCGAGTTTTTTATTCACTCATGGGACATGGGTGACACTGATTGGCCAGCATCTATTCCCCATCCCTAATTGCTGCTCAGAAGATGGTGGTGAGCTGTCTCTTAAACTGCTGCTATCTCCAGGCTGTAGGTTGACCCACACTACCCTTAGGGAAGGAATTCCAGGATTTTGATCCAGCTACAGTGAAGGAATGCTGATATATTTCCAAGTCAGGATGGTGAGTGGCTTGGAGGGTAATTTGCAGGTAGTGGTTTTCCCATGTATCTGCTATCTTTATCCTTATAGATGGAATTGGTTGTGGGTTTGTAAGGTGCTGTCTAAGGATCTTTGGTAAGCATATGCAATGCATCTTGTAGATGGTGCACACTGCTGCTACTGAGTGTCTGGTGAGGTGATAGAAGGGATGTCTATTTATGGATATGGTGCCAATCAAGCGGGCTGCTTTGTCCTCGATGGTATCAGCTTCTTGAGTTTTGTTGGAGCTCATCCATGCAGACAAGTAGGGAGTATTCTATCACACTCCTGACTTGTGCCTTGTAGATGGTAGACAGAATCTGGGGAGTCAGGAGTTGACTTCTTCACCGCAGTAATCCTAGCCTTTGACTTGTGCTTGGAGCTACTGTTTATGTGGTGAGTCCAATTGAGTTTCTGATTAATGGTAACACATAATAGTGATAGTGGTGGATTCAGTAGTAGCATTTTTGAATGTTAAGTTGATGGTTATCAGATGAACCATGATCTCATTCAATGACAGAGCAGACTCAATGAGCTGAAAAGCCTAATTCTGTTCCTATACCTTATAGTCTTATTATCTAAAGGAGATATCACAAGAACTATAATTGTTCCTAAAATTAATCTGCTGAAGGTTGTTCTCACAGGCAAGATTGAGGATAGGAAAGGGTAGAAAAAAAATAGAGGGAGAAAATTTGTTTCTCTTTCAAGATAATTACTTTGCTGTTTAACTGCCTACAGCATATTTTTCAATTTGATTTGTTATTGTCACATGTACCTAGGTATAGTTACAAATTTTGATTTGCATGCAATACAAACAGATTATACTATACAAAGTTACATTTGGGTATTAGAATGGAGTAAATAATACAGTGCTATGGCTGCAGAGAATGTGCACGGAGAGTGAAATCAACATCAAATTTAAAATTGAAGAGGTCCATTCAGAAGTCTAAAAACAGTGGAGAAGCAGCTGTTTTTGAATCTATTTGAAAGCATATATAGAATTTTATATCTTCTGCCTGACAAACTAAAGTGGAAGAGAGTATAACCAGGGTGGAAAGAGTCTTTAATTATGCTGGTTGCTTTCCCAAGGCAGCGGAAAGTATAGATGGAGTCAGCAGATGGAAGGCTAGTTTGCACGATGGACTGGACTGTGTTCACAACTCTCTGTAGTTTCTTGCATTTGGAAAGAGCAGTTACAATACCATGCTGTGATGCATCCAGTTGGAAAGCTTTCTATGGTGTATCTATAAAAATTCCTAAGAGTCCTTGTGAACATGTTGAATTTCCTTAGTTTCCTGAGGAAGTAGAGCTGGTGTTGTACTCACCTTCTTGTTGGGATGATCAAGGCCTGACTTTCTTTCGGAAACTCTGATGCAATCTGTATTCATTTCAATAAAAACCTTTTTATTTACAAACTTTCTTTTTACACAGTTTGGCATTAGCTGACAGTGTGTCCTCATAAGATCTCCCTCCAGATTGTCTCTGGCTAGTCATGTGACCTTGCATCATCGTTATCTCGTGATCTCTGAGGCAGTTAATCTATTAGTCAGTATCTTCCCTCAGATTCTGTAACATTATTTGCATTTTCTCCAGCTCTCTTCAGAGTCTCAAACATCTCTGGCTTAGTTCCTGAGATTGCTTTCAAATTTGTACCACTTGTTAAACTCATTCAAATTGCTTTCTGAGGATGGTAGTCTGTTACACTTTCTCTCCTGTCAATTCAAGTGTGCAGAGTAATATGTCCATTATGGTATTTTCAGGGTCTCCGAACTCTCCTCAAAATTCTGTTTTTCTGTTTTTTCAAGAACAGTTCCTTCTTGCTGTCAGTGTCAGCTCCTTACATTCTCCCCAGCTGAAGAATTGACAATTCCCATCCTTGATGCCAATGATTGAAGTATCTAATTTGTTTTTCTCTTTACAATGCTTGATGTTTTCTCACTCTAAGATGGTCTTTGTGGTAATACAAGCTTTTAATTTTCCAGATGTGATGGAATCTGCATCTGCCATCATCCATAAGTCAATAGAGACAATTACTACCATACTTTTTGCTCAGAAGTTCTTTTACAGTTAAAATTTCTCTCTGTACTTCACTGATTTCTTGATTGCACATAATCAGGCACATTTGTTCCATAATGAAACTATAATCATTGCCAAAATCTCTGAATTGGTAATTTGCTACTTGTGGTTTATGATCAGATGCAACAATGTCAGTAGTACCATGAAGTGAATAGATTTGTTTTGAAGCTCTTCATCACTATGTCCACTGTGACACTGTGTTGATTTATCTTAATCCATCTTGTGTAATAGTCAATAATGATAAATATTTTCACTTAAAACTCACAAGTCCATTCCTAAATTTCACAAGGCCTTGATGGAAATGATGACAGTAGTCAAAGTTTTTTCTGTTCTTGACTAGTGCAGATATGTAGTTTAGATATAATTTCCTCAATAAAATGAATGATTTCAAGCTATCTTTCTGATTTTGGGTTCTTTCTTAACATTTTGACACTCTGACATTATCTTAATTAATCTTTGGAGAAGATCAATTCTGAAGGGTATATCCCTAACCCCTTCATTAAAGAATAACAAATCATTCATAATTGAGCTTAGTTATTACTGTTTAAATGATGGTCTTCATATAGAGCTGTTGGGATTGTTTGCTTGCCATCCAGTCTGGCAATATCATCTAAAATGAAGAAATTCCTTGCCTTTGTTTTGGGCTTCCCTCATCTATTCCAATTCCTTTTTTAACTGATTCTAATAATGTTTTATTGCCATTGTGTGCTTTTAGATCTCCTATAAATTCCAAATCTTGCATTTCAGCCTTTTCTGATGCTAGTTTTTCTGTAAAATGTCTGCCACTCTTTGAGCCTTCCCTTCAATGTAGACACTGGCTAATTATGTCTCATCGAACATGTCTGAAGCACAGATGTAAGGTGGCATCTTTATCATTTCCTTCATGTTGAGAGGAGAAAACAATACTTCTCTTTCAGTGTTAAACCTTAGCTCCATAAGTAGTTGGAGAACTTATGGCACACCCACATTGCCAAGACATCTTCTTCAATTGTGGAGTGTCTTTTCTCTGTTGTGATAGAGACCTCATAGCATCATAGAGTGGCTTATGTTTAAATTCTTCAGGAACTTGTAACCATACTCTGCTTACACCTGTGGATGACCCATGTATAGCTCTTTGTGTGCAACATAAAGTGTTAGTACTTTGGAAGATGTTAACAATTTCTTAATTTTTTTGAAAGAATTTCTCTCACCAACATTTAAGTGCCACTGTTAGCCCACATCTCAACAGCTCCATACGTTCATTGGTGAATGAAAGCAATTCCCTTTTTGTTTATCCATCTCCAGGACTATTTGTAACTCTAATATGTTCTTGGCTTGTGAATATTTTCTAATCACCTTTGTTTTCTGAGGATTAGCCAATGATCTTAAGGCATGCATTATGTGACCTAGGGATTTGATCATCAGCTTTGTAGATTTATACTTGTCATTTAGCAATAGTTCTCCATTTTTCAATGTTTTCAAAACTCTATGCGCATGCTCCACCTTTGTGGCACTGTGTATTAGAATATCATACAGATGGCTATTTGCTAAGAGGTAGTGTTCAGTGATGAACCCAGACATTCCAGGACATCCAAGAAGCCACTGGGGCCAGCTGACAACATATCATTTTCAAGGCAAAACCATGACTTGCACAGAGATTTTTACTTGTTGCAAATTGCTGATTGTACTGCATCTAGTGCAAAACAAAATGGTTTTGGAATCATCTTATCGAAATGCTTCAGCTGCTCACTAAACTTTATAATCTTTGTCCATAAGCTTAGTATCCATTCTCAATGCAAAGGCAAAACATAAGCACAAAATATATGGCCCAACTCAGCTACAGAATACTCTTCAGCAGGAGCAAGGTTTAAATTGGAAATTAGTTTAAAACATTTTTCTTTTGGATAATTAGTATTATGGAAGTAACAAGAATAATTGCTTTATCTTTAATAGCAGAACGCAGGACATTAAATTCAAGATAAACTGCTAATCAATAAGTAATTAAATCTGTGAACAAAATGTCAGCAAATAGATTTAGCTTCAAGTTAAATTTAGATCGAAGGGTTTTATTGTCATCACAGCTGTACTTGATTCGAAGACAACATCTATTCTGGGGCATGCGTTTCTATTATGAGTCTTCTAGTGATTGAACAGGTTGATTTTCAACACACAGATCTTTGAGCAAATGAAGCAATATGTGTCATGAAGTGCTCAGATCTACAGTACTGGATCTTCTACTTGATTTTTCCTTCTGTGCCTCAAATTTCAAACATCAACCCAAAGTTTATTGTGACTTTTGAACACTTGGTAAAAAGTTCCTCCCAGCAATTAATGTCAATATTGTTGCACTTCAAGCAGATTGTAAGTTTGTTCGCTGAGCTTGTAAGTTTGATCTCAGATACTTTGGCACCATGCGAGGTAACATCATCACTGAGCCTCCGTTGAAGCACTGGTGTTCTGACCCAGTTACTATTTGTGTGTCTTGGTTTGTTAGGGTGGGTGATATCACTTCCTGTTCTTTTTCTCAGAGGTTGGTAAATGAGGTCCAAATTGATGTGTATCTTGATGGATTTGAATGCTAGGCCTCGAGGAATTCCTGTGTGTGACTCTGTTTAGCCTGTCCTAGGATGGATGTGTTGTCCCAGTTGAAGTGGTGTCTTTCTTTGTCTGTGTGTAAGGATATTAGTGATAGTTGGTCATGTCTTTTGGTGGCTAGTTGGTGCTCATGTATCCTAGTGGCTAGTTTCCTACCTGTCTGTCTGTCTGATGTAGTGTTTGTTGCAGTCCTTGCAGAGTATTTTGTATATGACATTTGATTTGCTGGTTGTTGGTATGGGGTCCTTTAGGTTCATCAGTAGCTGCTTCAGTGTATTAGTAGGTTTGTGGGCTACTATGATGCCAAGAGGTCGTAATAGCCTGGTAGTCTTCTCCGAGATGCCTTTGATGTATGGTAGTGTGGCTAGAGTCTCTGGGCGTGTCATGTACAGCATACCTGTTTGTGTTTGCTGTTTAAGAATTGGCAGATTGTGTTTATTGGATACCCGTTCTTTTTGAAAATGCTGTATAGGTATTTTTCTTCTGCTGCTTATAGTTCCTGGGTGTTGCAGTGTGTTGTGGCCTGTTTAAATAATATCCTGATGCAGCTCCATTTGTGGGTGTTGGGATGAGTGCTTCTGTAGTTGAGTATCTGCTCTGTATGTATTGCTTTCCTGTAGACGCTGGTCTGCAGTTCTCCATTGACTATTCATTCCACTGTGTCATCACGGAAGGGCAGTCTGTTGTTGTTCTCTTCCTCTTTGGTGAAATTTATGCCAGAAAGGATGTTGTTAATGATATCATAGGTTTCCTCATAAATTGTTCCGTTTCGTGATGACAAAAGTGTCATCCACATAGCGGGCCCAAATTTTGGGTTGGGCTGTTCATTCTAATCTCTGCATCACTGCTTCTGCTCAGAATCCTGACATTGGTGATCCCATGTGTGTCCCGTTGATTTGTTTGTAGGTCTTGTTGTTGAAGGTGAAGCTGGTAGTAAGGCACAGGTCCATTAGCTTGAAGATGCTTTCCTTGCTAATGGAGATGGTGATGTCTGGTGCTTGTGTCCTTGGTTCATCTAGTAGTGAGGTCAGTGTTTCTTTGGCTAGGCTGATGTTAATTGATGAGAATAGGGCCATTACCTTGAAGGAGACCATGACTTAGGTCTCTTCTATCTTGGTGTCTTTGATGTACAGGAACCCTTGGGTGGAGTGGATGGCGTGGCATGAGTCTTCTATTAGGTATTTCCATTTACGGTGAAGTTCCTTTGCAAGTCTGCATGTCGGTGTGCTGAAAAGTGAGACTGTGGGTCTAAGGGGGGGCCCGGGTTTGTGTACCTTTGGTAATCTGCTCCATTCCCCCCAGGAATTCCTGAACATATCAAAACTCCATCAATAAACGCATTGACTTGAACCTCATTTACCAACCTCTGAGAAAAAGAACCGGAAGTGATATCACCCACCACAACAGACCAAGCCACATAACTAGAAAGCGGGATAGAACACTATCACTTCAACAGAGGCTCACTGGTGATGTTACCTGCCAGCTCAGCGAGCAAACTTATAACCTGAACCTCAACCTGAGCTACAAATCTTCTCAGAAATCGCAAACTTCAAGCAGCATTTCAAAGTACTTTTTGAAGCATTTTCTTTATCTATCCCCTTGAACATTGGGCATTTTCATACGGAGAAGCCACATTTCATGAGGAATCATGTTCTAGCAATTCCAGTCTGTTTCAGTGTATTTGAAGGACTTTTGCCCAAATGCCTGTACCTTGCTTCAAGCAGAATAATAACATTTGTTTGATAATCCTTCCATTGAATCCAAAGGATGCAGTAGAGACTTCTCTAGAGTGTTTGTATGTTGCTGATACATAGTGCAGTTCTCACTATGTTGCACTGTGATGATGACATCTACGCTATGCACTCATTTTTTTCGTTGTTTGAAAATTTATATTAAACTGTATTGGCTCCATTCCTCTCCCAGCAGTGCCTGGGACTAATCCAGTATGTTTATAAATTTGATGCTATATCCCATCCCCAATTGAGCTTCCAACCACACTTCTATGCTATTAGGAAGACTGCCTACTTTCCCCACCTTAACAACTTTTGGCCTCATCTCCATAATATGTTCAAACCTTGTGCCTTAGCATTTTTGCTGATAAAACTCTTATTCAAAACTGTAAATGTTGACTGTTTTGATAAATTCCAACATTCTACCCTCTGCGAACTTGTGATCACCCCGAACTGTCAAACCAAATCCCATTAATTGCCACCCTAAATTGGCTTTCAGTCAAACAACATCTCCATTTTAAAACTTTGATCAACGTATTCAAACCTCAGCATAGCTTTACCCCTCTGTAATCGCCTCCTGTCTCCCAATCTTACAAGGTCTCTGTGCTCATCTAATTTTGGTGTCTTGTACATCCTCAAATCTAGTTGTTCTAGCACTGGTGGCCATGCCTTCTATGACTGCAGCTTCAATCTCTGCAATTTCCACCTTACAGCTCAATCCACCACTGTTTCTTCCTTAAGATGTTCCAGAAAGCATACCCATTTGGCTGAGTTCTTGATCCTCTGCACCATAGGATTACGTGACATGGTATCGAATTTGCATTGTAACGCTGCAATGAAATACCTTGGGATTTTTTAAATGTTAAATATGTTATATAAAAACACTTCTATTTGCTTTTATTGCATAACACATGTTGTTGAACAAGCGTTAAATTCATGCTCATAATCAGGACTGCGGTTAATTTATGAAAACAGTGAATTTCTAAAAGCAAGATAGGCCAATCTCTGGGTCAACATAACTCTGTTTAAATTGAATATTGGAAAAGTTAAGAGGTTGCTGAGTAATCTTACTGGCTCATATCATTACTTTATTCTGCTCAGCTGGCAGTAAGGTGTTAGTCAACATCATTAGCTGGAGCTGTTATACAGTTGTCAGCAGGTTAAAAATAATCTAGAACACATTTTGTACATTTACTGCTAATGGAAATATTCAATCCAGCCTAAGAGCCTAAGAGTTGAGGAAATTTAATGGAAACCTATTGTTGATTGATTTTTCTTCACCTTTCCTGACTTGTGCCTGCCAAAAATGGGATGGGCAGTGGGTTAAGATCGGGGCAACATCCTTTCCTGTGCATTTCCACTATTGTGCTGATTAGCTGGTGAAGTTCGGATTCTCATCATATACGAACTTAAAATCAGACGTTGATATTAGCTTGTCACAGCGTAGGCAAAGGCACAATAGCAAAGGTTGAAGCTTGAGAGTAGAATTCTTTCCCCCAATTATTAGAAAAGCTTTAGAGACAAAAAACCCGTAGTGTTTCTGGTTTGTGAATATGGTTCATAGGCTGAATTTTCCCAGTTCTTTTTTTTTGAGTGAAATAGAATCATAGAGTCATATATCATGGAAATATCTTCAGTCCAACTCAGCCATGCTGACCAGGTTTCCAAAGCCAGGTTTGCCTGCATTTAGCACATACCCCTCTAAACCTTTTCCTATTCAGGTACCTGTCCAAATGTCTTTTAAATGTTGCAACTGTATCTGCACTTACCACATCTGGCAGTTCATTCCAAATACAAACCACCCTTGATGTGAAAAAGTTGTCCTTCAGGACCCTTTTAAATCTTTCCTGTCTCATCTTAAACCTGTTCGCTCTAGTTTTGAACTCCTCTACTCCAGGGTAAAGACCTTGGCTATTCACCTTATTTATGCCTATCACAATTTTATAAACCTCTATAATATTACCGCTCAATGCTTTATACTCCAGGGAAAAAGTCCTAACCTATCCAGGCTCTTCCTTATAACTCAACCCTCTGGTTGAGGTAACATCTTTGTAAAACTTTTCTGCATCCTTTGCATTTGAATAATATCCTTTCAGGGTGACCCGAACCATAAATAATTCTCCAAAAGTGACCTCGCCAATATTCTGTACAGCCACAACATTATGTCCCAACTCCTATGTTCAATATATTTTATTCTGTAGAATATTGTAAGGATTGCTAACATTTCGAATCTAGTTGGAGCAGGGAACTTGAGGTATGCATTGTTATTTAAACTTCTTCATATACGTTTTGTCATTTTTACCCAGAATATTGCTGGATTTGTGAGTTATGAAATACACAAGTGATAACACCTCCCTTTGTGTACAATGGGACAAATTCCTAGTTGAGGAAGGTCAGGTTATGCTGGAGTTAAAATCTCTAAATATTTTTGGTGCATGTGTTATGACACGGTAGTGAACCCTTCCGTTAATTAAACCAAACACACAGAAAAGCTCACCTCGCCTCATAAACTATTAAAATACAAGTCATAGTCATAGAGTCATAGAAATGTACAGCATGGAAATCAACCCTTCGGTCCAACCCATCCATGCCGACCAGATATCCCAACCCAATCTAGTCCCACCTGCCAGCACCTGGCCCATATCCCTCCAAACCCTTCGATTCATATACCCATCCAAATGCCTCTTAGATGTTGCAATTGTACCAGCCTCCACCACATCCTCTGGCAGTTCATTCCATACACGTACCACCCTCTGCGTGAAAAAGTTACCCCTTAGGTCATTTTTATATCGTTCCCCTCTCACCCCAAACCTATGCCCTCTACTTCTGGACTCCCCGACCCCAGGGAAAAGAATTTGTCTACTTATCCTATCCATGCCCCTCATAATTTTGTAAACCTCTGTAAGGTCACCCCTCAGCCTCCGATGCTCCAAGGAAAACAGCCCCAGCCTGTTCAGCCTCTCCCTATAGCTCAGATCCTCCAACCCTGGCAACATCCTTGTAAATCTTTTTTGAACCCTTTCAAGTTTCACAACATCTTTCCAATAGGAAGGAAACCAGAATTGCATGCAATATTCCAACAGTGGCCTAACCAATGTCCTGTACAGCTGCAACATGACCTCCCAACTCCTGTACTCAATAGAACTCCTAAATTTCACTATTATTAAAAAAAACTCAATTTATTCTTTAACTCTAAAACATTAAACAAGAGCTATTCACAACTCCAAGCTCCTATTTCTCTTAACTGCATATTACCTGCCTCCAACTCTACAACAATATACAGTTCCAATAAAACACTTATTAAAATTGCATCTAATTAATTTCAAAACCATACAGTGGCTGTCGTGTTCGGTGCTTGTCAGTCCTGGTTGAAGATCTCCCTGGGTCACCTTCTTTCTTTTCACTGTGAATATGTTTCATATGAAAAGGTACCTTTTGATAGAGAGTGTTTCCTAATTTCTTAGCTCACAATGGCAGTTGCTCTGTTGATTTTCAAAATGCCTGCCTTTTATAACCCCATCATTGGATCGTCTCATTAGTTTGATGTTGGCAAAACAATAAATTCAAAAGCGAATGGAATTTAGTATCCTGGGGCATAATTTATACTGATTGGTTAAATTCAAAATGTTGTCCAAACAGCAACCAACTCAGGTATCTACTTCACAGTCAAATGTTACATATTTTCAATTTTCCAGTAGACTCAGAGACTGCTCTTGTAAGCTCTCAGGGCAGAACAGCATTCCCTCTCTCTTAAAGATACAGTACATGCCTTCAACTTCATAACACATGGCAGTGGCGGATCATGGTGGATCACTGTCCTATGATGGGTTCCGTATTTGCATGATACAAATATTCATTATCTTTAGAACTACTTGAAATTAAGCTCTACCATCGAGAGTTAGTCAACAGTAGATGAGAATTTGATGGCACCCAGTTCCTTTTTGGCTAAAGCTGGTATGCAGCAATTCCATTTGTGCAGTTCTCTTTATGGCACAAAGTCAGAAGTCACAAGACACCAGGTTATAGTCCAAATGGTTGATTTGAAATCACAAGCTTTCGCAGCATTGCTCCTTCATCAGGTGAGGTCAGTTCAGTCCAACACTGGCACCTTCAATTTATGGCACAAGTAAGAGGAGCTGGAGTACAGCAAGTTACCAAACTAATTCCTGAGACAGAGGGATTTTCCAAAGAGGTAAGATTAGATAGACTGGGCCTATATTCTGTGGAGGTTAGAATAATAAGAGATAATTTAATCAAAACTGTGCAAAATTGTCAGAGTTTGAATGGGTTTACGCAGGAAAGATGTTTCCCATATCTGTGGCAGGAGGTCGAGAACCAAAGAACACAGATTTGGAACAAAGAGCAGACTATTTGGGACTGAGACAAAGAGGAATTTCTTCTCAGAGAGAGGATTAATTTTTGGAATCCTTTGCCCCAAAGGGCTGTGAAGCTTTGGTTGTTGAGCATGATCAGTACTGAGACTAATGGTTTTGTTCATACTAAGAACAGCAAGGGATAGAGGGATAGTGGATGAAAATGGTTTTGAAGTAGAAGATCAGCCATGATCTCATTGGCTGGTGGAATGGACCCTGAAGTCTGAATAGCCTATTCCTGTATTTATTTCTTATGTTTCTTATGTTGCATGAAAATCAAGAATATCAAGGGTAGTTAATGGTGAAGCAGGTGTGTGGAGAATTCTGAGAGTCACGGAGAGTGAAATAACATTGAGGGCATAAGTGCTTCATTAGGAATGTGGAGGGGGGTAAGGGTGCTGAGAGATAAATAGGAGTGTAGTGGTTGGGTGGAGGAGTAGTAGGTAGCTGGGAAGGCAATAGGTAGATGCAGGTAGGAGTGTGATGGTGTTGGTCAGAGAGGAGGGTGGAGTGGATAGGAGGGAAAGAAGAGAACACACTTGGAAGAGAATGCTTTTCTTAGATTTCTTTTTCTACTAACTTACCTTCTGGAGACTGGCATTAGGCTCCTTGAATTTAGTGGTCGGCTAGATATCCAATATGAGGCAGCGGCTGAGGACCTGACTCGGGACTCTCGGAGAGTTCCCGATGCCTGCTGAAGGCCAGGCCAAGGCTGAGGCCCATTGCAGACTGTGCGTTTGAGTGATCTGGTGCGTGGCAATGGCTGAAGACCTGGATTGGAACTTTGATGGTTTGAGATCCCAGGAGTGAGCCCAATGCAGTGATGGAGTTTCCCTCAACATCTGTAGCAACAGTGAGAGCAGAGGAGATTGAACCAGCATGGGGAAAACGTGCCAAAGCGAAGGAGACAAAGCCATTGTAGAAAGTGCTGTCCCAGCATGGGTAAGTACTTCAGAAAGGTAATACTAAAGAAGGAATGCAATGTTTAACTTTTAACTTTATTTTTTTATTTTTTATGCTATACCAAGAGTGACTGTGATGTTTCACTTTTGACTTTGCTCCTTATTTCTTTCTACCTTGTTTTACTTTTTTGTACCAAGGTATTTGTACTTAAGATGGTGCCATGTGTAGCCACATTGAAAACTTTTCACTGTACGTCTGTACTTGAGTACACGTGACAATAAAGTCCAAATCAAAATCAAGACAGTGTGGCATGGGTGTGGAAAAGGGAGGAGTAGTAAACCTCACCACTCAGCAGCTGTAGGGCAAAAACCATGGACATACACATCCTTGTATGAGCATTGCCTTTTGCATATATTTCATTTGGTGTAATATATATGTGAGTCTCATATACCAAATCAACCTACAATGTGAGGAGCTGGAAGTGGTGATGTTACAAAAGAGGACACTAGCTGGTTAACAGCTGAGGCCACAAGACCAACTGCAAGCAAATCAAGAGGAGAAACAGTGGTCAGGAGGGTAGCCACCAAAGAGGAATGTCACTGGTGCAGCAGCAAGAGAGGCAAAGTAACTCCAGAGGTCTGAGAGATATTGTCACAGATATTGCAGAAGTATTCATCAAAATCTACCAGGAGCTGAATATTATTTAAATGGAGAAAGACTGCAGAAAGCTGAAAAACAAAGGGATTTGAAAGGGATCCACCAACACAAAAAGCTAGCATACAAATTTAACAGGTGATGGCCTTCACTTCAAAGGGAATGGAGTATAACGATAGTACTTCTGAAACATAGTTATTGTTGTAATGCAGAAAGTATGGCAGCCAATTAGTGCACAGCAAACTCCCACAATCAGTAATGTTCTAATAAATGGGTAAAGTGGTTCATTGTTGTGGAGGAGAAGTAATTATTGGCCAGAACATCTAGAATTACACATCAACTCTTCTTCAAAACAGTGCTGAGAGATCTTTTACATTCACACCTGGTTATGTTAATGGGACTCTTGTTGGATGTTGAGCCTTGGAAGCAGACTTGACAAAGAGGTTGAATGCTGCAGCCACTTTGAGGGTCATTGATATGGGGTTGTTTCCAAGTGCTTTGTGGCAACATGTCTCGCTATAGGATCTAAGAGAATTGGAAATAGGAGCTGAGTAGCTATTCATCCCATCAAGCCCATTCTGCCATTCACTTCAACCATGACTGATCAGATAATCATCAACTCCACACTCCTGCCATTTCCTTACCATCATAATCTTTGATTCCCATACTGATTAAATGTTTGTGTATCTCAGTAGATAACGATCCAGCATCATCAGTCCTCTGTGCTAAAGAATTCTACAGATTCATTAGTCTCTGAGAGAAGAAATTCCTAATTGACTGTTATACAATAACTATGTTTCAGAGGTATTGATTGGCTATAAACCATTTGGGATGTCCCAAGGTCCCAAAAGATGCCAGATGAATGCATTTATTTTCCTCTTGTGTTCTTTGTATGATCAGCTGCCTGTTATAGATTTCTCCTGACATTAATTTTACTGAAGTTAATAGGCAGCTGAACCAATATTTTATTACAATATCACACAGTGCCAAAATGATGCTCCATTACTATTTATGGTTGTTACGTCTGATTGACATTTAATTCACAGAGTCACACCAGAATCTGGACCAACTCTCTAAACATTTGCCTGCCTATTCTCCGTAATTCTAGAAAATTAGTTCTATTTAAATAAAAATCCAGTGCTTTCTTGAATATCACAATTGAACCAGTCTCTAGCATATTTCCAGGCAGTGCATTCCAGACCCTAAATACTCACTGTGTCAAAAAGTTGTTTTTTCTCACACCACATTTGTTTCTTTCAGAATATACTTCAAATCTATGCCTTTAGGTTCGCGATCATTTTACAAGTGGAAACTAATTCTTTCTATTCACTCTGTCCAGACCCCTAGAAGTGTTCATACTTTTGAACACTTCTACTGAATCACTCTTAGTCTTCTTCTCTCCAATGACAACAGTCCCAACTTCTCCAGTTTTTCCTCAAAACTGAAATGTCTCATTCCTGGAACTATTCTCATCAACCTCTTCTTCACTTTCTCCTATGCATTCACATCTTCCTATAATGTAGCACCACGAACTATATTCTAGGTGAGATCTAACAATATTCCAATACAAATTCATCATAACCTTACTGCTCTTTACTATCTGCCCTTATTCAAGAAACCTAGAATACTATTTTCTTTTGTGGACACTTGGGGTGCAGACATTGCAGGCTGGCCAGTATTTATTGTCTGTCCCCAGTTGCCCTTCAAGAGGTGTTGGTGAGCTGCCTTCTTGAACTGTTGCAGTTGATATATTGTAGGTAGAATGTAAGCTTTATTTACGGCTCTCACTACCTGTCTTGCGATGTTTAGTGTCATGTGTATATGTATATCCAAGTCTCTCTCTACTCTTTCACACCCTTTACACTATTACCCTTCCACTTTGCACAGTCTTTCTATGTTTTTATAGCAAAGACTATTAGCTCATACTTTGCCATTTAACTTTCCTTTGCCATCTGTTTGTCTACACCACTGACATGTCACTCACAGTTCTTTTAACATTCTACGGTGTCCTCCTCTCAATTTATAATGTTTCCAAATTTGTGTTGCCTACAAATTTTGAATTTGTCCTTGACACAGAAGATCTAGATTACATATGTGTGCATACTGTGTATGTAGGTAAGTAAGTGTCCCAAGTCTCAACACTAATGACTGGGGAACTTTGTTATAGGAAGAATACTCATTAAGCATTAACCTCTGTTTCGCGTTCCATAGCCAATTTTGTGTCCACATTGCTACTGTCCCTTTTATTTTTTTTGTGTCAACAAAACAGTTTATTGATATTACTACAAAATACTTTATCAGAAGATGTGTTTTCTACAAACACACTCAAACTTCATGCATGACATACTCACCATATTTGCATGCAAAATGAGAAATTCTTATGGATATTTAAAATGCTGTATATTTACCAGGACTCGTTTTATAGTCAACTCTTCTAAAATGCAATGGTTGTGTTCTTTAGCAACTCCGAGTTATAGAAAAATCACACTTTAGAAACAGCGTTTAAAGTGTTGGCGCAATAATCTTATTACAGCCACCACATGTTTTAAAAGTTTGAGCTGTAGAAATGGTGTCCTCTATACATCAATCATGCTACAATAAATTCATGTTGACGAAACAGGTATTATAACAGAACTAGCTGTATTCTTATTCCCATAGAATCTCAGAATATTTCTTGTGTAAGAGGTTTTTAGGGTAACCCTCCGGTGATCCTCACTCAATTGGCTCTTGTGACTTTAATATTGCCAGTCAATGTAATCAAAAGTGTCTTTTTCACTTTCCAATGGCATTGGCTCCCTGGCACTCCCCTGCTTCGCAATGGACAAATTGTGTACTCTCAATTTGAAGCCTTTTTCTAGTGCCTGGGTCCTCATGTTCTTATTCAAAAAAATCACTAGCAGTGAAATAAAGCACACCACAGGAATACTGATCTTTTGGAATAAGCCTAATGTCAGTCCTCCTGAAAGGATAATCACTACCATCACTATCATCTGGCAATTGGCAGATGCCCATGAATTCCATGACTTATAATGTTCCTTGCAAGCCTGGCATGTTGTATTGTGTTGAATGCCTCTTGAAAATCTATATCACAACAGATTTTCCCTCATCAACCTTTTCTGCTATCTCTTCAAAAACTTTAGGAAATTAATTAGACATGAGTTCCCCTCAATAAATCTATGCAAGTGTTCCAAGTCAACCCATATTTTTCCCTGGGTCTGTTAATTCTATCCCAAATAATTGTTTCTAGATGTTTTTCCACCATTGATATTAACCTGACTGATTTGTAATTGCTGAGCCAATCATTACAGTCATTTTTGTGCAAGGGTGTAATGCTTGCAATTCTCCAGTACTCTGGCACCATTTTTCATACAATCCATAGAATAGAATCACTAGAGTGCGGAAACAGGCCCTTCAGCCCAACAAGCCCACACTGACCCTCCGAAGAGTAACCCACGCAGAGCCATTCCCCTATCCTATTATCTTACATTTACCCCTAACTAATGCACCAAACCGACACATCCCTGAACACTATGGGCAATTTAGCATGGCCAATTCACCTAATCTGCACGTCTTTGGACTGTGGGAGGAAACCAGAGCACCTGGAGGAAACCCACGTAGTCAGAGAGAGAATGTGCAAACTCCACATAGACAGTAGCCCAAGGTTGGAATTGAACCTGGGTCCATGGCATTGTGAGGCAGCAGTGCTAACCACTGAGCCACTGTGCCATCCCTGAATGCAGAAAAGACTGAAAGATTATTGCCAGTGTCTCCTCAATTTTCATTCTCACTTTTGTCAAAATCCATGGATATATCTCGTCTGCTCCTAGTATTTTATCAACTTTGAGCATTAACAACTGATTGCAAGCCACATCGTCCATATCAATTTCAAACTGTTCTAGTCACTGAATTTCCTCCTCTCTCACCTGGGAAACATCTGCCTCATAGGCAAAGACTGGTTTGAGTATTCATTTAAGACCTTAGCCATGCCTCTTGTCATGAAGTATAGCTCCCTTTTTTAGTCCCTAACTGGTTGTGCTCCTGTTACCATCATTTTACTGTTGATGTGTTCATTGAAGACTTTGGGATTTCCTTTATGTTAGCTACCAGTCTTTTATCATACTTGCTTTTCTGCTTTTTTTCTGAAACTTCAATATTCATTTTTAGTTTTCAATTGTACTTATTACCTGACACAAAAGACTTTGGATTTTCATTTATGTTCACTGCCAGTCTTTTCTCATTATCCCTCTTTCCTTCTATAATTTTGTTTTTCACCACTTTTTTTAATTTTCTGTATTCAGCTTGGTTCTCAATTATATTTATGACTTACCACTTGCATTAAGCACACTTTTTTTTAGCAACTTCTATTTCCTCAGTCATCAAGGGAGCTCTAGATTTTGTTGCACCTTTCGCTTCTAACTGTGCCTGACACAAGTACTCTTTGAAGGTAAACTATTGTTCAATTGTTGCTTTTTCTGCCAAACTTTGATCTCAGCCTACCTGGCCCAGGTCTGTTCTTGCTTCATTGGAAGTTACTTTCTGCGAATTGAATATTCTTACTCCGGATTGAACAATACCACACTGTCATCCTAAACCTAACGATGCGATGATCACTGTCCACCAAATACTTCTCCTTTGTGGTTTGATCTGCTTGGTCCTTATTATTCCCAAGAACTAAATTAAGCATTCCTCTTTTCTTGGAGGACTGGACAGATACTGCTGTAAGAAGTTCTTCTGAACGTAATTTAGGAGCACTTATGCCTTGCTTTCTTTTATATTATTACTATCCCAGTGTATATGCAAGTGATTAAAGAGCATTATTACACACCTCTAGCTGAGACTTGGATCCGAGCCTCCTGGTCCAAAGTAGAGACAGTACCACTGTACCACAAGATCCTTAAACAGATTTATCTGCAGACAATAGATATTTTCTGATCAACCAGTTCAGAGATGTTATTACACACAGGAACAGGTGGAACTTAAGCCCAAGTCTCTTGGCTCAGAAGTAGGATCACTATCACTGCATCACAGGAGCAACACCAATAAGAATAGTACAATTGTCTCCAGTAGTACGAACAGCCAAGTCTCTGGTATAGAGATTGGCTCTAATGCAATGAGCTGAAAATGTGTTGCTGCAAAAGCGCAGCAGGTCAGGCAGCATCCAAGGAGCAGGAGAATCGACGTTTCGGGCATGAGCCCTTCTTCAGGAATGAGGAAAGTGTGCCAAGCAGGCTAAGATAAAAGGTAGGGAGGAGGGACTTGGGGGAGGGCCAGCAGGAGGTCATTGTGCACATTGGAACCAATGATATAGGAGGGAAAAGGTTGAGATCCTGAAGGGAGATTACAGAGAGTTAGGCAGGAATTTATCAAGGAGGTCCTCGAGAGTAGTAATATCTGGATTACTCGCCGTGCTGTGAGATTATGAGGGTAAGAATAGGAGGACAGAGCAGATGAACGCATGGTTGAAGAGCTGGTGCATGGGTGAAGGATTCACATTTTTGGACCGTTGGAATCGCTTCTGGGGTAGAGGTGACCTGTAAAAGAATGATGGATTGCACTTAAATTGGAAGGGGACTAATACACTGGCAGGAAGATTTACTAGAGCTGCTCGAGAGGAGTTAAACTAGTAAGGTGGGGGGGTGGGTGGTGGGTCCCAGTGAGATAGTGGGGAAAGAGATCAATCTGAGACTGGTACAGTTGAGAACAGAGGCAAGTCAAACTGTCAGGGCAGGCAGGGACAAAGCAGAGAACAAGGTAGGACTGATAAATTAAACTGCATTTATTTCAATGCAAGGGGCCTAACAGGGAAGGCAGATGAACTCAGGGCATGGTTAGGAACATGGGACTAGGATATCACTGCAATTACAGAAACATGGCTCATGGATGGACTTGACTGGCAGCTTAATGTTCCAGGATACAAAGGCTACAGGAAGGATAGAAAGGGAGGCAAGAGAGGAGGGGAGTGGTGTTTTTGATAAGGGATAGCATTACAGCTGTGCTGAGGGAGGATATTCCCGGAAATACATCCAGGGAAGTTATTTGGGTGGAACTGAGAAATAAGAAAGGGATGATCACTTTATTGGGATTGTATTATAGACTCCCTAATAGTCAGAGGGAAATTGAGAAACAAATTTGTGAGGAGATCTCAGTTATCTGTAAGAATAATAGGGTGGTTATGGTAGGGGATTTTAACTTTCCAAACAAGAATTTTCAAAAGCTGATTGGGGGCAAATGTTCGCAGGTAAAGGGATGATTGGAAAATGGGAAGCCTTCAGAAATGAGATAATGAGAATCCAGAGAAATTATATTCCTGTTAGAGTGTAAGGAACGGCTGGTAGGTATAGGGAATGCTGGATAACTAAAGAAATTGAGGGTTTGGTTGAGAAAAAGAAGGAAGCATATGTCAAGTATAGACAGGATAGATCGAGTGAATCCTTAGAAGTATATAAAGGCCGCAGGTGTATACTTAAGAGGGAAATCAGGAGGGCAAAAAGGGAACATAAGATAGCTTTGGCAAATAAAGTTAAGGAGAATCCAAAGGGTTTTTACAAATACATTAAGGACAAAAGGGTAATTAGGGAGAGAATAGGGCCCCTCAAAGATCAGCAAGGCGGTCTTTGTGTGGAGCCGCAGAAAATGGGGGAGATACTAAACAAGTATTTTGCATCAGTATTTACAGTGGAAATGGATATGGAAGATATAGAATGCATGGAAATAGATGGTGACATCTTAAAAAGTGTCCATATTACAGAGGAGGAAGTGTTCGATGTCTTGAAATGCATAAAAGTAGATAAATTCCCAGGGCCCAATCAGGTGTAACCTAGAACTCTGTAGGAAGCTAGGAAAGTGGTTGCTGGCCCTCTTACTGAAATATTTGTATCATCGATAGTCACAGGTGAGGTGTTGGAAGACTGGAGGTTGGCTAATGTGTTGCCACTGTTTAAGAAAGGTGAGAAGGTCAAGCCAGAGAACTATAGACCAGTGAGCCTGATGTCGGTGGTGGGCAAGTTGTTGGAGGGAATCCTGAGGACAGGACATAAATGCATTTGGAAAGGCAAAGACTGATTAGGGTTAGTCAACATGGCTTTGTGCATGAGAAATCATGTCTCACAAACTTGACTGAGTTTCTTGAAGAAGTAACAAAGAGGATTGATGAGGGCAAGGTGATAGATGTGATCTATTTACCCACCCTCTGTGTGAAAACGTTGCCCCTCGGGTCTCTTTTATATCTTTCCCCTCTCACCTTAAACCTATGCACTCTAGTTCTGGACTCCCCCACCCCAGGGAAAAGACTTTGTCTATTTATCCTATCCATGCCCCTCATGATTTTATAAACCTCTATAAGGTCACCCCTCAGCCTCCAACGCTCCAGGGAAAACAGCCCCAGCCAGTTCAGCTCAAATTCTTCAACCCTGACAATATCCTTGTAAATCTTTTCTGAACCCTTTCAAGTTCCACAAAATTCTTCAGATAGGAAGGAGACCAGAACTGCACACAATATTCCAACAGTGGTCTAACAAATGTCCTGTACAGCCACAACATGACCTCCCATGGAATGAGCTGCCAGAGGAAGTGGTGGAGGCTAGTAAAATTGCAAAATTTAAAAGGCATTTGGATGGGTATATGAATAGGAAGGGTTTGGAGGAATATGGGCCGGGTGCTGGCAGGTGGGACTAGATTGGGTTGGGATATCTGGTTGGCATTGTCGAGTTGGACTGAAGGGTCTGTTTCCGTGCTGTGCATCTCTATGATTCTAGGACCTCCCTACTTAATTTTTTTTATTCTTAGAAGACTAAACTGATATTCATTTTAAATTTACCTTTTACTGGCTTGATACTGTATCATCATGAGTTACTGCCTCATTACCTATTTTATAGGTAATAATGAGGAAAGCAAAGAACAGTGCAGCACTGGAACAGGCCCTTCAGCCCATCCAGCCTGCACTGACACATGACACCTTTCTGAACTAAAATCCCTTGGCTCTACGTCATCCAAATCCCTCTTTTTCCTGCCTATTTACGTATCTGTAACAATATTACAAGGATTACCTTTCCTCAACAATTCATTATCATATCCTTCTTATTAATAGCATTCTAGTTTTGTAATAACATTAATCTAGCACCTTCCAATTGAATTGCCATTTTGAATTTGAAATAATCTCAGGAATTTGATACCCTACACAACCATTGCTGATACTGTTGGAGTTTGCGGCTCAGTGAGAGTAGCATGCTGAAAGATGATCATCCACACTTGTTCATCCTATCCAGTGCAGGGTTCGGGGTCAAGTGCCAATGCTACCTTTCTTCTTGTGGCAGCAGAGACTGACTACAGCTCATAGCAATTATGATCTTTGTACTAAATAGCCTCAAGCAGATGGAGTTCTCATCCCTGGATCCTCTATTTTACCATTCACACCAGAACACTTTCATCAACAACTATATGATCTTAACTGCAGTGGCCTTTAATCTATGTTGAAGTTGGGTGAACTCTTCTCGCATCCAGGGTCATGATAGCAGGATCTAAAGAGTACAGGACATTCTCTTGGAGGCTGAACAGCTGGTGACATATAATATTAGATTTTAGATGAGGAAACTAAATATAACATCTCCAAATTTACAGATAGCACAAAATTCAGTGTAGGGTTGAATCTATCCACATTGACAGTAAAAGTGATTGATTATTATCTGAATGGTTATAAATTATAAAATGGGAATGTGCTCTCATACACCAGTTGCTGAAGGTAACCATGATAGTGCAGCAGGCAATAAAAAAGGCAGTTGGATGTTAGCTTTCATTTCAAGTGGATTTGAATGCAGGAGCAGGGTATGTCTTGCTGCAGTTGTACAGAGCCTTGATGAGACCATGCCTGTAACATTGTGTGCAGTTTTAGTCTCTCTACCTGAGGAAAAATGCTCTTACTATGGAGGGAGTGCAGCGCAGATTTATCAATTCCTGAGATAGCGGGATTGGCATATGAAAAGAGTTTGAATCAGTCAAGATTATATTAATCAGAGTTCAGAAGAATGAGGGGGATCCCATAGAAACCTATAAAATTCTCACAGGACTAGATTGTGTAGATGCAGGCAGGATGTTCCTGATGGTGGGGGCAACCAGAACCAAGGGTCATAGTCTAAAGATATGGTTAAACCATTCAACCATTGAGATGAGGGGAAATTTCTTCAAATGAGTCCATAGCATTTGTTACCACAGAAAGCAACCAAAACATTGCAAGATTTCGAGAAAGAGCTGGATGTAGCATTTGAGGCTAAATGGATCAAAAGATAAGGGGGAAATGTAGGAACAGGCTATTGAATAAGATGATTATGATGAATGGTGGAGAAGGTCTATTCCTGCTCCAAATTTTCTGTTTTTATATTTCTAATCACATGATACCGAGTCATTTAGATGCCAAATAATCTCAGGTGGGATAATGCTTTGAATGACCAATTGAATGACTAAGACTTAATGTTGTGATCTTCCTCCTCATCTTAGAAACAATGTTGATCATACTAATTAACTCATAATATAGCCATCACACAAGAAATTACATCTGGAATAAGACAGATGTCTCTACATTGGCTACCAGCAGATTTTACCCTCTTACACAAGACCTAGCAAGCCCTGTAGATCCTTATTAAGAAAGAGGTAGCAAACATACTAAATGGATTTTACATCATGATGACTTTTGATAAGGATCCATCATTTGACAGGTATAATCTCTTTGTGAGGATCCTCTCTACCCTCTTCCCATATAATACTGTAAGACAGAAGAGCAGAATTAGGTAATTTGGCCCATTGAGACTGCTCCACCATTTAATGAGCTTATAATTGATCTGATAAACATCATTTTCTGCTTTTTTCTCATAACCCTTCATTTCTTCACTGATTAAAAATCCATCTATCTCAGCCATGAATATATTTAATGATTCAGGCTCTACAACTATCTGCAATACGGAATTCCTCTGTGAGATAACATTCTACTTCATCTCTGTTTAAATGGGCCAATCCCTTACTCTGAGATTATTACCTCTGGCTTTAGAGTCTCCCAAAACAGGAAGCAACCTCTCAGCATCTTCTCCACTAAGCCCCCTAATAATCTTATATGTTTCAATAAGATTTCCTCTCATTCTTCTAAACTTCAATGGATAAAAATGAGTATCAGAAAATCCCTCTTTACCTAGAAACAACCCAGAAAACCTTCTCTGGAATGTTTCTAATGTCAGTATATCTTTCCTTAGGTAAAATAACCAAACTGTTTACCGTATTGCAGGTGTGATCTGACTCGGACCTTGTACAGTTTTAGTAAGACTACCATATCTTTACATTCCATTCCTTTGAAATAAAGGCCAACCCTTCATTTGCCTTCCCTATTATCCATTAAATTTGGATGCTAGCTTTTGAACTTCATGCACAAGGGCACCCAAATGTCTCTCTACTGCAGCTCTCTGCAGTTTTCCCTCTTATAAATAATATCTAACTCTTCTATTTTTCTGGCCTAAGTGTGTAAACTAATTTCTTGTCTTCTTTGCTCTCTGCTTATGTTTCTCTGCTGCACCCAAGGGGAGTTGCTATTGTAGATTTCATGATTGAAGTAAACGGTACATATGAGCAAATTACATAAGCATTCGAATTAGGGATAAAGGAATACTGCTCAACTCCTTGAATCTGCTCTGCTACTCAATAAGATCATGTTGATCTGTTTACTCCATGTGCCTCCTTACCCCAATGCTTATCAACTATCTACCCAAACCTGCCTCAAATATATTCAAGGACTCTGCTACCACTTACATGGAGAATTCCCAAGATTCTCAATGTTCTGTCTTAAATGAATAACCACTTACTTTAAAACAGTGACCACTAGCTCCAGAGTTTCCCACTGGAGGAAACATGCATTCCACATCTACCCTGTCAAGCCCCCTCAGGATCTTACATGTTTCATGTAACTTACTCATTGCACTTTAAAACTCCAGCAGATACAAGGCTAAACTGTTCAAGCATTCCTCAGAAGACAACTAACCCATTCCATATTTTAGATTAGTAAACCTTCCCTGAATTGCTTTCAATGCATTTATATTCTTCCTTAATTAAGGAGACTAATTCTGTACATGCTCCTCCAGATATGGTTTGACAAATAATCTATAATAACTAAAGGTGCAATTTTTCTATTTCTGTATTTAATCCCCCACACAATAAACATTAACATTCTATTAGTCTTTCTAATTACTTCCTGTGTCAGCATACAAACATTTTGCAACTCATGCACTAGGACTCACATATCCATTTGTTACATTACTACCCACGCAACCTGTCTATATTTGTAGGCTCATGTCCTCTTCACAAAATAATCAAGTATCTATCTTTGCTAAACTTACTGATGGCACAATCATAACTTTGGTCCCTTCATCTGAATAATTTGTACACATTTTTAAACATTAAGACTCAAGCACTTTTCCTGTGGCACCTCACTCATTACATCATGATAATCAGAAAATGAGATGGGGTTGACATACTGCATTGTACTGAGGTAGAAGGGAGCTGTTCTAGTAGATCAGGCTTCACTTGACACTGATCTCAACATAATTTCTGATCACTCAAATAACCAGGGTAGTAGAGAGGACGTTAAACTAAAGAGAGGAGGTGGTGAGGTGCAACTCTCTGGAGGAGAAAATGTAGGCATACAAGCGAAAGGATATGGCAGCATTGAAGGGCAGCTAATTAAGTAATGATAATATCATGATATCCTGAGTGGGACAGAAGGGACAGAGTGTACAAACATTACAAGGACAGGAAGTAGCATAAAATGGGGAGAAAATTATAATAAGGCAAGTTAATGGCTCTTTAATTAATCGACTTTGGTATTCAGAAGAAAACAACTGATTTAACAACACAGATAGGAGTTAATGAGGATGATTTCAAAACCATAACAAAGACAATATTCAGTCATCACTCAAAACAAAACATTCCTGATGAAGGGCTTTTGCCTGAAACATCGATTCTCCTGCTCCTCTGATGCTGCCTGACCTGCTGTGCTTTTCCAGCACCACACTCTTGATACTAAATATTCAGGAAAGAAAAATTAAGAATGAAATGGTAATCAAGTGACTTTGTTAGTGCGAGAAGGAACAAGTACAGTATAAAGAAATAATTTGCAATGAAGGATGTAGAATCCCTGGGGGGGGGGGGGGTTGCAAGATAAAAAGAACAAGAAAGACAAGGAGGTATTGATGGGAGTGGTCTATAGGCTATTGTCAGACAGGGAATAAGTCAGGAGAGAATGAGGGCATATAAAAAATAGAGACCATTAATAATGGGTGACTTTAACCTTTTGTTTAGATTAGATTCCCTACAGTGTGGAAACAGGCCCTTCAGCCCAACCAGTCCACACCGACCCTCCGAAGAGTAACCCACCCAGACCCATTTCACTTGAGCCAATGCACCTAACACTATGGGCAATTTAGCATGGCCAATTCACCTGACCTGCACATCTTTGGACTGTGGGATGAAACCAGAGCACTCAGCAGAAACCCACGCGGACATAGGGAGAACATGCAAACTCCACACACCTGAGGCCAAAATCAAACCTGGGATCCTGGTGCTGTGAGGCAGCACTGCTAACCACCGAGCCACTGCTTAGATGAAGGAAATCTAAATTGGCAGAGGTAACCATGAGGAGGAAATCATAGGCAATCAGGACAGTTTCCTACGAAAATATGTTGTTGATTCAACCAGTGACTAGACAATTTAGAATCTGGTATTATTGTAATGAGGAAGGGTTAATAAATGTTCTTAGAGTAAAATATCACAACATGGTGGAATTTAGCATTTAGTTTGGAATGGAGAAATTGGGGTTGGAAACAATCTTAAATAAGGGTACTTACAAAGGAATGGAGGAAAAAAAGCTCTAATTCCCCTTAACTGACAACTCACTGCTGCCTGCTGAGAAACTCATGCCACTATTCAACAAAAGCACAGAAGATGCAGCGAGATGCTCCCAACATTATGATAGGCCTTGTCAGACTTCTCATTCAGTTCTGCCACAAATCCCACCAAATCATACAGACTCCCTATAAGATTTCACCCTTTACATTATTTTTAATACAAGACTATACCTTGATCTCAAGGAATGTAGTTACCCAGTGTCTACCATATTAATAAGAAACCAATTGTATGTTTTTCTTGAGTGAAAATGATGTGCATCTTAATTACCTGCTAATGCTGAAGCAATGTTAAAAACACGAGTCAAGCTTTTGTACAGAAGTACAAGTTTATAGAGGAACAGGGCCCAGTACAAAAGGAAGATGAATAATAATAATTTCCAGATTAAAATCCTTTTGTTGCACTTTAAGGTGTAAGATTTTAACCTGATATCACAGTTATTTACCTCATGTTGTAAATCCTCATAGGTAGTCAATATTTCTGCTATGCTTGATGTCTGGGTGTTTCACTGCTTCTTTTAATCAACTCCATTACCGAGCAATGTTACTTCTTGAGAGGGTGAGTGCACTTTCTTCAGCTGGTTCCAATTACAAACTATCTTCTCCACTCTGTTAAAAGCAGGTCCCTGAAATATAATTGATTTGTGTATCCTAATGTTTGACTTCCTTGTTTGTAGGCAATATCTTTCTTGTCCAATATGTGAAAACTATCATGCAGGTAGAAATCAAATAGGACAAGGATGCTCTGGAGTCTATGTTTTCTAATAAAAATGTCAATTTTATTTCAGAAAATTTCATGTATTCCCTCTATGTCTTCTCTCCACAGATTCTGCCAGTTCCTGTTGAGTTTTTCCAGTAATTTCTGTTTTTGTTTCTGATTTCCAGTACTCCATGTATTTTTTTTTGTTCCATATGTTCCACTTTGGTTTTATAAAGTTTGGCTAAACCTAATGGTTAGCTGAGGCTATTTTAAGTCAGTCTTTTTTCTTTTACAAAACCATTTTCCTACATGAAAGTCCCAGATACAAAAATCAGTTGATGAACTTGAAAATCAATAGTCCATATTTTATTATTGTCATTCGAGTGCTGAGTAGGAGTTGAGCTGGTAGTGGTCAGTCATGTATTTAAATATGATGACAAATGTTGCAGTCAAATCTACAATTTTCTTGGCCTGAAGGGCTACTGGATGAATTCCATGAGTTATTTGAAGAAACCTAAAGTAGGAAGTAATAAAAACTTGTGTCTGGATGGTGTTGCTATTCTAGCTACTCACACTAATTAATTAATTAGTATTCCCATACACGATAATCAATCACAAGTAAGAATATCTGGAGAGTACACATTTGTGAAGGGTGTTACATGATATCATCACTTTCATTGACTCTGGCATTTGCATTAATTCAAATAAGACAGTGTATTTTGACTACTAATTAAATTGACCTGATAAATTGACAATTCTAATTTTTGTGTTTTTTTAAGAAACAGAAAACTGATAACTGTTGTCTCTTGTCCAATAACTAAACCATGTGAATCCTAAAATGCTCTTCTTCATAATAGGAGAGGTATTTTTGTCCTTCCCAATTATATGTTGAGTCATTCCCACCAGCTCCCACTCACCCAAACTTCCCCCCTCCCACCTTCATAATTCTTGTCCATTCTGCATTCCAGCATAGGCCATAGACAGTAGAACATAGAACATTACAACGCAGAACAGGCCCTGCGGCCCTCGATATTGTGCCGACCTATGGAACCAATATGAAGCTCATCTAATCTACCCTACTCCATTTTCATCCATATGTTTATCCAATGACCATTTAAGTGCCCTTAAAGATGGTGAGTCTACAACTGTTGCAGGCTGTCCATTCCATGCCCCTTATACTCTCTGAGTAAAGAAACTACCTCTGACATCTCTCCGATATATATCATCCCTCAATTTAAACCTATATCCCCTCAAGCTAGCCATTGCCATCCGAGGAAAAAGGGTCTCACTATTCACACTATCTAACCCTTTGATTATCTTATTTGTCTCAATTAAGTCATCTCTTGACCTACTTCTCTCTAATGAAAACAGCCTCAATTCCCTCATGAGACTTTCCCTCCATACCAGGCAATATTCTAGTAAATTGCCTCTGAATGCTTTCCAAAGCTTCCAAATCATTCCTATAATTCGGTAACTACAACTGTACACAATACTCCAAGTGCCCCCACACCAGAGTTTTGTACAGCTGCAACATGACCTTGTCGCTCCAAAACTCAATCCCTTGACCAATAAAAGATAACATACCATATGCCTTCTTAACAACCCTATCAACCTGGGTGGCAACTTTCAGAGATCTATAGACATGGACAGCGAGATCTTTCTGCTCAACTACATTGCCAAGAATCTTACCATTAGCCCAGTTGTCTTTATTCCTGTTGCTCCTTTCAAAGTGAATCACCTCACACTTTTCCATATTAAACCTCATTTGCCATGTCTCAGCCCAGCTCTGCAGCTTATCAATGTCCCTCTGATACTTGCAACATCCTTCAGCACTGCCCACAACTCCACCGACCTTAGTGTCATCTGCAAATTTTCTAACCCATCCTTCTACGCCCTCTTCCAGGTTATTTATAAAAATGACAAACAGCAGTGGCCCCAAAAGAGATCATTGTGATTCACCACTAGTAACTGAACTGTATTCTGCTCCTCGGATGCTGCCTCACCTGCTGTGCTTTTCCAGCACCACACCCTTGACTCCAGCATCTGCGGTCCTCACTTTCTTCCAGTAACTGAACTCCAGGGTGAACATTTCCCATCCATCACCACCCTCTGTCTTCTTTCAGCCAGCCAATTTCTGATCAAAACCTCTAAATCACCCTCAATTCCATGCCTCCGTATTTTGTGTAATAACCTACCATAGGGAACCTTGCCAAGCATTTTACTGAAATCCATATACACCACATCAACTGCTTTACCCTCATCCACCTGTTTAGTCACCATCTCAAAGAACTCAACAAGGTTTGTGAGGCACGACCTACCGTTCACAAAACCATGTTGACTATCACTAATCAACATAATCCTTTCTAGATGACTACAAATCCTATCATTTATAACCTTTTCCAACACTTTACTCACAATTAAAGTAAGGCTCACTGGTCTATAATGACCAGGGTTGTCTCTACTCCTCTTCTTGAATAAGGGGACAACATTTGCCATGTTATAGTCTTCTGGCATTATTCCTGTAGACAATGATGACATAAAAATCAAAGCCAAATGCTCTGCACTCTCCTCCCTGGCTTCCCAGAGAATCCAAGGATAAATCCCATCCAGCCCAGGGGCTTATCTATTTTCACACTTTCCAGAATTGCTAACACTTCCTCCTTGTGAACCTCAATCATGTCTTGTGTAGTAGTCTTTATCTCATTATTCTCCTTGACAACTATCTTTTTCCAGTGTGAATACTGACAAAAAATATTCATTTAGCACTGCTCCCATCTCCTTGGACTCCACGCACAACTTCCCACTACTGTCCTTAATTGGCCCTATTCTTACTCTAGTCATTCTTTTCTTCCTGATTTATCTATAGAAAGCTTTAGAGTTTTCCTTGATCCTATCTGCCAACGACTGCTCATGTTCCCTCCTGACTCTTCTTAGTTCTCTCTTCAGGTCTTCCCTGACTAGCTTGTAACTTTCAAGCACCCTAACATAAGCCTTACTCTTCCTCTTAACAAGAGATTCAACTTCTTTAGTAAACCATGGCTCCCTCGCTTGACCATCTCCGCTCTGCCTGACATACTTATCAAGCACATGCAGTAGCTGTTCCTTGAACAGGCATGTTGTTTCCAATTCCCAGAAATGCCTTTCACCCTCCTTACTGCAACTGTGATCCTGATAATTAATCTCAACTTTCATTCAGCTGACATCCAGGACTAACCTTGGTCCAATCCTCTGACTGACTTCAATGGACAGCCCCAACTGATGACTGACCAAACCCCTGTTTGATCTCTGTATAGCTTCCAAACTGATTCAGCATGACTCCCTTGGGCTGATTGCACCAGATCAATAGAAATGAGGTGGGCCCACTCCCATAGACTGTGGTGACGTTTGCCAACAGAACATGATTGCCTCAATTAGCCAAGTGACTGTGTCCCTGCCCTCACTGATATTGGATACTGCCCCTGAATAACTGTGCTGGAAACCCCTGATGAATGTTGTCTCGCTTAACCTGACTGATGACTACACCCCTTCAACTTTAAAAATTGGCCATTTGGTTAATGCATACACAGTGTGTAAACTTCTGACACACGGTACAAGCATGAGATTGATTATGGCTCATATAAAAACATGTTCACTCCTTGTCTGATGACTGGACATAACCATGACAAGCTGCTTAGTTTTGTGTCAGCACTAAAATGTAAGGCAAGTCAACTGTAGTGTTAACCTTGAAGCTCTGGCTGAGTGAATAAAAGTGCAAAGGAACAAGGCAGAGATGTGAGTATCGAAGTAGGTGCAATGTGAATGTGTATGAAGAGAATAAGTGAGGAACCCTGAGATACACCTTGGCCAATTCCATGGGTTTGGCACCTCTCCCAATGTGTAGAGTTCCGCAGCTGCATATTATAATGATAAATGCTGGGGCACTCCAAATTTCAGAAATGAAGTACAGGACTCTATTGTATTTGGATCACAGATGTACCATGAAGGCTGTCACATTTCCACACTTTACTGGCATCTGATAGAGATTATTAACACAGGAATAAAGATTGCCGAAAGTATTCTGATGATGCAGTGGTAGTGTCCCTACTTCTGTGCTAGCGGGCCTGGTTCAAATGCTATCTACTTCAGAGTTGTCAACTAATATCTCTGAATTGGGTGATTATTGAAACATCTATGAATTACTCCAGAGTCTTGGGTGGCATACTGAATTTTCTCGGATATGAGAGGCCCCTATCCCACAGAAACCTGACAAATAATTCTTTGTGAGAGCCCCTACCCCACAGAAACCTGACATATAATTCTTTGACCTCGCATTCTTCATCATCCTTTATCTTGTTGAAATATTGTTGGTGCAACTGCCAATCATGTACATGACTATGCTGTCCTGCTCCTTTTCTGGCTTCTGAGCAAAGACCAAAGGCAGCCCTTTGCCAATAGATTCAGCAACAACAGTTTCTCCAGTGCACTGTGGATTCAAGGCCTCCCAAAATGTCTAGGGGCTTGCATATAGACAAAGTTTTTCCAAACATTCTTTGTACATCTAGTCAGCTATTCCAGGTCTTGGCTAATGGTAAATTAATCCAATTGCTGCTGTGGGCATTTTTCTCGAATGCATTCTGCCAGATGGAAGGTCAGTTACTATTCTGCTTTTCCCAGTATCATATGGGATTCTTTGTAAATGACTCACAGATTGTACACTATCACTGTGCTGTCATCATGTATTAATATCACAAGCGTGTTTTGAGAGCCTTGGATAGATGAGGACTGCACACCATATTAGTGTAAACCCATAAACATTTATTAACCATTGACATTATGTACAGAGGAACACTGGAGCAGAACATCATTTGAATCATCTCCAACTGGGTCCCAGTACCATGTGGTCTGATATCACTGATGATACAGTCTGGCTTTTGGCAGATAGCCATTAATCTCATTGACCACGAATCTCAGCGGGGTAATTGAAATGTTTGAGGTGAACTCAAAACCCTGAAAGAGCTCTGTCAGCCAACAGCCAGAGATGCACCCATAATCAGATATTACGGGCACCATCCTTTGACCTCTCCTTGACTTGACTGAATGCTCTCACTACACTCAGTCCCCACCCCCCTCATCATTGACTCAGCTTCGCTAGTTTCAAGCAAACAAGCAAGCTGCAATCCTTCTGCTGTCTTCCCTTGTTCTGTAGACTTAAATACTACTGAGTTAAGCTGACAAGTGCATGACGCTTTTAAACTAATGTGGACAAGATGCAATGAGATTCGTATGTAGCGCTAATTTTATTTTAAACACAGAAAATAAATAAATAAAATGTTTTTGACAAAGTCAAGACACGCAGAAGTATTACAAATGTATCACAAATACAAAACATGGCGAAACTGTAATCTTGCAGATGATTTACCTCGGCATCTCTACCTGTTGAGAGGCAAACAAAATTTTGCATCCTGTATAATGTAGTCACCCTGCATGTAATTTCTACTCCTGCAAGCTCTATAAATTTCCCACAATGTCTTATTGTATTCATTGTAGACTCTTACAGTTAAATAGATTGTAACTACTATCACACTGAGTTATTGATGATACATGCGTTAATGCTACTGATACTAATCAGGTGATGATATTGGCATGGCCATTTGGGAGGTGTGAAAGTGGTGAGGCCTGGTATGATACAACATGGATAGTAAATTGATCGAATGGTCATTTATTTGAAAAGACAAGAAAAAGTGATATGGTGTGAGTGTTAAAGGGAAACTGTTAAACCAAAAATATCAGCAAAGAATGGTCCTTGGTCCTGAGGATTTGTCAACATGCAGGTCATTATAGTGTTCCAATAGTGATCAGGTATGTTGCCAGTAATGTCAAGCTTCAGTTCTTCTTGTATGGCAGAGACATACAGGATATATAGCAAGCAACAAAGATACAATCCAATACATACTGCAGAGCTCCAGCTGCTTTGTCTGTGCAATGGGCTCTAATTTTGTGAGTATGTTTTCCCCATTGCAAACCACCACAGCTGCTGATTGGGCCACAGTTATTGTATAATTATCCTTACAAGAAAGGCTGTGTCCAACATCCAGTCCACTCTTCAGCCCTAATTTTCATCATGGAAGAGGTCAGATAGAATTGATTTTGAAGGCTGAAGACAAATTCTAATATACTTTGCAATGACCTGTAAAGCTTCTGCACATTATCACAAACAAACAACACATTGAAGGAGTGAAAACCTCACCTATCTAAAAGCTGAGGCCCTTTTTTTCTTTGACCCTCAAAGGACGTGGGCGTCTTACAGCATTGATTTAGGGCGAGCTCAAAAGAATGTTAAACTGGATGAGAAAAGAAATACTTTTGTCTCCACAAAAGATTTTGTGAGATGTTAAAATGCTGGAAATGAAGATTCTAGCAAAAACTATCTGCATTTTTCAGCTCCTGTGGCAATCCATGTTCCAGAATTCCAGTGAAAAGGTCTTATTAATAATGTGTTTGTATTTCAGCGTAAAGTCTGCTTTGTCCAGTCATAGATCACATAATTTTGTTGACAAATTTGCTGCTTTTAATGAATTGCAAATGAATGATGTTGACATTGATTGAAACTTTTCAGTTCTTATTTGTGCTTATGCAAACAGAATAGAGAAAGCAGTTTGCTGAGTACATTACCTCATCAGTTATTTAAATTGATTGCCTGAATGCAGCATTTTTTACTTTGCAAGAGTGACTTCTGTTTTCTATTTCACCCCATTTTTTTTCTGGCTATCTTACTTTCATTATTATTTAAATAAATAATTTAAATGACTTTTTTGAAAAGATGATCCGAGAAAAGACCATAAAATATTTAGAAGGTGAAAGGCTATTCTTGCAACCATAACTGTTCTGGATTGCATGTTACAACTTCCAGTTTCTCTGCTAATCTGTGTGGCAGATCAGTGGGTGGGTGCAGAAAACTGCAGGTCCTCCTACCTGCATCTGATTTCCTGCTACATGGGATGGGGAAGTTCAATGTATCAATGCATAAGATAAACTATATATATTGAAATTACATTAAGAACAGGCAAAAAAAATCATCTAACACATTTGTCCTTTTCCTTAGGCCAGTAATAATATTTAACAAGAGGAATGCAGAAACTTTTTGAACTTCAAATATCAATACCATGATGAAAAGAAGACTGTCAAAGACAAAGATGAAAACAATAACTTAGCAAATAGGCTTTAAATTGATGATTCATATTAAATAGTAAATATTGAGAATGAAAAATTTCTCCTAGTATTCACAAGGGAACACATGAATAGCATGTCAGTCTGAACAATTCAATCTGAGCTTTTCTCTGTGTACACCCAGCTCACTCCCAGTCTCTGGTCTCACACACTGGCTCACTTGCATTAGTTTTCCATCATTCTCGCACTGAACAGAAACTAAAGAGTGATGAAATTTGGAAGGGCCTGGCAAGGTAAACAAAAATCCGAGAGGAGGGGATCGCAGTGTGTGAACCATTGTGTGAAACTATGCCAAAGCCTCAGCACGAAGGAGGTTGGATTAGGAAGAGTCTGGCCCAGAGCCTTACATTATCAAGAAGGTGAAGTTGATAAAGGGTCTTTTGTGAGGAAGGTGAGGCACTGCACACTTTACCTTCTGTGTTCTCCAGTTTGAGCCCACTCTGGTGTGCAGAGAATTTTCATCAAAACAGCAGTAATCAAATGGGTTCTGACGAGAGATAAGGAAATTTCAGGGACCTGGAAATCCAGTGTGTTCTGCTCAGCCAACATCAGCAACTATTGGCTGAATAACTTTCAAGACTAGAGTGGTGCTGGAAAAGCACAGCCTTCTCGCAGAGCACTTCAAAGAACATCTCCAGGACACCCACACCAATCAATCCCATCACCCAGTGGCTGAACATTTCAACTCCTCCTCCAACTCTGCCAAGGACATGCAGGTCCTGAGCCTCCTCCACTGCCACTCCCTCACCACTCGACACCTGGAGGAACAACACCTCCGCCTCGGACCACTTCAACCCCCTCACCAGTTTCCTCATTTCCCCTCCCCCCACCCTCTCCCCATCTTACCCCAGTTCCAAACTTCCAGCTCAGCACTATCCTCATGACCTGTCCCACCTGCCAATCTTCCTTCCCATCTCTCTGCTCCACCCTCCTCTCCAACCTATCACCTTTACCCCTTCCTCCATCCACCTATTGCACTCTCAACTACCTTCTCCCCAGCCCCACGCTCTCCCATTTATCTCTCCACCCCGAGGCTTCCAGTCTCATTCCTGATGAAGGGGTCCCGCCCGAAACATTGATTCCTCTGCTCCTCGGATGCTGCCTGACCTGCTGTGCTTTTCCAGCACCACTCTAGTCTTGTCTCTAATCTCCAGCATCTGCAGTCCTCACTTTTGCCTGAATAACTTGTCAATCAGGATGATTATGCGCAAATTGATTGATTTGGTCAATGTCCATAAAGATTGACAGATGAATTGGTCATTGAAATCAGCCTCCTTCAGAGGCACAACAGTGATTGGCATGGCATGTGACCCTCTCTCCCAAACCCTGACTGGTGGAAAGCTACTAATTTAGTGGAGGAAAGTACAAGTAATTTTAGAGGGTGACCTTGAGCAGCTTTGGGGCGAGAAGGGCTTGGACTTCAGACTCCAGCACCTTGACATGTCTGGCAGTAGACTGGGGCTGTGGCAAAAAGAGAATAACCTGCATGGTCACAGTGAGGAAGAGCAGCTGAGTGAGACAGTGGGAATTTTGTTCAAAGTGAGAAATTGGGGCCTGGGGAAAAGAAGTGTTTTATTTAAGGTTTACGACAAGAAATAAGGTCTACAGAATGAGAGGTGAGTAGGAGGGGAAATAAGCCACAGAGCAAGAGGCTTAACTGCACTGAGACCAATGTCATCCTGCCATCGTGAGGCAAGAAAAGCAGTTGATTTTTGAGTGGATTTGGTTAATAATTTTAATTTTTAAGATAAAAGTTGGATGTTTAGTTTGTGATTAATATTGCATGCACTTTGTTCTCTTTTTCTGAAAAATAGCTTGTTTAATTTTCATAGTAAGGGAAAAGAAGGTGAAAGTGAGGACTGCAGATGCTGGAGATCAGAGTCAAGATCTCACTCCCGATGAAGGGCTTTTGCCCGAAATGTCAATTTTCCTGCTCCTTGGATGCTGCCTGACTTGCTGTGCTTTTCCAGCACCACTCTAATCTTGACTAATTTTCATAGTAAGTGCATAGTTATTCCAAATGCAACAGATAGAGTATATGGGGTGGCAGGTGAGAATGGCCAAGTGGAGTGTACATCCTGAGGAAGGTGTGAAGCCATGTGTCCAAACAAACACATCTGTGGCAATTGTCACTGACTGCACAAGCTTAAGGTCGTGTTTTGGAACTTGAGCAGTAGATGTTCCCCCACTGGACACCCTGTACATCCATGACTGTGTTACCAATTTCCAAATGAACACCATCTCCAAGTTTTCTGATGACACCATTATAGTAGGATGGATATCTAACATGTCATTTATTGCATCGTTTGCTCCTGATACAGTCTCTTCTACATTGGGGAGACCAGACGCCTTCTTGCAGAGTGCTTCAGAGAACATCTCCGGGACACACGCACCAATCAACCCCACCGCCCCTTGGCCAATCATTTCAACTCCCCCTCCCACTCTCTCGAGGACATGCAGGTCCTGGGCCTCCTCCATCATTACTACCTCACCACCTGACACCTGGAGGAAGAACGCCTCATCTTCCGCTTCAGGATCCTTCAACCCCAGGGCATCAATGTGGACTTCACAGTTTCCTCATTTCCCTTCCCCCCACTTTACCCCAGTTCCAACCTTCCAGCTCAGTACGTTCCTCCTGACCTGTCCATCTTCCTTCCCACCTATCCGCTCCACCCTCCTCTCTGACCTATTACCTTAAACCTCACCTCCATCCACTTACTGCACTCTCAGCTACCTTCTCTCCAGCCCCACCCCCTCCCATTTATCTCTCCACTCCCGAGGCTCCCAGCCTCATTCCTGATGAAGGGCTTTTGCCCGAAATGTTGATTTTTCTTGCTCCTCAGTTGCTGCCTGACCTGCTGTGCTTCTTCAGCACCACTCTAATCTTGACTCTGATCTCCAGCATCTGCAGTACCCACCTCCGTCCTCTGGATATCTAACAACAATGAGCCAAAATTCAGAAGTGAGAAAGAGCACTTCGTAGCATGGTGCAATAAGAGCAACCTTTCTCTCAATGTCAGTAAAACAAAAGAACTGGTCATTGACTTCAGAAAGGAAGGAGAACATGACCCCATCTACATCAACGGAACTAAGGTTGAGAGGGTGGAGAGCGTTAAGTTCCTCAGAGTGACAATAACCGACAATCTGTCCTTGACTTCCCACATAGAGGCAATGGTCAAGAAGGCAAAACAATTCCTCTTCTTCCTCAGGCAGCTCAGGAAATTTGGCATGTCCATAAGGACCTTCACCAACATAACTGAAGCACCATTGAAAGCATACTGTCCGGGTGCATAATGGCCTGGGATGGCAACTGCTCTCCCTGGGACCAAACAAAAACTACAGAAGGTGGTTTGCACAATCCGGACCACCACGGAAGCCCATCTTCCATCCATGGGACTCCATTTACACGGCTTGCTGCCATAGAAAGGCAGCCAACATCATTAAAAAACCATTGCACTCCAGTAATGATCTCCTACAACTCTCCAAGCAGTAGATACTGAAGCTTGAAAATGCGCACCAGCAGGTTCAGGGACAGTTTCTTACCAGCTGTTATTAGATTGTAAGGACAAGCCAGTGAACTACAGACTGTGAGCCTGACATTGGTGGTGGGCATGTCATTGGAGGGAATCCTGAGGGACAGGATTTACATGTATTTGGAAAGACAAGGACTGATTAGGGATAGTCAACATGGCAAGTTCTCTCGAACTTGATTGAGTTTTTTGAAGAAGTAACAAAGAGAATTGATGAGGACTGAAATTTGGATGTCATCTATATGGACTTCAAAGTGATTGCTGGGCCCCTTGCTGAGATATTTGTATCATCAATAGTCTCGGGTGAGGTGTTAGAAGACTGGAAGTTGGCTAATGTGGTTTCACTATTTAAGAAAGGTGGTAAGGACAAGCTTGGGAACGGTACACCGGTGAGCCTGATGTTGGTGGTGGGCATGTTGTTGGAGGGAATCCTGAGAGAGAGGATTTACATGTATTTGGAAAGACAAGGACTGATTAGGAATAGTCAACATGGCTTTGTGCGTGGGAAATCATGTCTCTTGAACTTGATTGAATTTTTTGAAGAAGTAACAAAGAGGATTGATGAGGGCAAAATGGTAGATGAGATCTATATGGACTTCAGTAAGGCGTTTGACATGGTTCCCCATGAGAGACTGGTTAGCAAGGTTAGATCACATGGAATACAGAGAGAACTAGCCATTTGGATACAGAACTGGCTCAAAGGTAGAAGACAGCGAGTGGTGGTGGAGGGTTACTTTTCAGACTGGAGGCCTGTGATCAGTGGAGTGCCACAAGGATTGGAGCATTGGATTTGAACATAGAACGTATGGTTAGTAAGTTTGCACATGACACCAAAATTGGAGGTGCAGTGGACAGCGAAGAAGGCTACCTCAGATTATAACTGGATCTTGATCACATGGGCCAATGACCTAAGGAGTGGCAGATGGAGTTTAATTTAGATAATGTGAGGTGCTGCATTTTGGCAAAGCAAATCAGAGCAGGACCTATACACTTAATGGTAAGATCCTGCAGAGTGTTGCTGAACAAAGAGACCTTGGAGTGCAGGTTCATAGCTCCTTGAGAGTAGAGTTGCAGGTAGGTAGGACAGTGAAGAAGGCATTGGTATGCTTTCCTCTGTTGGTCAGTGTATAGTGGGAGGTCATGTTGTGGCTGTACAGGACGTTGGTTAGGCCACCTTTGGAATATTGCACAATTCTGGTCTCCTTCTTAGAGGAAGGATGTTGCGAAACTTGAAAGGGTTCAGAAAAGATTTTCAAGGATGTTGGCAGGGCTGGAGGATTTGAGCTATAGGGAGAGGCTGAACATGCTGGGGCTGTTTTCCCTGGCGCATTGGAGGCTGAGAGGTTTATTCAATCATGCAGGGCATGGATCGGGTAAATAGACAAAGCTTTTTCCCTGGGATAGGGAAGTCCAGAACTAGAGGGCATAGGTTTAAGGTGAGAGGGGAAAGATATAAAAGGGCCTTAAGGGGCAACCTTTTCATACAGAGGGTGGTGCATGTAAGGAATAAACTGCCAGAAGAAGTGGTGGTACAATTGCAATGTTTAAAACGCATCTGGGTGGATGTATGAATAGGAAGTGTTTGGACGGATACGGGCCAAGAGCGAGCAAATGGGAATAGATTAAGTTGGGATATCTGCTCGACATGGACAAGTCGGACTGAAGGGTCTGTTTCTGTGCTGTACATCTCTATGACTCTATGACTCTCTAGCCTCAAATCATGCTGATCTTGCTAATGTTGATCTTGCCTCACCCACGCTCTGTGCAATGTAGCCAGTATGCCTCCATCTAAGTCTTTTTACAACCTCATTCTGTATATCTGTACTATGACCTGCTTGTAAACGACGCTTTTCATCTTACTTTGGTACATGTGACAATGAATCAATCAAAATCCAAATCAAAGATCAAGTACTCAGTAGGGAGATTCGCTAGCGGTATTGGGATGAGTTTAAATTTAACTTGTCAGGGAGGTGGGAACCAGAAGGAAATCTCAAATTAGAATGAAGAGAGGGAGCATAGAATTTGATTCAAAACAAAATTATGTCAAAAATACAAAGTTAAGGGCAATATCTGAATACATGCAATATTCACATAAGGTCTAAAGATACACATAGAAATGCATGACTATGATCTAATTGCTATTACAGAAACATGGCTGCAGAATGATCAGTACTGGGAAGTGAATATTTAAAGATATTTGAGATAAGAAGGACAGAAAAGAATGGTGGTTTATAAGGAATGGGTTTAGTAAATAGTAAGGCGATGTCCGATCAGAAGAACAATGCTTGGAATTTATTTGGATAGAGCTAGGAAAATGTAAATGGTAGCGGAAACTGGTCGGAGATATTTATAAGCTATCAAATAGTAATGGTTGTGCATGGTAGATGTTAGTCAGGAGGTGAGAGATGTTTGTATTAATGACAACTTAGTTGTCATGTATGACTTAAATCTGCATTCAGACTGGATACCAATTCGGCACTGATACCGATTTGATTCTGGACTATGTTATGGATGGCTATCTCATGCTATTTGTAAATGAACCAACCAGTATTATGTATCAAAAAACAGCTAATTAACAATTTTGTTTTAAAGAACATTTTTGGGATGAGTGACCACAATGTGATTGAAATTTAAATTATGTTTGAAAGTGAGGTAATTTATTCTGAAACAAATTTATTAAGTTTTAAATTTCAAAAAGGGAAATTATGAAGGCATGAGGCACAAATTGACTGAGGTGGATTTGAAAAGTATGTTAAAAACTATGACTGCACAGAGACAATAGCTATTATATGACTTTTATTTATGTATCCCTTCAAAGTGCAAAAACTCAAAAATGTCAGTCAATTTCAGCTAACTAAGGCAGTTCAAAACTGTATATGATTAAAAGAAAAAGCCTTTAAAGTCGGCAGAAATAGCTATAAGTCTGAGGATTGGAAGGTTCATAGTTTATAACAAAGAAGGATCAAGAAACTGATAAGGAAGGAAGAATGAATGCAAGCTAGATAAAAACATAAAAATGGACTGTGAAAGCTTCTATAGGTACATAAAAAGGAAGCATTTTGCTCAGATGAATGTGGATCCATTGCATGCAGAGTTAGGAGAATTTCTAATATAGAGAAATAACAGATAAGCTAAATGATTACTATGTATCTGTTTGCACTGAGGGAGATACCAGAAACCTCCCAGAACTGGAGATCCCAGTGGATGGAGCAAATAAGAAATTGAAGGAAATTAGCATTAGTAAGAAAATTGCACTGAAGAAATTAATGGAGCTCAAAGCTGACAAAGCTTCAGAACCTAATCGGCTACATCCCAGACTATTAAAGGAGATGGCTATTGTGATTTACCCACAGCAGTCCCTTTGTACATCTACACTTTCCAACCTCTTACCATTTAAGAAATAATCTGCCTATTTACTTCTCCAACCAAACCTCACATTTTTCCACATTACAAGCCAACTGCTATGTTCTAGCCCTTTCATCATAGAGATAGTCAACATATTATTAATTATCTTCTAAAATTCTACAGATTCTGAAATGATTCCTGCAATTGGAAGATAGAAAATGTCATTCCACTATTTAAGGGAGTAAGAATAAAACAGAATTACAGACCAACATTAATTACAGAAAAAATGCTACAAGCTATTATAAAGAATGGGCTAAATAGATACCTCTTTGTTAATGATTTGATTCAGCATAGTTAGAATGAATTTGCAAATGAGAAATTGTATTCAACAAACTTGGGGGAAATGTTACTTTCAAAATTGGTAAAGGAGATCCAACGGACATAAAGCTTAGATTTTCAGAAGATATTTGATAAAGTCCACCACAGGAGGCAGGCTAGAACATTTAAAGTACATGGGATAGGAGGAACTTTACTGGCATGGATGAATGATTGGCTAACAGAGCGCAAACATAGAACAGGAATAAATAGGCCATTCTCATCTTGGCAATCTATGACCACTGGCATGACTCAAGAATCCGTACTGGGACCCCAGCTGTTCAATATATCAATCTAATGTTTCCAAATCTGCAGATTATCTAAAGCTACATGGGAAACTGTATATTTGAGGAAGATGTAAAGCAGCTTCAGAAGGAATTGGACAGACTTAGTGAATGGGCTAGAACATAGCAGTTGGCATCTAATGTGGAAAAATGTGGGGTTTGTTTGGAGAAATAAATGGGCAGATTATTTCTTAAATGGTAAGAGGTTGGACAGTGTAGATGTACAAAGGGACTGCTGTGGGTAAATCACCACAAGCTACCTCTAATTCAGCAACTCATTAAGAAATCTCACAGACAATCAAGTGCTGAAACCATGAATTAAACAGTATTGCTTTTAGCAAGCTCAAGTAAGCAACTTAAGCTTCACAGTGTTGTTCTTTGAAGTTCTAGTGTTGAAATCTTATACAGTTTCTCATTCTTCAGGTGATTATGATGATCTTTTAGATTCTAACATCCAAAATATTGATTATTCCTCTGGAATTATCAAGTCTGCAGCTTGCCTTTTTATCAGAAGTGGTGTCTTTGTTTCTTGTTGCGTTTGGCATTGAAGACATAACTTTTCTGAGATTAACTCCTTAAATTCTTCTGCAGGGCAATCATTTGTCCTTTTGGCATAATGCAGCCAATTATCAAGCAAATATCAAAACAATTTTGTTTATGTAGCTTCAATTTCCTCTTTTCCCAGGCATGGCTAATTGTTTTCAATTCCTGTATAAGTTTGTCCTTAACCTTTAATTGTTTATTCCAGACAGAGATATTGCTGCTTCTTTCAATCTATGAACAGTTATTAAAGTTCTGAAGTTTACACTATCATAGGACCTAGATGTCCTTATTGACACCTAGCAGCTGCAGCAAGATATTAGGAAGACTAATGCAATGTGAGCCTTTATTGCAAGATGATTTGAATACGGGAGTAATGAAGTCTTGCTTCAGTTGCATAGGAGCCTGGAGTACTGTGAACAGTTTTGGTCACTTTATATTTGGAAAGGTATTATTACCGTAGACAGACTTGCACCGAGATGTGAAACTGGCCTATGGAAGGAGATTAAGGGAAACTTGGCCTGTATTCTGAAGAATGAGAGATGATCCAATCAAAACTTACTAAATACCAAAAGAGATAGCGTAGTAAGAAGATTTCCCTGACTGGGGAGTCTAGAAGTGAGGTGTACAATTTAAAAATAAGGTGGACGTCATTTCGGTCCAAGATGAAAGGGTTTTTTTTATTCAGAGGGCTTACACAGCAAACTGTATAGTCTTTGAGAATGTTTAAGGTAGAGATTGATAGATTTCTGATCACTTATGGTGAATTTCGTTATGGAGATGGGGTGGGTAAAAATCATTAAAGTGTGTAATGGTGGGCAGGCCTGATGGACTGAATGGCTTACTCCTATTTCTCTGTCCCTAATGACAATAGCAGGGATATTGGATGAGTTAAAGCAGTGAGAGTTGAGAGATGACATTAGGTCCCACACCATGGAGATATTATATGCTCCAGAGGTGCAGCTTCAGCAGTATCTATTGAGCAAATTATGGACTGCTATGAAAGGTTGCATGACTCTTTCAGCATTTGTATCCACATCCATGATAATAGTAAGCTCTGTTTGTCTAATATAGCATTGCATATTGAGCTATTAATATTCAAAATACAGGACTGGTATTAATTTGCTCTGTAACACAACCAATAACCCCAAACCATATTTATACATTAATCCACATTCCCAAAAGACATGTGGTCTTGTTTTTAAATTCTCAAATCCTTTCTAACAAGCTCTGTTTCCCATGTTGTACTGAATCCTTTTGAAAGACTATCACTCAATCCTCTGAGCATACCTGAATGGACTTTGAACAGCAAGGCACTGCCTTGTGACATCTTGATCTAGAATTTCTACAAAGTCCCTATTTTCAAAAGAGCATTCTCATTAGCATTTTGCTCTGACAGCAAAGTTTCACGGTATCTTCATTCAGAAGCATCTCTGTCTCTATCTCTCTCTATTGTTTCTGAGTCTGACTGACTAACAGTCTATAAGTCATCACAAAGCAAAGACAACTGCTTCTGCCTTTGAGTTCAGGCTTGGAATCTCATATTTAAGTTTCAATAGAGCTTTACTTTAGCCCTCCAGCCCCCATGACAACCATGTCACATAGGCTTATTATTGGATAGAATCAGTACAAAATTGTATATATGTCCACTGGTCTATTTTTAAAAAAATAAACGAGACAGCTTAAAACACAAACTTGCTGCTCATGAGAGAGGGGGATGCAAAGATAAGAAATGATTTTAGAAAGAAATTGTTTGGGCTCATGGGGAACTAAATTTGCAGAGTTAGAGAGAGAAAGTGACACATTGGGACTAAATGCATTGCTATTTAATGCCTGAGCTGAATGGCCTAGGCTGTAACATCATAAATTGAAATGTGCTGGTGAGGGTGAAGTGAGGCTCCAAATATTAAGCATGAGTCATGACAATATTGAAGAGAGTGATCGAGGCGTGATGAATTGAATATTGTGTGTTGCTAGTGGTGCATTTGGTGGTGTAATGGCATTTGAACATCTATTTTCCTCCCATGACCAATCATATATGGTCATTAAACATTTTCCTACCATCCTTGCAGTGAAATAGCAGCCACCACCTGCAGTGGCTATCTACTCATACAGCCACCTTTTTTATCTGTCCTACCCTTATATGGCTAGGGGGCATTTCTCAACCTGTCCATCTCCTGTACCAGGGACTCCAGAGCTACAGCAGAGAACCACATAACATTCACTTTCTCCTGTGATACTATGTTCATACTTTATTCCGGTTCAGAATATTTTCTGCGATCTGGTCCTGCGCCCATTGCATCCAGTGTGCATCTTCCCTTTAATTAGTGCACGCTAGCTTTAAGTGATACGAATTTTACATGAATTTGCGTTTGATGCTGAAATGTGATCCACTCAGCAGTGCATTTAATAATGAGTTACACAATCCAATTACAGAAAATGAATAGACTGCCTGAAATTTGTGTTCTGCTTTATTAGAAGGCATGGACAAGAGATAGTCAAACATTGTGATTACCAGTTTTGATTACCAAACTTTTCTTCCTTAGCAACCTTGAAATGCTCTTCCAACATTCCAATATATTTAAGTTTGAGATAGCCTACAGCTGTCCACAGAATATAATCTGACTTTCTATTGAAGATAAATTATCTTTGTAATACCAGATCCAAACATTCTCAATAATCCTGCCACTGTGGATTACGAACATCCAGGAACCGAACATTTATGATGTTTTGAGGCAGTTTTAAGAAGAGTTTTATGCTGGGTGATGGATGGGCAAATCTAAAAATACACTGCCACAAATGCAGCAAAAACAAGATTTATTATCCCTAAGGTTGTTGGAGTTTCTACAAAAATGATAGTCTCCAGCCTATTTATAACACTCCCAGACCAGAAACCACTCTGCTACTTCACAAGAGGACTTCAATTTTTTTTGAAAAAATGTCTTCTCTAGGGTTATTCTTTTATTCCATTTGATATCATGTTTGTTATTAAAATTGAAAAGTTCAAACTTGGTATCCAATTTTACAAAAACATTACTTCAAGTAGAATGGCTTAGAAAGGGGGAAACACAGTGAAGAAAATGTCACTAAAAAAGTTGCTTTTTCTTCCTTTATTTGAAACCCGAAATAACTATCTTTTTTTATCTCAATGTTGGGAGTAACTTTCAGAGTTGCCGTCGTCACTTCAAAACGCATCCATGGTCTATGTTACTTCAGGAAGTGTTAAGGTTGAGATACCATCATAGATTTAATAATTTACTATCATGAACTTTGTTTCCTAGCTACCAAATCAATCCCTTTCCCTGGCAACAGCCTAAGATTATTCCAGTCTTTTTTACAACTTCAAAGCTATATTTGATACTGAGAATAGCTTTCTGACTTCATAATTATACCATCATTAAGATCGCCAGTTCCACCTTTGTGACATCCCCCAAAATTGTCTCTATCCCAGCTCATCTACTGCTGACATCCACATCAATGTCTCCATTATCTCAAGAATCAACTATTCCAATATTGATTGGTCTGATTTTCCATACTATACCCTCCATAAACTTCAGATGATATAAAGTTCTGCTGGCAGTTACTTAACTTGCAGCAAATACCACTGACCTCTTAACCCTATGCTCATTTGCCTACATTGGCAATGTTCAAACAACATCTTGACTTTAATATGCTCATCTTTGTTTTCAAATTCCTCCATGACTTCACTCCATACTGTTTCTATAAAGTCATGTAGCATCACAATCCTCTAAGATAACTGCATTTCTCTAAAGAATGAACGATGGGCAGGATTGGCAGCTCAACATCCTTAATTATGGAATATTCAGATGAAATCAAGAGAGAGATAGAAATGGGGGTGGGGGAGTGGGGTTTGCAACAGTGATCAAGGAATCCATTATAGCATTGAGGAAAGAATCCATTATAGCATTGAGGAAGGAATGATATCTTGGAAGGATCAGCAAATGAAGTAATGGGTAGAAATAAAAATCACACAAGGGGAAAACATGTCGTTGGTTGTATACTATAGGCTCCCAAAAAGTCAGAATTTAATATATAATCAAATATAAGAGAAGTATAGGAAAAGTAAGGCAGTAATAGTAGGGAATTTTAATTACAAATAGTAATTGAGATAGTTTGAGTGTTCAAGGTAGAGAGAGAACAAAATTCTTACATTGCTTTCAGAAGAACATTTTTAGTTAGTGCTTAGAAAATCCAACAAGGGAATTAGCATTTCTGGAGCTAATATTCAGAAATGAGCCCAGGCAGGTGCAAGGTCCATCAGTAGGGAAGTATTTTGGAAATAGTGACCATAATCTAGTTAGATTTGGGGTGATACAGAGGTCCCTGGTTTACATATGCAATTCCACAATCCCATACAATGGTGCCATTTTAAAGAACTGACATATGAATACTTCCGGTACTCATAAACAGCTACTTTAAATTACCCTTCATTATATTCTGATTTATGGACAAATCAACTTGCAAACACACTCAGGAATAAAGTCCAGTCACAACCTGGGGACTGCCTGTAGTTGTAGAAAAAAAGGATGGGTCAGGAAAGGAAGTTCTAAACTGGAGGAAGGCTACTTTCACTAAGGTAAAATATTTGATTTGGCCCTAGTGGACTGGGAGCAGCTACTTGCAGTTAAATCTGTGTCAGAGCAGTGGGAGGCATTCAAGAAGAAAACAATGAGTGTAGAGGGAAAATCAGTTCCTGTATTAACAAAGGGTGGGACTAAGACTGCAGAAACCTGAATGTCAAATGGCATAAAAATTAGGATTTATAAAAAAAGGAAAGAAGCTTATGGGAGATACTGAGAACTCAATACAGCAGAGTTCCTGGAGAAATGTACAGATGGGAATTTAGAAAGGAAGTTAGAAAATAAAAAGAGTGCTTGAGAAAGAATCAGCAGGTACAATAAAGGATTTTTAAACATTTAAATATCCAAGCAGCAAGAAAATAATTAGGGTTAGACTAGGGCCTAATAGGAGCCCAAGAGGCAATCTGTGTTGACTCAGAAGGCAGTGGTTCAGTCCTCAAAGAATACTTTGTATGAGCCTTCACAATGGAAAAGGATAATTCAGGCATAGCCATCTGGATGGAGGACAGTGAACTATTAAAAGAAATTAATGTAGTGAGAAAGAAAGAGAGAGAGAGAGAGAAAGAGATGCGATATTTCCTAAGTTGTTGAGAAAAGCAAAGATGGAGATATCACAGGTCCTGACAGTAATTTTCAAATTGCGCTGGTGAAGTGGCAGAGAACTGGAAGACTACTAACATTGTCTCATTAATAGAATAGGGAGCAAGAGATGAACAAGGAAATTGTAGGTTAATCATTCATACCTTAACAGTAGAAAAATTGTCAGAAAGGATTCTGAGGGACAGAACATATTTGCACTTGGACAGACATGAAATAAACGGGGACAGTCAACATGATTTGTTGAGGGAATGTCATGTTTAACAAATTTAATTGATCCTTATAGGGAGATAACCAGGAGTGTTTTTGAGGGTAATGCATTTGAAGTAGTCTACATGGGCTTTAGTAAGAATTTTGTTAAGGCCCCTTATGTCAGAGTGATCAAGAAAGTATGACCTATGGGATCTAAGAGAAAGTGAGGACTGCAGATGCTGGAGATCAGAGCTGAAAATGTATTGCTGGAAAAGCGCAGGCAGGCAGCATCCAAGGAGCAGCAGAATCAACGTTTCGGGCATGAAGAAGGGCTCATGCCCAAAACATCGATTCTCTTGCTCCTTGGATGCTGCCTGACCTGCTGCACTTTTCCAGCAACACATTTTCAGCCCTTATGAGATCAAAGGCAAAATGACGAGTTGAATCCAAAATTGGCTTAGAGACAGGAGGAAAGGAGGATCTTCCCATGACCTGGAAGTCTGTATTTCCAGAGGGGTTCCACATGGCTTGGTGCTGGGCCCCTTGTCTCTTGTAGTGTACATTAATGCTTTGGACTTAATTGTAAGGTGTATGATCAAGAAGTTTGTGAATGACATAAAAACTGGTAGGGTAGCAAATAGTAAACAGGATGGTTGTAATTTGCAGGAGGATATCAGCAGACTGGAGAGTTGGGAAGAGCAGAAGCAAATGGAATTTAATCTGAAAAGTAATATACTTGGGAAGTCAAGTGATAGTAGGATCATAAAAAGTGGAGAGATTGGGAGAAACCTTAGAAGAGTATAAAGGCAGTAGAAGTATCGTTAAGAGAGAAATCAGGAGAGCAAAAACAGGACATGAGACAGCTTTGACAAATAGGGTTAAGGAGAATCCAAAGGGATTTTATAAATACATTAAGGACAAAGGGGTAACTTCGGAGAGAATAGGGCCCCTCAAAGATCAGCAAGGCTGCCTATGTGTGGAGCCATAGGAAATGGGGGAGATACTAAATGAACATTTTTGCATCAGTGTTTACTGTGGAGAAGGATATGAAACTTATAGAATATGGGGAAATAGATGGTGATGTCTTGAAAAATGTCCTTATTACAGAGGAGGAGGTGCTGGATGTCTTGAAAAGTATAAAAGTTGATAAATCCCCAGGACTTGATCGGATGTAACTTATAACTCTGTGTAAAGTTAGAGAAGTGATTGCCGGGCCCTTGTTGAGATATTTGTATAATCGATAGTCACAGGTGAGGTGATAGAAGCCTGGAGTTGGCTAGCGTGGTGCCACTATGAAAGAAAGGTGGTCAGGAAAAGCCAGGAAACTATAGGCCGGTGAGCCTGACATCAGTGGTGGGTAAGGTGTTTGAGGGGATCCTGAGGGACAGGTTTTACATGTATTTGTAAAGGCAAGGACTGATTAGAGATAGTCAGCATTGGGTTTTCTGAAGAAGTAACAGAGGACCGATGAGGGCAGAGTGCTGGGCGTGATTTATATGGACTTCAGTAAGGTGTTCGACATGGGAGACTGGTTAGCAAGGTTAGACCTCATTGAATACAGGGAGATCAAGCCAATTGAATACAGAACTGGTTCAAAGGTAGAAGACAGAGGGTGGTGGTGGAGTGTTAGAGGACAAGGCCGCCTACTTGTGGAACGTTTCAGAGAACACCTCTGGGAGACCTGCACCAACCAACCCAACCGTCCCGTGGCCGAACACTTTAACACCCCCTCCCACTCCGCCAAGGACATGCAGATCCTTGGCCTCCTCTATTGCCAGACCATGGCAACACGACACCTGGAGGAAGAATCTTAGCCTGCTTGGCACCTTCCTCATTCCTGAAGAAGGGCTTATGCCTGAAACGTCGATTCTCCTGCTCCTTGGATGCTGCCTGACCTGCTGCGCTTTTCCAGCAACATATTTTTCAGCTATAACAAATTTGAACCATATTGTGTTGAGGTCGCTATCACTGAAATATTCCCTCACTGCCACATTGAACACTTGTCCCGCCTCTTTCCCCAGAATCAGATACAGCACCACGTCATCCCTTGTTGGGCCTTCTACGTATTGATTCAGAAAACGTTCTTGGATACATTTCAAAAAAACCTACCCCTTCTAATCCCTTCTAACCCAATTTATGTTGGGAAAGTTGAAATCTTTTGTATAGTTACCAATTATTTCTCTTACACAATTCAGTGAACTGTCCATATATTTGTTCCTCTTTTATCTGCTGACTCTTTGGGGACCTATAATACATTCTCAGTAATGTGACTGCTGCCTTAACATTCTTCAGTTCTACTCCCAAAGCTCATTTGAAGAACCTTCCAAGATATCATATTTCTTTATTGCTGTAATTGACTCCTTAATTAATAGCGCTACTCCACCACCCTTTTTACACCCTTCTCTGTCTTGCCTATGGAATGATCCTTCAGCCCGGGATGTTGATTGCCATTCCTTTGTAAAAGCGATGGAGTACCACTGTATGAAGCTTGCCATATTTGAAATGATGTGCAATTAGGCTTTAAAAATGGAGCCAGAAGTCTGAAAGCTGGAATGTCCCAGTTTTGGTGAATGCTTCTAGCTCTCTATCCATGTAATTGCTGGAGAAAGGCAACCCAAGAGCCCAGTTGCACATTTAGTGAGCTATTGATTGGACATTGCACAGGAAAAGGTGGTCCAAGCCATGGCAGACCAGGCATGGTAAATCTCATTCAATAAAATGCTAACTGAAAATGGGAACATTTGCCCATTATGTTGTCTTTCTCTGGTTGACAATCACCAGTCTAAATGATAAAAAGCAAACGCAGCCCTGAAGAGATTCAGAATTTAACATGGGCTCAGAATAAACCTCAGAACACTAACTGGGTCCTGTTATGAAGGAAATTTCTGATCCAAAACATGTGTTGGACTAAGATTAATATTTTTCAAATTTTCAATAAGCTAGAATAAATGTTACACATGAAAAATTGGCAAGATATTAATAATGATAGATTATTATTATAATACTGATAGACTATTATAATGATAGACTATAATACTTGCACTATCTGTGTGCTGCTGGCTCAGACTAGCATCATTCATTGACTAGTGTTTTTGAAAGACAAATTATAACTGATCAACTTGGAGAATAAGAGGACCAAAAAGAAGTTTTGATACAATTTGCTCAAAAAGCATAATGACTAATGAATAATCATTTTGCTCATCAGGCCATGACTTCTTAGCAACCAGTACAATAATGGATGTCTTCCAACAGCAAGGAGAAGTATGTGTGTCAAACAATTCCTGCAAGATCAGACAGAAATAAACTACCAACAGATGCAGATATGCCTTAAGAATTTTGCTGCTACTCTGATGAGGGCTGCATTTCATGGATTCAGTCACTTAAATTACTTCTCTATTTCACATTTAGTGAGAGTAATATGAAAACCTTCTCGCTGACAAAGTAAAACCTGATGTAGGATGAGATGGTCATTAAGTTCATCAATTTAAACTGACTAAAAATGCCTCCAATTGATTTACACCATCATAAGGAATATCTGTGGACACAAAGAGGTTATTTCTTTTTCTCAATGTGAAACCAGGTGTTTTATGCATTTTCATACAGCTCTGGATTATTTATCCATAAACAGTTAGGTTGTTTGTCTCTGTACACATCTTATCCATTCTGAATTTGCTTTCTTACCTTGATTTTCAGTTAATCAAGTTTGCCTTGATCTACTGCATTAAATTCAATTTGTCTTTCTTCATTGTTGCTCTAAAGTCCTCTGTAAGCTAAGGTTTCTTATTGGAAGATGTTAATTGCTTTAATTTGGACATAAAGCTGTTCACAGGTGATATGATCATTTGTGATATCGGTGCTCTTACTTATATTTTCATCCTTAATAAAAATACCCCAACTTGTATTATTAGAGCAAATTTGCAGATCTTGAATTACCTCATTATTTCAAATTTCTTGCCAGATTTTACTGATTACAGTTTTAATTGAGGAGATGAATAATATTATGGCCTTCATCTCCAAACTCTCATTGAAGAAAAAGCTTTTAAGAGTCAAGACAGGAGTTAACACATAGATCCAATATCTTCTCTCATGAGTTTATTTGTCAACACAGTTAGGTGATAGCACAATGGCTGAGTGATAAGCACTAATTTGATCCTTGGGAGCCTTGGGAGAGTCTGTGTGGAATTTTCACATTCTTCCCGGGTCTGCATGGGTTTCGTCTAGATGCTCTGGTTTTCCCCACAGTCCAAAGGTGTTCAGGTTAGGTGGATTTACAATGCTAAACTGCCCAAAATGTCCAGGGATAGGCAGGCTATGTGGGCTAGCCATGGGAAATACAGGGTAGAGGGATGTGTCTGGATGGGATGCTCTTCAGAGGGTCGGTGTGGACTTGATGGGCCAAATGGCCAGCCTCCACACTGTATACCACTGTATACATCATGGTTTAAAAGAGAGGTCAACCTATATGCAAGCATATGCAAAAACATGATTTATCTGGCCAGAAAAAAAATGAGTCATCTTGTATGCTGGGTTAATTACAAATTGACTTCATGTTTGCTCTAGAACATATGAGTGATTTGTGCCCAGTTGGTGGAGATGAAAATTTAAGTCATTATTTTTTCTATCTTTTTCTATTCAGTTGGGTTGGTGTCCTAGAATACTAAACAAGAAGCATTTACCCACTTTCCGAACTGATAGTTCCTCCAATCTTTGTAAACTGCTGCCAGGGGATATTGTTGCATTATTATAGATTGGTGGTTGCCAGGAAAAAAAAAGGCTAGTCTTTTCTTTCTAATCTAAGTTTGCCTAGTGTAGGAATGGAAAAAGTGTTGGTGCTAAGGTCTACCACCCAATTTCTACGTCATTAACCCAAATTCCATAGTCCCCTATGGGCTGCAACATAATAATGATAGAGTGGGACAGTACCTTGGTCCCTGATCGAGTAACCTGTCATCTTGGCTTTCCAGAATCACCAGGAGAATGGTGGCAGTAACATCCATGAAACAGTCATACTAATCCAGCAGTGCTTCTCTGGAGAAAGAAGGATTAAAAACAGTCTTTTCAACCTTGATTCCACCCTCAATATTTCCTGGCTAAAGGATATAGCCTTTCCTTTGATGTTCACTGGGATAATCATGGGTTTTTATGGTGTATCTACCTTTTGAAGTGTGCATTCTGAACTGTTTCCTGTCAGTACAAATCTTTCTTTATCACAACAGAGTAATTAGAAATGCAAATTTCTTTAAAATATGCTACAGTTATGTCCACTTTTGTATGGCTTAAGCTTGTACAGTAAGCTGTTGCTTCAGCAATTAAAAGAACGAAATTCACTATATCATGATCATTGATCAGTTACAGACATCAAAGTTTGTGCGAAGATTTGTAGCTCGGGTGCTCGTTGTTGTGGTTCTGTTCGCCGAGCTGGAAGTTTTTGTTGCAAACATTTCGTCCCCTGGCTAGGCGACATCATCAGTGCTTGGGAGCCTCCTGCGAAGCGCTTCTTTGATGTTTCCTCCGGTGTTTATAGTGGTCACTATAAACACTATAAACACCGGAGGAAACATCAAAGAAGCGCTTCGCAGGAGGCTCCCAAGCACTGATGATGTCATCTAGCCAGGGGACGAAACGTTTGCAACAAAAACTTCCAGCTCGGCGAACAGAACCACAACAGTTACAGACATATATTTAATGTTTAATTGCAATATGGGTTTCTTGAACGACAAAAAAAACTGTCAAAAGTTAACCAGGATGTAAAGTCAGTCACTGTCTGGAAAGAGAGAGACCTGGATTGTACCCAACCAATAATGTATCAAGGAATCTTTAAAGGCATGGAATTTAAGGAAGAAATGCACTACAATCTAAACCATAATCTATTAGAAGTTTCTCAGACGGTGACTATGATGAAGAAAAGGCAGTCTGGGAAACAGTCATGTTTTTGTCTTCCCTTTTTAAAATTACACAACCCTGCGCTGTGTGGACTAGTGGAAGAAAGTGTATTAGTAAGCTCAGGTACTCGTGTGTTCTAGCCTGTATTTCAGCGTTAGTGTGTTGTGAAGACTCAAATAACGCTCAAATAACCACCCACTAATCACCACTGTATTGTGGTTAAAGGACTCTTCTCTCAGAGAACTAGAAGCCCGCAAGCCAGTTAAGCAAAAACCAGATAAAAGAACATTCTCACTGGAAGGTAATAAATGTCTAAAAGAAAGTGGCCAAAAGAATTTCAATGAATCTGTATTCCCAAAACAATTATCGGAAATTATTTTTGAGGAGTTACAAGTTCTGTCCCTTGAACAGTTGTAGCTTTCAGTGAGGTCCTTGGGACAATGATTTTGTCTGAAAACCAGAAAACTTGGAATTTTAAAATTGGTGTTCAATGGTTTACAGGTAGAAATTGAAGATGATGAAATAGATGGCTTAGAAATAGAAGAATTAAATTTGGAGCAGCAGAAATTAGAATGTGAAAAATAAATGTGAAGGAAAGGCAGAGAAGAGAGGGAGAAAAAGAAGGAGAGACAAAGAGAGTAGAAATGGGAAAGAGAGGAAGAAGCAATAAGAGAAGACAGAATTTTGAGAAAACAGTCAAAAAGGGAGTTTGAATGAAGACAGATCCAGCTGAGGAGTAGGAAACCTACTGGATCCCTTGAAAACATTGTTGACTCAGACTCAAGTGTGGCAACAGCTTGGTTTGCTCATATAATTCCAATATTTGATGAGGCAGAGGTGGAAGCCTTCTTTATATCTTTTGAGTGGGAGGACAGCAGTTAACGTGAATATTCCAAAAATTGGTCCTTAGTACTGAAGGATAATCTCTCAGGGAAAGCGTACAAGGTTCACTCCCTTCTGCCTGAGGGAAGTGCCAACATTTATAAAGCAGGAGAGAAGGCTATCTTAAATGCATAATAGTTAATGTCAGAGGCATACCATAAAATTCTAGACTCTCAGGAAACAGTCTGACGAGATGTACCTGAAATTTGAAAGGCTAGAACAGTTTGCTTTTGATCAGTGGTTACAGGAGCTTAAGACAGAAGCTAAAAGTTCCATGAAATAATTCTCTTTTTGAGTAGTTGAAAATAAGAATACATCTACAAGAACAGAGAATGATTTGGGTCGAGACAGGCAGCCACACTGGTAATTATGATCCACAAACACTTAGACGAGAAGAAACCTTACTATAGTCACCCCAACCAACTGGAAACGATAGAAGTTGTAAGAGTGTAGGAAACTGAGTAGCCATAGAAGAGATGGAAGTGCTACGGTCCTCCTCAGTACAGGAATGGTGGTGCTGAGAAGAAAAGTAAAGCCTAGATGGTTAAGCTGCCAAATGGTAGGGCATGTCCAGGCCAGCAGATGGAGGTTATGGGAAAAACCAGTGGGCTTAATCAAAGCGTGTGCACTCCAAACAGAGAATAGGAGACCAGGACCAGGTGCAGCTGTGAATCCCTCTAAGGTTAATCCTGAACGTGCAGATGAGGTTAAATGAATCCCTGACAGTTACCAGGACTTTGTATTCAATGTCAATGTGGCCACATTTCCCCAGGGTGAGTCATGCAACCTAACAAGCTTATCCACTGTTAAAAACTAAATCTCAGACTGCTTTTCTGATCCTGAATGTTCCTAGATTTAAAATGAGGTGATGATGAGAAATGGAGATGCCCCTCACAGACATGCAAACAAAGAATGGGCAGTGATCTAACAGATAGTGGTGCCACTGAGGTCTGATAAGGACATTTTGCAGTTAGCTCACAAAATTCCAATGACTGGGCATATCAGTGTATATAAATCCCAAGCCCACATCAGCCAGCAATTTTACTGTTCACAGCTCCACAGGAATCTCATACAGTTTTGCAAAACATGGCACACTTGTGAGGTTGTGGGAAAATTGAAAGTTACAATAAAATGTGCACATATGATTCCCATGCCAACTTTTGGGGAATCAATAAGCAAGGTGTTAGTGGACTTTGTGGGATCTCTGTCTAATACAAAAGGAGCTGCCAGTATCTTCTCCACATCATAGACATGGCCACCTATTTCTCAGATACTGTTCCCTTGAGAACTAAGTTTACCAAGATAGTGGTGACAGAATTGACCCAATTCTTCACCTGGAATGGTCTCTCCACTGGGATCCAGTCAGATCAAGGCTCAAATTTTCAGGAAGTCACGGATAATCTGGGTATGACCCATCTGAAGACTTCAGTGCATCACCCACAGTCTGCAGGGTATTGGAATAATACCACCAGACCTTAAAAGCAATGATCAGGTCTTTATGCCACAGGTATTCTCATGACTTGGATAAAAGAACTAAATCATCATCTGTTCACCGAAAGATTTACTGAAAAAGTCCACTGGTTTTACTCCATTTGAATTAATTTATGGGAACCAAATGTGAGCGCCTCTGAAACTAATCAATGTAAGGTTAATTTCTAATATATGTGTACGTGCTATTTTTTCTTTTCAAGTTTAGTAGCTAATTAACTCATCCGTTCACTCAAGAAAGCTGGGTTAAATTTGATCCTTTAAAGCATATATTCACTTAATTTACATGTAAAGTATCCACAGGGAAGGGGATCTTTTGTAATTAAATGTATTTCAATGAACCAAAGGGGCATGTGAATAAAGAAGGGGAGCAAGTTCACCACTCCTCACCCAGGTGCTTGACAATTGGAGGTGTCCCTCAGGGACTGTCCTAAATTGGGCAACATCCCCTCGATGCTTTTTGTAACAACTAATTAGATATTGCTATCTGTATTAGGATATCAGTTGCATGTAGTTTAGAAATTTAAAAAAAAAATAAGATCTGTATCTTGTGGTCTATTGCAAGCATAATTACAGTGCTGTCAGCACTGCGAACAATCACATAGCATCTGCAATGTGCAGTTTCCTAGCAGCATGTCCCAGATCAACCAGAGCTGTCAATCATTAGGAGGATCAGCATTTTCTAAAATGTGACTTATTTTGATACATGTCACTGTAATGGCTCAGCAAATCTAAGTGATGGTAACATCTACCAAAGTATTGCTGACCATAAATATTACGACTGCAATGCCCTTGACCCTTCAGCTATGAACAACAGATGCGATAGGTTCAATATAGTGTCGATCACTTGAGGGCGTTGTGGAGGAAGCTAAAACTATCATATGGGGATACATATTCTACAAAGGAATAATTTTTAAAAATTAAAACAGGACCTTCATGTACATGAATATTTCATTATATCTGAAATATTTATCCTTTTTAGTATAAATGATAGACCAGCAGATTCATTCTTGTATAATACTATTGAAATGAAATACTCTGGTATACTTTCTTGAATCTGTATAGCTCTTCGCTGTTGTGTTTTGTTAAATCTTTTGCTAAGTTATGGGTTAATAAGAAAATGATAATCATAATGAACTGTAGTAACCAGGCCCAATCTGTTTGTTGCCTGGGAACACAAGTTGAGAAAATGAGTCAAAGGTTTTATTCCACATTAGATGTCTGGAAATTTACTGAACTGTCAGGGAGGGATGGCTCGAATGAACATTGAACACAAAAGATTATTAGTTCATGACATAAAGGCTTTGAAATAATCAGTGTAATTCTATAACAAACAATATGTCACAAGAGCATTTGTCATTGCATAAAATATCATCTTTGTAGTAAACAACCAGATGGCTAAATTGCAAGACTAAATCAAGTAATCAGAGAGAAATAATCTGATTTGTTACCTTTATTATCTGGACTGATTATTGGTGAATATATGAATAAAATCTACTCTGTACATTTAACTGACTTGTGTTTACTCAAAGCATATTGCAAGAACCACAGATGAAGAAGGTTCACGATTAACACTTGTTTCTCTGTGGATTTTCGGTATTGTATTTCCTTATGTCAAGAGTGCTTGAAATAATTACCAGGAAATGATTTTTCTTTGATTTCTTTTGTAGTTTGCATATCATTTCACATCAATTTCTTGAAGGTAACCTTTGTATCAGCTGAACAATGCATGGCATAACGCACTCTAATTATAGTAACAAAACAGAATTTTAAAGCTTGGTTCCTTGGCAATACCAGAGATTCAAACTCTTGCAGCATGTAACTATATGGCTGATGTAACAGGGAATGTTTACCAGTTCTGGAGCAACAGGATGGGAGGCCAGGCAGTTGAGAAAGTTGTGAGCCATGTCAAATCAGGAGCATCGACGTTTCGGTCATAAGCCCTTCTTCAGGAAGCCTGAAGAAGGGCTTATGCCCGAAACGTCGATTCTCCTGTTCCCTGGATGCTGCCTGACCTGCTGCGCTTTTCCAGCAACACATTTCCAGCTCTGATTTCCAGCATCTGCAGACCTCACTTTCTCCTCAAATCAGGAGCAGCCAATCAGTTTGATTAATTAAAGGGCAAATTAAATGTGAAGTTTTTCCAAGCTTCTGGCATTTTGTCAGCAGTATACTGCCTGTCCCTCTTTCCTCCTCACTGCAAAGGCTGGCTTGCAACCCCAATGCTGCCAGTTGAGGGCAGTCACCTCGATTTGTGGGATTTGTCTACTTTGCTCATCAGCTAAATAAAGTCAAGTTCGTCTCTCCAAGGACACCTCTATTTTGAGACACCCTTGCATTCTCCTAACTATGCCTATCTTGATCGTGGTGCCAAGGCTGCAACAAGCACCATGGAGCTCCCATTATTTTTAATTGGCTATCTCCCCATAATTACTTTGTTCGGGAAAATTACAGTATAAGTCTCATTTCACATCCTTGCAATTCTCCAATCCGGAAACCACCGTGAAGATATTATCTCCGTTGCTTGGAAAAATCATTTCCATGGTTTCTTATTGCTACTTGCATGTTACTCTGTCAAATGGAATTCCTGCCTCGGAAAGCAGCTGTACCTCACAAAAGATATGTTTAATTTGCTAGCACTTCCAAACATTGTATCTGATCCAGTGGTAAATATAATTATGAATACCAGTGAGGAAGGCTTTTTGAACTATGGGGAAGTTGAATAATCAGCCTGCCGATGGAACAATGTGTCAATTTTTGGTTTGTTGACTATCATCATATCTCACAGCTATTGAGAAAGGTCATCCGAATAAAAATATAAAGTTATGAACTTGAAAAAAGAGCATTTTTATAAAGTACTTCTCACCTCCTCACTTAAACTTGGATTAAGTAATGCCTGTGTCTCGAGATAAAAGATAGAGACAAAGTATCCTATTTTCTTCTGTCCACAGTCAATGTTCCCTCACTGCTCCAGCTTGAAGCAGAGAGTTAGAATAAACATGTCCTTTTCAGAGTGGCAGGCAGTAACAAGTGGGGTGCCGCAGAGTTCAGCGCTGGGACCCGAGCTGTTCACAGCATACATTAACGATTTGGACAAAGGAATTGAATGCAGTGTCTCCAAATTTACAGATGACACTAAGCCGGGTGACAGTGTGTGCTGTGAGGTGGATGCTTAGAGGCTGCAGGGTGACATGGACAGGTTAGCTGTGTGGGCAAATACTTGGCAAATACAATATAATGTGGATAAATATGAGATTATCCACTTTGGCAAAAATAGGAAGGCCGATTATTATTTGAATGGTGGTAGTTTAGGAAAAGGTGAAGTGCAATGAGACCTGGGTGTCACGGTGGAATGGTCGCTGAAGGTTGGCATGCAGGTGCAGCAGGTGATAAGAAAAACTAATGGCATTGCTGGCCATCATAGTGAGAGAATTTGAGTATCAGAGTAATGATGTCTTGCTGCAGTTATACACAGCCTTGGTGAGGCCACACCTTGAGTACTGTGTGCAGATTTTGGCTCCTAGACTGAGGAAGAACATGCTTGCTTTTGAGGGAGTCCAACAAAGGTTCACCAGACTGATTCCCAGGATTGTAGAACTGACATATAAGGAAATACTGGATCAACTGGGCTTGTATTCGCTGGAGTTTAGAAGAATGAGGAGAGATCTCATAAAAACAAATAAAATCCTGTTGGGACTAGATAGACTAGATGTGGAAAGAATGTTCCTGATGTTGAGAAGTGTAGAAATGGGGATCACTGCCTAAGAATAAGGGGTAAACAATTCAGGACTGCGATGAGGAAGAGTTTCTTCACTCAGAGAGTTGTGGACCTGTGAAATTCTCTCCTACGGGAAGTTATTAGATCCAGGTAATTAGATATATTCAAGAGGGAACTGGACATAGCCCTTACAGCTAAAGAGATCAAGGGATATGGAAAGAAAGCTGGAATAGGATACTGAGATTGAATGATCAACCATGATCATATTGAATAGTGGTTCAGGCTTGGTGCCAAATAGCCTACTCCTGAACCTATTTTCTATATTTCTGTTGACTAGCTGGTGATCTCTACTGACAGTCTAATGACTTGGTTTTACATTTTCATTATTGCTGATTTATAGACAAATGTGCACGGTTCCCTAAATAGTGCATGAGATATATGATTTGTTCATCTGTTTTTGTTGATATTAGTCAAGATAGGATCGTAATCTGGGCATGGAGGGGAAATAAAACAAAGGCTTGCGTGACTTTGAGCTATCCCAAAACAATTTACAGCCAGTACGAAACTTGACAGACAATATATACACAGTATTGTAGAAGTAGGAATGTATAATGATCAGTTTTTAGTGATTTTGATTGAGAGATAATTATTAGTCAAAACAAATGGAAGAACTTAAAAATGTGTTGCGGAAAAGCGCAGCAGGTCAGGCAGCATCAAAGGAACAGGAGATTCGACGTTTCACGCATAAGCCCTTCTTCAGGAATGAGGAGGGTGTGCCAAGCAGGCTAAGATAAAAGGTAGAAGAACTGCCCTGCTCTTATTTGAAATGATGACATGAGGGTGATTTAAATCCACCTGAGAGAGCAGACAGGGACTCATTTTAACATCTCATCTGAAAAAGAGCATTTCCCACAGGACAACACTACCCTGTTAAATACTACACTGCTGTGTCAGCTCAATGTTTGTTCCACAACCTTGTGACTTCAAGACAATGGTACAATCAACTGTGTCAGGGCTGAACTTCCTTTCTCTAGATTGAATGGTGCTGCAGTTAACTTAACAAGAAAAGTCTCAATTTGTTACCTGATGCAAAAGACATTACAGCGCCATTGCAATAATGAGTAAAGTGTCATCTTACATTTTGTATATAAATACCAGATTCAGACTGAAACAGGAAGACAGTAAAAAAGCCCATCAGTTCTTCGAAATTTTATAATATACACAGGCAGACCAAGTGAAATATAGCTGTATTAATTAAAACAAACTTAAAACCTTTTTAACAAAAATGAAAACATTAAGGACAAAAAAACAGAGGAGCAACAAGCAAATTAATTTGATGAACAAAAGCAAAATGCTGCATATGCTGGAAATCAGAATTAAAAGCAGAAAAAAGTAAAAATGTAATTGATCAACCAACATCCATAGAAAGAGAAAAGAAACACATAAATAGCTGGCATATGGCAGGATAGTGGCTCAGTGGTTGGCACTTCTGCCTCACAGCGCCAGGGACCTGGGTACAATTTCACCCTCAGGTGACTGTACAAACTCTACACAGATATTCTTCCCTTGTCTGCATGAGTTTCTTCTGTGTGCTCTGGTTTCCTCTCACAGTCCAAAGGTTAGGTGGATTGGCCATGCTAAATTGCCCAACGTGTCCAGGATGTGCAGGCTATTAGCCATGGGAAATGCAATGTTACAGGATAGGGTAAGGGGCTGAGGCTGAGTCTAGGTGGGATGGTCTTTGTAGGGTCAGTGTGGACTCTGGGTCAAATAGCCTTCTTCCACTCTATAGGGATTCTATGATTCTAGATAACTGGCAGGAAATGAGGATTGTAGGTGCCCATTTTCTATGAACTAGAAGTTACCTTAGAGCTCTGCAATGGCACTGCAGCATGCACACACAGTTATTGGTGAGGACATTAGCACCAATATCGTGAGCATCCATTAGAAGAATGAAGAACAAATCTTGACATCAGTTAGTGTGCAATGTTGAATTAATGACAAAAATGGCAATTTTTTGGCTAATATCCTCTTTTAATTATGCATTTTAAAAAATGTATTGTTGTTACAAATACCTAAGTTTTGTTTTGCGAGCAGTATAGGCAGATCATAGTATACAAGGACGTACCAATCATAGGGTATTTAGACACACTGAGGCATATAAGGTTATAGCTGCACAGGAGGTGCACAAAAGCAAGATCAACATTAGGTTTGAAATTAGAAAAGTTCATTCAGGGGTCTAATAACAGCTTAATCACTGAAGAAATGTTTAGCAGCAGTAATAAGCCAGACTAGTGTGTAAATTAAGGGGGACTCAATTACTTACAGCTTAGTTGATTTTGATAAGGCAGTTGTTTCACCTTACAAATTGATTATGATAGTTTATTCAAGTTCCATAACTCAGTGGCAATTGATCTAATTGGTGCTGAAAGAGTAGAGAGGTTATTGCTGGGTGAAGTATTTGTATGAGCCAGTTAGTCTCAGACATGGCCCACATCAAGCAGAAGCCTACTAGGCCAGCAAAGTCTTAGAGTAACCAGTTTGTGTAGAAACTTTGAAATGATCAAAATGTTTCCGCAAGCTGAATCACTGGCTGGAGGTTTTCAATACTTAGCTCAGCAGCTCTCAAGATACATATTGCGTACTGCCAACCTCATCACCATGAGGAGACTGTGTGTTATTGAAGCTAAGCAAAGCTATTTGAATATATGTTTATCCACATGTACACAGCATGATGTAATATAATTCCCCATGGGCTGTCCCCATGATGCCTAGCCAGGAACACTGTAACTGTTCCTGAAGAAGGGCTCATGCTCAAAACGTCGATTCTCCTGCTCCTTGGATGCTGCCTGACCTGCTGCGCTTTTCCAGCAACACATTTTCAACACTGTAACAGCAAACAATGAAGAAAGCATTTATCCATTCTTGACACCCTTATTTAACAAATGTCTATAGGACAAAAACTTGCAGACTTGAAATGTTCCTGTCTATAGCCTCGGGTGACTGTCTTTGTGGAGTTTGCACATTCTCCCCGTGTCTGCATGGGTTTCCTTAGGGCGCTCCAGTTTCCTCCCACAATCCAAAGATGTGCAGGTCAGGTGAATTGGCCATGCTAATCTGCCCATTGTGTTAAGTGCATTAGTCAAAGGGAAATAGGTCTGGGTGGGTTACTCTTCAGAGGGTCAGTGTGGACTTGTTGGGCTGAAGGGCCTGTTTCCACACTGTAGGGAATCTAATCTAATCTAATCTTTTGGAAAAAAAGAAATATAAATTTTTTACTGACTTATATGTGAAAAATACTTCTCAACTTTTAATTGCCTTGCTCTGATTTTAACATTATGGATTACTCCAGTAGAAGAAATCATGAACACAATCATACCCATCAGGTAGAGCACCCAATATCAATTAATAAAGTGGATCGCTGGTGAATATTGGAGGTTGACACAGGGCTTTCCCCTCAATTTTATAGGTGGCACAATTTAAATAGATTACTCTTATGTTAAACCTTCTCAAAACTATCAGGAATCTGACAAACTTCCATCAAAACTTCCAGCAACAATTCTCTCACTTATGAATAGTGTTTTCAAAGCTCCATATTCAGTATTCTAATCTGTAGAGGTCATTAATTAAACTGCCTATGCATTTTCATGACACCTGAACTCTTCTGTTAAATCTTCCTTATTCAACGATGTTATTTGTTCTTATGTTGAAGTAATTATAAAAATCATTCTCCTAGCATTCTTTAAAATTGTCAGTATTCTCTTTGATGTATTATCTGTTAAGAACATCATCTATAATTAGACCTGCTGACTAGAATGTTGTATTAATTTATTCAGCTTCAGTTTGAGAGTTAGACTTTATAGCAATGTTGCATCTTAAGAACTGTCAGTTTAATAAAACCAGTACTTGTACTCTATATATTTTTCCTCTGACCTGAAACTGCCTCAACTTATTATAATTTATGTAAAAGATTTGATAGAAAGGTAGCTAATTCTGCTGATGACACAAAGACAGGTAGAAAAGTAAGTAGTGAAGTGGCCAAAGGGTTCTGACAAATGGAATATAGGTGGAACATGTTAAATTGACAATTTTGGAAACAAAATAAGAAAGAAGCATATCATTATCTAAATGATTGAGAGATTGCATAGATCTGAAATGCAAAGGGATCTGGGTGTCAACATGCATGAATCACAAAAGGTTAGTATGCATGTCAAATGATTAAGAAAATGAAAATAATGTTATTGTTTGTTGCCAAGGGAATTTAATTAAAGAGTGAGAAGGTTATGCTTCAGTTATTCAGAAATAGTAAGACTACATCTATGGTATCCTTCTCAGTATTGGTCTCACCATGTAAGGAAGGATGCAAATACTTTGAGAACAGTTTAGTGAAGCTTAATAGGTTACTTTCAAGAAAAGGCAAGTTGTTTTCAGAGGACAGGTTGGATAGGTTAGGCTTGCATCCAATCAAATTTAGCGGAATAAGAGATAACTTGATTGAAACATATAAGATCTTGAGGGAGCTAGACAGTGTAAATGTGGAAAGGGTGTTTCTTTGTTTGGGAGAATCTAGAACTAGCACTCACTATTTAAAAATAAGGGATCACTCCTTTAAGATAGAAATGAGAAGAATTTATTTCTCAGAGTCATGAGTCTTTGGAACTCACTTTTTAAAAAATCATTGGCAACAAAGTCTGAATACTTTTTAAAGTGAAAGGGAAGGAAGGAGGTGAATGGCTGTCAGGGTTATGTGGGTATATAGATTTGAAATTATAATTAGATTAATCTTATTAAATGATGCAGCAGGCTTCAGGGATCAAATAGGGATCTACTCTGGCTACCTTGTCTATTGTAGTTCTGTTTTAAAGTGTTATTTTATGTTTTTTACACACCAATGGTTAAATATTGATCTCTTCACATTTTTGACAGCTTTATACCTATAAATTCTGGCTCATCCCTGTTTAGTAATTGAAGGCCGATGCCTGAAATATCTGTTGAGTAACAATGATCTAATGATGTGCGAGAACATAAAATACAGTCAGTAGTTTGTTTTCATGCTTGCTGTTATGGACCTGCTCTCCTATAATTTATAGCAAGAAAAGTTTCTTCATGGCAACTTTATATTAATTACTTCTAAGATATTGGCTCCCAAAAGAGATTAATTATGCTTTACCTCAAGCAGCATTAATAATGTTCTAAAGAGCTATTAATTCTACCTATTTACAGCCAAAGTGTTAGAAAGATCATTTATGCCTTTAAGAATTCAAAGCTTTGTTTTAGGCTTCAAATCAATATGTTTTCAATCATAAAGATCAACAATAATGCATAATAGTAAAATTCAAGATAATGAAAACCAAAAGAATGTGGATGCTGGAAATCAGAAACAAAAACAGAAATGGCTGGAAAAATTCAACAGGTCTGGCAGCATCTGTGGAGAGAAATCAGAGTTAATCTTTCAAGCTCAGTGACCCTTCTTCAAAACTGATGGTAGCTTGGAAAAAGTTGTTTTAATATAGAAGAAAGGGTGGAGAGAGGGGGTAAGAAGTAAACAATAAGTGGAGATAGAATCCAAAGAGAGGAAAGAACAATTGGACAGATAAAGGAGTGGTTAATGGTCAGCTGAGGAGAATGAATGGCTGTTAATGGGGACAATTAATAGCGAGCATAATAGCTGACCTTGTGATAACAAGGTATTGTGTATGGGAGTAGGAAAATCCTGTGGAAGGTGATCAAGCCCTAAAATTGTTGAATTCAATATTGAGTCTAGAAGGCTGTACAGTCCCCAAGAGGAAAATCAGGTGCTCTTCATTCAGCTTTGTTGGAGCACTACAGCAAGCCTGAGACAGAAATGTTGGCCAGGGAATAGGACGGTGTATTGATGTAGCAGGCAACGGGAAGCTCTGGGTTTTCTTTGTGGACAGAACGTAGGTGCTCTATGAAGCAATCACTCACTCTACGCTATGTTTCCCCAGTGTAGAAGAGACCACACTGTAATCACTGAATGCAGTAAACTAGATTGAATGAAGTGCAGGTAAAGCACTTTGGGCCCTTGGATACTGAGGGGGTGACAATGGACAGGTAATGGACCATTAAGTATATAAGTTCTGCTAAGATTTGCTTTCCAAAATGCAGCACCTCGCATTTATCTGAATTAAACTCCATCTACCACGTCTCGGCCCATTGACCCATCTGATCAAGATCCTGTTGTAATCTGAGGTAACCTTCTTCGCTGTTCACTACAACTCCAATTTTGGTGTCATCTGCAAACTTACTAACTGTACCTGTTATCCTCGCATCCTTAATCATTGATGTAAATGACAAAAAGTAGGGGACCCAGCACCGATCCTTGTGGCACTCCACTGGTCACAGGCCTCCAGTCTGAAAAACAACTCTCAATCACCACCCTCTGTCTTCTACCTTTGAGCCAGTTCTTTATCCAAATAGCTAGTTCTCCCTTTATTCCGTGAGATCCAACCTTACTAACTAGTCTCCCATGGGAAACCTTGTCTTACTCAAGTCCATAAAGGACAAAGTGAGGACTGCAGATGCTGGAGATCAGAGCTGAAAAATGTGTTGCTGGAAAAGTGCAGCAGGTCAGGCAGCATCCAAGGAGCAGGAGAATTGACGTTTTGGGCATAAGCCCTTCTTCAGGAATGAGGAGGGTGTGCCAAGCAAGCTAAGATAAAAGGTAAGGCAGGAATTGAACCCAGATCTCTAGCGCTGAGGCAGCAGTGCTAACCACTGTGCTACCGTGCCACCCATAAAGTCTCTGCTGTGTCTTCTTAAATAAATATAACCATGAGATTTAGAGTCTCCTCAGTTAAGCGTAACTGACTCTGTGCTGGCTGGTTAATTATATATATAACCAAGAGATTTAGAGTTCCCTCAGTTTAGGGCACTGACTGTGTGGTGGCTGGTTACAACTTTTATAACCCGGACATTCCGAAGCTCCTCAGTTGGAGCATTGAATCTGGGCTGGCTGGATAAATGCACATAACCTGAGATTTAGAGTCTCCTCAGATAAGGCACTGACTCTGTGCTCCTGGTTAAATAAACATATATATCCAGGATACTTAAAATCTCCACAGTTTAGGGCACTGTGCTCGCAGGTTATATAAATATACATAACTTGGAGATTTAGAGTCTCCTCAGTTTAGGGCACAGACTCTGTGTTGGCTGGGTAAACATTTATATATATATATATATATATATATATATATATATATTTCAGGCCTTTTTTCCTGGAAGTAACAGAGACCCCTGAGACCATCCTAATGGGGGATAGATATATAAAGGGATTATAGGTCCATGGTAAAGAAGAGGTGGCTGGAGTCCACAAACTGGGAATTTGGAAACTGACGTAAAGTGTCAGAGGAATCGCAGATGTAAGTGGGACAAGGAAGAAAAGCTGAGTTGAGTTAGGAAGAGATGAGTTTGTGGAGCAGGAGGAGACAGAAACAATGGATCTTTCCGGCAGTCCTGTTTGTGGAATTTGGGAAGGAGGTAGAAGTGAGCTGTCTGGGATTAGATTCATAGAATCCCTACTGTGTGAAAGCAGACCATTCAGCCCATCAAATCTGCACTGACCTTCTAAGAGCATCCCACCCAGACCCACCAATCCACAACCCTGTATTTCCCATGGCTAATCCACCTGGTATGCACATCCCTGGACTCTATGGGCAAATTAGCATAGCCAATCTACTTAACCCACACATCTTTGGACTGTGGAAGGAAACCAAAGTGCCCAGAGGAAACCCACGCAGACACAGGGAAAATGTACAAATTCTACAGTCACCCAAGGCTGGAGATGAACCCCGGTCTTTGGAGCTGTAGGGCAAAGTGCTAACATTGAGCCACCATGCTACCCCAGAGGGAGAAAGAATGAAAACGAGATGACTGTGACAGGATGGAGCACAGGAGAGCTTAACTAGCAAAAGATTTCATACCACAAAAATCAAAGAGAATAGTAATAGATAAAAAAGCAAAAATTGAGGCTGCAGCGTGGCCATCTAAATGCAATGTGAAAGAACAAAGGAAGATAAATATCAGAAATCACACAACACCAGCTTATAGTCCATCAGGTTTATTTGAAATGACAAACTTTTGGAACATTGCTCATTTGTCAGTGCTCCGAAAGCTTGCGATTTTGAATAAACCTGTTGGACTATAATCTGGTGTCATGTGACCTCTGACTTTGTCCACCCCAGTCCAACACCGGTACCTCCACATCAAATAAAGGAAAATATGAGACAAACACAAACCAGCAAGAAAAGTAAATAAAATGGAGGTACAGGTTATGATCTAAAGTTATTGAACTCATTTATGAGACCACAGAATATAGATTGCTGAGTCAAAATATCTAAAAAATCCTACATGAGTCCAATGGTGTGCAGATTAGGTGGATTGACCATGGTAAATTGACCCATTGTGTCCAGGGATGTGCAGGCTAGGTAGATTAGGTATAGTAATTGCAGGATTACGGGGATAGGTTGGGGATCTGGGTGGGATGCTCTTCAGAGGATCGGTGCAGATTCAATGGGCCAAATGGCTTCTTCCTGCACTGTAGGGATTCTAGGATTCTATGGAAAAATAAGATGCTGTTCCTTATTCTTGTGCTGAGCTTCATTGGAAATGTGTAGGCCAAGGATGGAAATGTTAGAGTGAGAATTAGATGGAATATTGAAATGGCAAGCAGCCAGGAGCTCAAAGAACATGCTTGCAGCTGAATGGAGGTGTTCCACAAAGCAATCACCCAAGTTGTGTTTGGTTTCTTCAATATGGAGAGACTATATTATTAGTGGTGTATGCAGTGTACTAAAATGCAAAAAAGTACAAGAAAACCACTGTTTTTTGAAAGGAGTATTTGAGGCCTTGGTTAATGTTTTGTATCTGCTGCAATTGCATGGAAATGTGCTATATGAAAGGAAGGTGGTGTTGAAGGTGACTGGGTGGAACAAGGTATCACAGCAGGAATGCCTTATTGGAAGACTGAAAGTGGAAGGCAGGGAAAAGTGTGTTGGCATTACCCTGGAAGCGGCAGAAATGGTAAAGGTCAATCTGTTGAAGATGGAGGCTGATGAGGAAACACTTAATTGTTGACGATAAAGACCTTCATACTGTGCTTCATGTCTCTAAGAACATGCCTCTTTTATAGTCAAATGTCTTGAATGGCTGTCATGAAGAAAAATACATTAATTATTTCTTGCATAACATTCCACAGATTAATTGGTGGTGTTTAAGAAAAGAACCATTTGATTCACTAATGCCCTTTAGGGAAGAAAATCTGCCTGTCTTTATCTGGCCTGACCTGCATGAAATTCCAGACCCACAGCAATTTGGTTGATTCCTAACTGCCCTCTGAAAGGCCCAGCAAGCCCATTCAGTTAGGTAAAAACAAGGGCTGCAGATGCTGGAAACCAGAGTCAAGATTCGAATGGTGCTGGAAAAGCACAGCAGTTCAGGCAGCATCCGAGGAGCTGGAAAATCGACATTACCAGCAAAAGCCCTTCATCAGGAATCGAGGCAGGGTGCCTGCAGAGTAGAGAGAGGGGTTGAAGTGTTCCGAGGTGGAAGATGAGGCATTCTTCCTCCAGGCATTGGGTGGTGAGGGAGCAGCAGTGGAAGAGACCCAGGACCTGCATATCCTCGGCAGAATGGGAGGGGGAGTTGAAATGTTGAGCCACAGGGCGGTGTGGTTGATTGGTGTCCCGGAGATGTTCCCTAAAGCGCTCTGCCTAGGAGGTGTCCAATCTCCCCAATGTAGAGGAGACCGCATCGGGAACAACAGATACAATAAATGATATTGGTGGATGTGCAGGTAAAACTTTAATGGATGTGTAAGGCTCCTTTGGGACCTTGGATGGAGGTGATGGGGGAGGTGTGGGCGCAGGTTTTGCAATTTCTGCAGTGGCAGGGGAAGGTGCCAGGATGGGAGTGTGGGTTGTTGGGGGGCATGGACCTGACCAGGTAGTCACGGAGGGAACGGTCTTTGCGGAAAGCGGAAATGGGTGGGAAGGGAAATATATCCCTGGTGGTGGGGTCCGTTTGGAGGTGGCCGAAATGTCGTCGAATGATGCGGTTTATGCGAAGGTTGGTAGGGTGGAAGGTGAGCACCAGGGGGGTTCTGTCCTTGTTACGGTTGGAGGGCTTGAGTTTGAGGGCGGAGGGGTGGGATGCGTTGGAGGGCATCTTCAACCACGTGGGAAGGGAAACTGCGGTCTCTAAAGAAGGAGGCCATCTGGTGTGTTCTATGGTGGAACTGGTCCTCCTGGGACCAGATACGGCAGAGGTGGAGGAATTGGGAATACGGGATGGCATTTTTGCAGGAGGTAGGGTGGGAAGAAGTGCAATCCAGGTAGCTCTGGAAGTCGGTAGGTTTTTAAAAAAATGTCAGTGTCAATTCGGTCGTCATTTATGGAGATGAGAGGTCCAGGAAGGGGAGGGAAGTGTTCAGTTCACAGGCAATTAGGGACAGGCAATAAATGCTGGGCTTCATTAGCAATGCCCAGATCCCACGTGTGCATACAAAAAAAAAGTCACTTCACTTAGAAGGTTTTGCTGCTTCTGTATTGGGAGTTATGATCACTCGGTCCACAGTACAAGACAGTACTATCCCAAAAGGTAGAAATAACAAAAGTCAGTCATAACTGTCACAAGTACACCATCTATCAGTCAAGTTGAATACTGGTACAATTTACTCAGAAAGTAGTAGGGGCTAGGGACATGGAATGCACTGCCTGCAACAATACGAGACTTGTCAACTTTAAGGGCATTTAAATGGTCATTGGATAAACATATGGATGAAAATGGAATAGTGTAGGATAGATAGGCTTCAGAATAGTTCCACAGGTTGGTGCAACATCAGGGGCTGAAGGGTCTGTACTGCGCTGTAATGTTCTATGTTCAATAGAGAAATTATAGAGAAATTAATATGTAGGAGAGTTTCATTGTTCCACCTGAAGGAGATAGCACAGGAGTTACTTAATTCACGGTGTCTAACATGAAAAAGAGGACAAGGGTTAGCTTGAAGAGTATGAGGAGTAAACAGTAAAAGAGAATTGGGTGGTGATGGCATCTGTAGCTTCTCATGTCATGGGCCGAGGCAGAAGTCAGAAAGGAGAAAAGACTTAAGTATGAAGTGACATGAGCCAACATTGCCAACATTGATGCCAATCACTATGGCATTGACTTCAGTCCTGTTCATGATGGCAAACGATTGTTTATCAAGGGTGTGAAGTCTGATACTAGGGCACCTATGATTTGCAGAAGGTGGCCTGCTCAAAGTTCTTAATGTAACATTGGGCATCTGCTCAATGCAGTACCTCACACTTCAGTTTTCTCTCTACACAACCTCTTCAATACTTCCAAAAACTCAAGCAAAGCTATCAGAAAGTATTCAGTACTCAACACAAACATCAGTCACAATTCCCTTAACAACTGCTTGTGAGGAGAAATGTGGGTCTGTTGTGCTGCTGAGCATTTATTGATCTTTGCTATTTTAAGAGATGACAATAACTAGACTGGTGAGATAAAGGCTGGCCAATCTGATACTAAATCCACATTAGGGGCTAACTAGTGTCACAATTTGCCTAAAACAGATATTCCAAGGGGATGTTCAGCATGAACCATGACAAAAGTTGGCAAGAGAAATTTGCGACTAAGCCATCACAATTAATGGCAAAACTACTGAAATTAAAGGGCCAATTTTTAATGCTGTTATCAGTCATTTACAAGCAAGTTTTCTTATTGGTTCTTTTGGGGAGATTTTGATAAGTTCCTATAATTTTATTTTAATTCAGGAATTGGTGAAAACTCTTATTCATTTCCATTAATATTGTGAATCATTAAGACGTTATTTCACAAAAGCATTGATGCAACAAAGCACGATTTATCTCTACACATTTAGAATTATGTATGAAATTAAATTAATCTGTGTCAGAAAATTATACTGCTGACTATTTTGCTGAAAGTGATAACTAAAATTATTAATCGATGGGATCCAAAATCCTTGATTTTTCCAAATGGAAAAACACAATGGCCATAAGGTGCTTCCCTGAGACCACCCATTGTTAGCAAGCAGTGATTCAAATAGAAACTTTTCTGCAGAAATAGTCTAAAATGTATTGGAAAAGCAAGTATTGATTTTTGTTTTAATTGAAGAATCCATTTTAAGTGGGAATGGATAATTTGTATTTGCAGATAGAAAATTGAAGACAAGGCTTACTGCTGTCTAGGGACTGAGGAATTACACCAAGGTTAGAAATAATGAATGGCTTTTCTACGAAGCTGTCCCTATCGGTGGAAAGGATGATTTGCTCCATGAATATCTCCATTCTCAGTGAGCTGGAAATCAATAAGCAAGATACTAACCTTTGCATTTTGCAATTGAACAGCTTGACAGCCAAAAGGGCTAGGTAGGATATTGCTACCTAACTATTAAAATTAGATTATTCATTAACATCAATTTTGCATCACTGCCCAAGACAAATTTCATCCCATTGATTCTATTGCAGTTCTATGGAAAGACATAAAGTCATAGTCATAGATCTTTTGTTTCCACACACAAGTGGCCATTCTTCATCTGAGTCCATGCAGTTTCTAGCTTGATCTTGATCTTGTCTCATCTGTTATCATTAGTCACACAAATATCCAGCAACAGTCAGTGAGTAGCAATCAGGAGCAGAAAAGCAAAGCAATTTTCTTTTTCTTAGCCAGGGAGGTGTAGCCCTTTTGACAAGAGTAACAAAATTCTAAGAGTCAGTTTTCACTGGTTTTAATAGTTGCACCAATATTAGTTTTAGATGCTAGACAGTAGATAATAGCAACAAGTCGGCAGCAGAGGTAATACATTTCCATTAATTTGGATAACTGTTCATACAAATATTAATATAATATTTTAATAAGATAAGTGAGATAAGTGGGGAGGCAATGGCCTGGTGGTATTATCGCAAGACTATTAGTCAAGAAACTCAAAGAACAGTCTGGCCATCCAGGTTTGAATCCAGCCATGGAAGATGGTGGAATTTGAATTCAACAAGAAACGTCTGGAATTAAGAATCAAGAAACATTGTCAATTGTTGGAAAAACCCATCTTGCTCACTAATGTCCTTCAGGGAAGAAAATCTACCATCCTCACCTGGTCTGGCCAACATGTGATTCCAGTCCCACAGTAATGTGGTTGATTTTCGGTTGAAATGGCCGAGTACGCCATTCAGTTGTATCAACCACTGCAATGTCTCAACAAAGAAATGAAACTGGACGGACCACCAGGTAGCGATTTAGTCAGTGGAAAAGGTAACAGCAGAAATAGCCCTGTCAAAGTAGTCATCCATACTAACATCTGGAATGACTGTCAAAATTGTGAGAGCTGTCTCACAGGCGCCCGAGATGGTCCATGTGAACTTAAGGTCAGAATGGAAAGTGTTTGTGAAGTTGATGAACTGTTTAACCACCTTGTGGGAGTACAAAGTGGTGCTGATACATTCATCAATGTAGTGGAAGAAAAGGTGGGAGATAGTGCCAGTGTAACTGCGGAAGTTGGACTACCCCATAACATATCTAGGGTCCATGCAGGCGCCCATGGCTATCCTTTTGCTTTGAAGGAAGTGGGAAGATTTGAAGGAGCAGGAGGCTTACAGAGGGCAGAATTTATTAAGTGCATCAAAGAGGGTTTCTTGAAATAGTATGTGGATAATCTAAGTTGAGGAGGGGCCATACTAGACATTGTACTAGCTAATGAGCTTGGCCAGGTGACCAAACTTTCAATGGGAGAGCATTAGTAAACAGTGATCATAACTCCTCAAGTTTTAAAATAGCTATGAATAAGGATAAGTCAGGACATCAGGAAGGCACTAAACTGAGGGAGGGCAATTACACCAGTATTAGGCAGGAACCAGGGAGCGTTAATTGGGAGGAGCTGTTATGTGCGAACTGTTTAAAGACCTGCTGAGGGGAGAGGATTCAAGATTTGAACAATCTGCTGGGCTCTGTGCCATACCCCAGGCAAGGTTGGCTCCTACCCCTACACACCCTCTCACCATTAGTCACGCCTGAGGAAATTTGTAGTACAAAGTAGGTAGAGCACCTAGGCCCCCTGTAAATTAGGATTTCGAGGATCTGGACCTGAAATGAAGACATCTAAAGGAAAGGGAGCTAGAGGTGTGCAGCAGGCAGGGCACTACCCAACTATGTCGAGCGCACCTGCAGCCGCTGCCTCGACTCCCGTAGCAGTGCCTTGAAGTTCAGTGGAGCAGCAATATCTACTCATGGGGTTTGCAAACCTCCGTGACAAAATCGAAGGAGTGCTGGAGCCAATTACTGCCATGTAGACAAAGCATGAGCAGGAGATCCAGGCTCTGGGTCAGTGCGTAGAAGCGGTGGAACAAAGGACTGCAGCCTCGGAGGCCGCGATGGAGAACTCTGAAGGGCAGTCTGAACTTTGGAAGGCCCTGCAAGAACAAGTAGGTGACCTTGAAAACCGAGGTTGGAGAAAAACCTACATGTTGCGGGTCTTCCGGTGCGTGAGGAGGGCAAAGCCTTGTTGAATTTCTCAGGAGGTGGCTTCCGGAGTTGCTGGGCTAGAGATTGAGTTGGGCTGGGTGAGTGTGCAGCAGGCCCATTGGATCGCGACGTGCAGGTCTGGGTCAGACCAGCGCCCCTGTCCGGTCCAAGTGCAACTCCAGCACTACAAAGAAAAGCAGTTAATAATGGAAACAGACAGAAGGCTGGGTGGAGATCCACAGGCTTTGGTTTATAAAGGTTCAAGGATAATGCTTTTCATGACTTTTCTGGGGCCATAATTAAGAAATGGAACACCTTTGACGATGTAAAGAAAATTTTAAGAGATCTTAACATTCAGTATTCTCTGAGGTACCCAGCAGTACTACGTTTCAAGGAAGAAAAGGGTAATGGCATAATAATTTTTTTAATCTTCTCTTTCTTTGTTCTTTTCCCTTTTGGGGTCTCGGGCTTTAAAGGCTTGGTATTGCTTTGGTGTAAAATCTGGTATGTTTTATATTATATCCGTTTGGTAGTTATCTGTTATTCTACTGTTCTGTATTTCTGGGTGAGGGGTGGTTACCTCTTTGGTGTAAAGGTGTGTGGAGTTGAGATGTAGAGGGGAAGGGGTGAGTATCCATTGTTAACTTGTAGGAGTGTAAATAACATGCTTTTTCCATTGCTTGCGTTTGGGGCACGGCCTTAACTGGAAGGTGCAAGGACGGCTGTAAGGTTGGGAGTGAATGCCTCCTATAGGCGAAGATGGTGATCTCTGGAGATTTGTGATTTTTTAGTTTATTTGTTCAAGTTAGGAGTAAAGGTTAGTTTCTTAGTTTTATTAGTTTTAGTAGTGTGTATAGGAATAGTCTTTAGATTTGATAAAGTTTGTATTTTTTTCACTCGCCGCACATTGAATGGGCTTCTTCCTCTCAGGGGACCGCAGGCTATAGTGTGTGGCCATGGCTACCGATCTGTTCAGGTGGTGCACCTTGAATATAAAGGGGAGCCATTCCCCCATTAAAAGGAAAATGGTGCTCTCAAATTTTAAGAAGGAAAGGGTTGACATCACGCTGTTGCAAAAGACACATTTGACTGATAGGAAGAGCTTCAGAAGTTACAGTGGGGGGTACTACAAGGTATTCTTCTCCTCCTTTAACTCCAAAAGCAGAGGGGTGGCCATACTGTTATGAAGGAACCTCCCATTTCAGGTGATAGATCAAACAAGGATGAGCATAGACGGTTCGTCATTCTCAAGGCTCAGGTATATGGAGAAGAGTATGGCATCCTAAACATTTACTGTCCCCCGGTGCATCCTCTTAAATTTTTAGTTGACGCATTCTCTAAATTAACAGCTTTTAGGGTGTGCTGTACAGTTATAGGAGGAGACTTCAATCGTCTCATGGACCTTGGGATAGACAGGATGCCAAGCAGTCAGCCGGTTACACCTCTGCAGTCTAGGAAGTTAGTGGACTTGTGTGAGGAGTTGGGGCTAGTGGATGAGTCTCCACCCTAATGGGAGGGATTTTACCTTTTACTCCAACCTGTACGAGTGCCACACAAGAATTGATAAGTCCTCTGTTGCATTGGTATGTTTGGACTTGACGTTGGCCTGCAAGGTTAGGAATGTAACTCTTTCAGACTATGTGTCAGTGTATTTAGATGTTAAGACCAAGGGTAGTGGAATTGGTATGCGGCACTGGTGCATGGATCCGTTTCTGTTGAAGGATGGCAGCTTTGTACAGTACATTACGAAGGAGTTGAGACCTTTTTGGGACATAAACTGAGGTATGGCCTGTAATCCATCAGTACTCTGGGAAACCACCAAAGCATTCTTAAGGAGTCTGCTTATTTCATACTCGACAAAGAGAAGGAGGCAGAGAGGGGAGCAGCAGTGGATGCTTGAGGCCTGGCTGAAGGCAGTCGAATCGGCATATTATACCAGATCATCTGTGGTCAACTTACAATGGGTCACGGCTCTCTGGGCTGCTCTGGACTCAGCGCTCACACAAGCGGCGAAGAGAGGTGTCTCCTTTACAAAGCAAAGGCTGTTTGAATATAGGGATAAGTCAGGTAGATACCTGGCTTACCTGGCGAGGAGGAAAAGTGCTCCACAGTCCATTATGTCTATTAGGGAGAGAACTGGTAACGTCAATTGTGAACTGAAAAAGATCAATGCCAGATTTTGGGAATTCTATTCAGAGTTATACTAGTTGGTGGGCTGTGGGGATGGAGTAGCGAGAATGGAATCCTTTTTTGAAAACCTGGACCTCCCCAGTATATACGCAGATCAGGCCTCCCTTTTTAATGCACTTCTGACGGTGCAGAAGGTGCAAGAGGCAGTACGGCAGCTCCAAGGTGGCAAGCACCTGGTCCAGACAGGTTCCCAAGTGAATTTTACAAGGAGTTTATACACGTGTTAGCTGAACCACTTCCGGAACTGTATAGTCATTCGTATAGCCAGGACTGCCTTCCACCTTCTCTTAGGGAGGCTAATATCGCTCTTATTTTAAAGAAAGGGAAAGACCCCGAGGACTGCACGTCATATAGACCCATCTCATTGTTGAATGTGAATTTTAAAACCCTATCAAAAGTGTTGGCTCTGAGGTTGGAGAAGGTGATGCCCATTATTATAAAAGAGTACCAGATAGATTTTATCAAGAGCAGCAGCTCCTCCAACAATATCAGGTGGGTACTGAACATAATGCAAATATGTCAGCAGAGGCTGATTCCAGGTTTGGTGGTCGCCCTGGATGTAGAAAAGACTTTTGATCGGGTGGAATGGTCATATCTCTTTGCCGTTCTAGATCGTTTTGGTCAGGGAGGGCCCTTCACCAGGTGGGTGGATACAGGATAGTCATGTCCATGAGGGGATTAGTGGAAGTACCAAAGCCGGAGGATGGAATGGAGTTTCCTTTTAGATGGTCATGGAAAGGTTTTCTGTACTTGGGAATTTTTATTACCCCTACCTTGCGGCAGATGTACAGAGCTAACTTTGTACAGTTGTTTGAGAGAATAAAGCAGGACTTGCAGCGGTGGGAAGGACTATCCATATCATGGTTAGGCCGTATATTATAACCCATGAGGATGCTCCTGTTGTTATTATCCAAACAGGTGGCTTGGATCATTTATTTGGTGTCGTAGGCGCCCTAATAAAATTTACCAAGCTGCAATTTCCACAGGATATGGCGGGGCGGGATGAAGGGGCAGGGTGGACCTCCCAGATCTGAAGAGATACCAAATAGGAGCCCTGTTGTCATATATAGGCGAATGGGTGCATAATGACTTGAAGTCGATATGGTTTGCTGTTGAGACCTTGCAGGCAAGATGCCCCCTCATAAACTTATTGTTCATGGATAAGATCTGTAGTTGAGGACTGTGAGAGTCCAATTATTATAAATACGGTGAACATGGAGGATAATGTGGCAGAGTGAGGGCAATTTGCTGAAGACTTCACCATTCACCCCATTAATGGGAGCCCCAGGATTTAGACCGGGGTCGATGGACTCTGGCTTCAGAACATTGGAGGGTAAGGGAATCTCCTGTTGGGAGATTTATTCGAGGGAGAGGTCTTGATGTCTTTCAACCAATTAGGTCAGAAGCATGGATTTCCTAATAGGGACCTTTTCCAATAATTCCAGGTAAGGTATTATATACAGAAGAAGACCATGCTCTTGGCCCAGCCCTACAAGTCGGATGTAGAAAGAAGAGTGCTCCAATGTGGGGGTGCTCTCTCAGTTTGTACCATATATCATCTGCAGAGAGGGAACGCCTTGGGGGATATGGAGAAACTTCATGAGATTTGGAATCAGGAGTTCGGGGAAGAAATCTCATCGGAAACATGGGAGGATATATGGGTGAATGTAAAGAAAATTTCAATACGTAATAAGGTACAACCGATGCAATTGAAGATCCTCCATAGGGTCCATATGGTGCTAGAGAGGTTAGCAAAGTTTAAGAAAGGATCTTCCCTGAAATGTCCCAAATGCAAAATTAGCATAGGCACCCTTACGCATTCTTTTGGTCCTGCTACAAGATTAACGGATACATTGTGAGGAGATCCTGGGAATGTAAGTTAAGGAAGATCCCTCCTTTTGAGATTACTGCCCTCTCTGGTTGAGAATTTGCCCTCTCTGGTTGAGCACAGGAAGAGGTTATTGAATATTCTTACACGCTCTGCACGGAGGAACATCCTAATGAATTAGATATCTGAAAATCCTCCATATCTTGCAGGGTGGCGCAGACTTGTGATGGAGCATGTCCCTCAAGATTATCTGACAAGTATGGTCTGCCACAGAACAGAGCAACTTTATAAAACATGGCAGCCCTTTCTAAATTACCTAGATATGGACCTATCGGCGGTACTGATTAAGGCCTTTACATAGCCACAAGGGCTATATATGGTGGTCCGGGTCCCCAATGGGAGGGAGGTCTAGTAAACACGGGTATAATAACTTGTGCCCGTGGACAGGAGCTTCGGTGGAGGTGCAGTGAGTGGAGTAATGTAATGTAATATAATTTTAGTAAGTTGTAATTTATTTGTGTTATTTCATTTAATTTGAGTTTATTTTAATTTGGGTTAAGTAAATTTCAGGTTTTTTTGTAAAAGAGTGAAAATTTTTCAATAAATATATACATAAAAAAAGCACACCTGCTGAGGAGAGTTCAAGACCAGCATCTTCCAGTAAAGAGGAAGAACAAGAATGGCAAGATAAGGGACCCTTGGATAATGAGGGAGGTTGTGAATTTAGTCAAAAAATAAAGAGAAGCAAATGTAAGGTTTAGGAAGCTAAAATCAGACAGGACCTGTGAAGAATATAAAGAGAACCAGAAAGTATTCATGCAGGGAATTAAGAGAGCAAGAAGGGACCATGAAATGACCTTGGCAGATAGGGTTAAAGAGAATCCCAAAGCATTCTATATATACATTAAAAATGAAAGGATAACTAGAGAGAAAGTGGGACCACTCAAGAATGAAGGAGGAAATTTATGCTTGGATGCAGAGGATGTGGGCGAGATCCTAGAGAGTACTTGGTGTCAGTATTCACGCAAAGAAGGACATGGAGAATAGTGAGATTTGTGTGGAGCATACTCATATGTTAGATCAAGAAAAAAGGGGTGTTGGATCTCTTAAGAAGCATTAAGGTGGATAAGTTCCCAATGCCCGATTGTATCGACCCAAGGTTATTGAAAGAAGCAAGAGATGAGATTGCTGGAGCCTTGACCAAGATCTTTGTATCCTTGCTAGCCATTGAAGAGAACTGGTGAGTAGCTAATGTTGTTCCTCTGTTCAAGAAGGGAAATAGGGGTAATCCAGGAACCTATAGACTGGTGAGTCTCACATCAGTGGTTGGGAAGCTCTTGGAGAGAATTCTTATGAATAGGATTTACTCACATTTGGAAAAGCATGGCCTGAATAGAGATAGTCAGCGTGGCTTTGTGCAGGGCAAGTCATGTCTTACTAACTTGATTGAATTTTTCAAGAAGGTGACAATGGTGATTGATGAGGGCAGCGCAGTGAATGTTATCTACATTTTAGTAAGGCTTTTGACAAGATCCGTCTTTGTAGGCTCATCCAGATGCATGGGATCCATGGTGACTTGATCACAGGGTTTCAGGATTGGCTTTCCCATAGAAGAGAGAGGGTAGTGGTGGAAGGGTATTTTTCAGGCTGGTGATCCATGACTAGTTGTGTTTGGCAGGGATCTGTACTGACCTTTGCTGTTTGTGATATAATTAAATGACTTAGATGAAAATGTAGATGGGTGTGTTACTAAGTTTGCAAATGATACAAAGATCAGTAGAGTTGTGGACAATGTGGAAGGTTGTCAAAGGATATGGCTGGATATAGATCAGTTGCAGATGGGGTGGAGAAATGGCGGATGGAGTTTAATCCAGATCTGTGTAAGGTGCTGCACTTCCAGAGATCGAATGGTAAGGAAAAGTGTACAGTTAATGGCAGGACTCTGAACAGCATTGATGTACACAAGGATCTTGGGGTTTAAGTCCATAGCTGGCTGTAAGTGACTACTCAAGAAAATAAGATGGTAAAGAAGGTATATGGAATGCTTGCCTTTATTGGTCAGGGAATTGAGTACACCAGTCAGGATGTCATGTTGCAGCGTTATAAGACTTTAGTCAGGCCACACTTAGAATATTGCATTCAATTTTGAATGCCACATTATATGAAGGATGTGGAAGTGATGGAGAGGGTACAGAAGAGGTTTACCAGGATGCTGCCTGGAATAGAGGATATGTGCTATAAGGAGAGGCTAGAAAAACTCAGGTTATTTTCTCTTGAGCTGCAGACGCTGAGGGGAGACTTGATAGAAGTTTATATAATTATGAGATGCATAGATAGGGTTGACAGTCAGAATCTTTTCCCCAGAGTTGAAATGTCTGATACTACGGGGCGTACATTTAAGTTGAGAGGGGGAAAGTTCAAAGGAGACGTGAGGAGCACGTTATTTACACAGAGAGTGGTATGAGTCTGGAATTCACTGCCAGGGGTGGTGGCGGAGGCAGATATGATAAGGGCATTGAAGGGATTTTCAATGTCCGTGCACATGAATATGCACAGGCTGGAGGGAGATGGACCAAGGGCAGGCTGAAGGAATTATGTTCAGCATGACGTAGTGGGCCGAAGGGCCCATTCCTGTGCTGTACTGTTCGGTGTTCTATCTTTTTAAGTCTGTTGGAAAACTTAGTGGAATAATAGAAACAGTAACAAGGGGCAAGGCCACATTGGATTTGGCACTGGGTAATGAACCCGACCAGGTGTTAGATTTAGAGGTAGGTGAGCACTTTGTGATAGTGACCACAATGTTTACTTTAGTGATGGAAAGGGATAGGTTTATACCTGAGGGCAAGAGTTATAGCTGTGGGAAAGGCAATTATGATGCAATTTGGCAAGATTTAGGATGCATAGGATGGGGAAGGAAACTATAGGAGTTGGGCACAATTGAAATGTGGAGGTTATTCAAGGAACAGCTACTGCGTGTCCTTGATAAGTGTATACCAATCAGGCAGGGAGGTAGTGGTTGCATGAGAGAGCTGTGGTTTACTAAAGAAGTTGAATCTCTTGTCAAGAGGAAGGAAAAGGCTTATGTTAGGATGAGACGTAAAAGCTCAGTTGGGGTGCTTGAAAGTTACAAGCTAGGCAGGAAAGATCTAAAGAGAGAACTAAGAAGATCCAGGAGGGAACATGAAATGTCGTTGGCAGATAGGATCAAGGAAAACCCTAAAACTTTCGGTAGGTATATCAGGAATAAAAGAATTACAAGAGTAAGATTAGGGCCAGTAAAGGGAAGTTGTGCGTGAAATCCAAGGACATAGGAGAAGTGCGAAATGAATAATTTTTGTCGGTATTCACACTGGAAAATGCCAATGTTGTCGAGGAGAATACTGAGATACATGCTACTAGACTAGATTACTTACAGTGTGGAAACAGGCCCTTCGGCCCAACAAGTCCACACCGACCCTCCAAAGAGCAACCCACCCAGACTCATTCCCCTACACCTAACACTATGGGCAATTCAGCTAACCTGCATGTCTTTGGACTGTGGGAGGAAACCCACGCAGACATGGGGAGAATGTGCAAACTCCACACAGACAGTTGCCTGAGGCAGGAATTGAACCTGGGTCACTGCTGCTGTGAGACAGCAGTGCTGATCACTGTGCTACCGTGCCAGCCTGGAATTGAGGTTCACAAGGAGGAGGTGTTAGCAATTCTGGAAAGTGTGAAAATAGCAAATTCCCCTAGTCTGGCTGGGATTTATCCTAGGATTCTCTGGGAAGCCAGGGAGAAGATTACAGAGCATTTGGCTTTGATCTTTATATTGTCATTGCCTACAGGAATAGTGCCAGAAGACTGGAGGATAGCAAATGTTGTTCCCTTCTTCAAGAAGGGGAGTAGAGACACACCCTGGTAATTATAGATCAGTGAGCTTTACTTTGGTTGTGGGTAAAGTGTTGGAAAAAGTTATAAGGGATAGGATTTATAATCACCTCGAAAGGAATAAGTTGATTAAGGATAGTCAACACAATTTTGTGAAGGATAGGTTGTGCCTCACAAACATTATTGAATTCTTTGAGATGGTGACCAAACAGGTGGATGAGGGTAAAGTGATTTATGTGGTATATATGGATTTTAGTAAGGCGTTGATATGGTTCCACACTGTAGGCTATTGCGCAAAATATGGAGGCATGGGATTGAGGATGATTTAGTGGCTTGGATCAGAAATTGGCCAGCTGAAAGAAAACAGAGGGTGGTGGTTGACTGGAAATGTTCATCCTGGAGTTCAGTTACGATTGGTGTACCGCAAGGATCTGTTTTGGGGCCACTGCTGTTTGTCATTTTTCTAAACGATCTGGAAGAGTGCATAGAAGGATGGCTTAGTAAATTTGCAGATGACACTAAGGTCGGTGGACAAGGATGAAGGATGTTGCAGGTTACAGACAGATATAGGTAAGCTGCAAAGCTGAGCTGAGAGGTGGCAAATGGAGTTTAATGTAGAAAAGTGTGAGGTGAATAACTTTGGAAGTAGCAACAGGAATAAAGAGTACTGGGCTAATGGTAAGAATCTTGGCAGTGTAGATGAGCAGCGAGATCTCGGTGTCCATGTACATAGACCTCTGAAAGTTACCACCCAGGTTGATAGGGTTATTAAGAAGGTATACAGTGTGTTAGCTTTTATTGGTAGAGTGACTGAGTTTCGGAGGCACGAGGTCATGTTGCAGCTGTACAAACCTCTGGTGTGGACTCACTTGGAGTATTGCGTACAGTCTGGTCACCACATTATAGGAATTACGTGGAAGCTTTGGAAAGTGTTCAGAACCGATTTACTCGGATATTGCCTGGAATGAGGAAAGGCTGACAGAATTGAGGTTGTTTTCATTAGAGAGAAGGTTGAGAAGTGACTTAATTGAGACATAATAAGATAATCAGAGGGTTAGATAAAGTGGACAGTGAGAGCCTTATTCCTCAGATGGTGATGAGGGGACATAGCTTTAAATTGAGGGGTCAAGATATAGGACAGATATCAGAGGTAGCTTCTTTATTTAGAGAGTATTAGGGGTGTGGAATGCCTTGCCTGCAACAGTAGTAGACTCGCCAACTTTAAGGGCATTTAAATGGTCTTTGGATAAACATATGGATTAAGTGGAATAGTGTAGGATAATGCGCTTCAGATTGGTTTCACACTGAGAACCAAAGGGTCTGTACTGCACTGTAATGTTCTATGTTCTATGTAACTATTACTAATTAACTGCCGCAATATAGTAACATCCCATAAACACACAATTCTCACATACACTTCTCCAATCCAGGAGGAGAAGGCATCAAGAGTAAATTCAGAAAGATTAGCAACCAAGAGACATTCACTGAAGCTTCCAACTACTTTGAAACTCACACAATAGCTTCTGCTTAAAACTAAATAAAAAAAACTGTAAAAAAGCTAGGAAGCCTGATCTGTGAGAGCTGGCCACACCCAGACTGCTTCCATTGGTCCAACTTAAAAAAAAAACAATGTAAGACCTCACAAGCTCTTTACTCAAGTGGTCTTCAGTAACTTGCTTAATACTTCTGCCTTTTAACCTCTTTTCCAAGAAACCAGGACAAAATAACCTCTTCAAAGCCACAGCATCGTGACACTCCCCAAAGCCTGTCCATTACCTAATAGGCACAAGTCAGGAGTGTGATGGGATATTCCCCATTTTCCTGGATGAGTGCAGTTCCAACATACTCCAGAAGCTTGACTCCATCCAGGATGAAGCAGCTAATTTGGCACCATACTCACAAGCATCCACTCCCTCCACCATTAATGCTCAGTAGCAGCAATGTGTACTATCTATGAGATCCAATGCAGAAATTCACCAAAGATCCTTGGATAGCACCTTACAAACCCATGACCACCTCCATCTAGAAAGATCAAGACAGCAGATACATGGGAACACCAGCACCAGCAAGTTCATCTCCAAGCCATCCACCATCCTCATTTGTAAATATATCACCATTCCTTCATGTCACTGGGACAAAATCCTGGAATTTCCTCCCTAAGACAATGTGTGTCGACCTACGGCACATGGACTGCAGCAGTTCAGGATGTTAGCTCACCACCACCTTCTCAAGAAGAACTGTTGTGAAACTTGAAATGGTTCAGGAAATACTTACAAGGATGTTGCATGGTTGGAGCGTTTGAGTTGTAGGCAGAGGCTGAATACGCTCGGGTTGGTTTCCCAGGGGTGCGGAGGCCGAGGGATGACCTTATGGAGGTTTATAAAATCATGAAGGGCATGGATAAGGCAAATAGACAAGGTCTTTTATCTGGGTAGGGAGTCCAGAAGTAGAGGGCATAGGTTTAGGATGAGAGGGGAAAGATATAAAAGAGACCTAAGGGGCAACTGTTTCACAGAGAGGGTGGTACATGTATGGAATGAGCTGCCAGAGGAAGTGGTGGATGCTAGTACAATTGAAATATTTAAAAGGCATTTGGTTGGCATATGAATAGGAAGGGTCTGGAGGGATATGGGCCAGGTGCTAGTAGGTGGGACTAGATTGGGTTGGGATATCTGGTTAGCATGGACGGGTTGGACCGAAGGGTCTGTTTTCGTGCTGTACATCTCTATGACTTTATCCCTCTATAATAAGAAATAGCTCTATTAGTTAAAACTCTAAACATATTTCAAATTGTTATACACACAGACTAAAAAGTCTTTTTATGGATGGAGGGAAATGTATTAGTGAAACAGAGTCAATAACATAGACTAAATGAGCTATTCCTTTATCTTTCCAGACATTCTGTTCCCCAAAATCCTACCTTCCAAATTCTCAGTTCTTTGCCAAAGACATAAGGGACTTTTACATTAACTGCTCAGTTTCACAGTTACTGGTTACAGAAAATAGGAGGAGAAAAATTACTGATTATATCCAGGCTTGGTTTACTTTGTTACAGCGTGATATAGGGACAGACCATCCTTTTTCCAGTCTGGAAAACTTTATGCCACTATATAATTCACACAAACTATTCATCTGCCCAATTAGAGTTAATACCAGATTGATTATCTTTGGCACATTGCTGAAAACAATCAGCTATCTGTTGCCAGTTGAATCTCACTCTGCCCATACACCATAGTATCGAGCCATTTTAGCTCACCTCACCACTGCTTACAAAGCAACAGTGCAAACACGACTCACAAAAAGTTCCAATAATGTGTTTTTAAAAGTGATCCATTCCTTCTTTTTTTTCTTAAAATAGTAATTTGCCCATTTTAGTCCATGATCAAATATAAACAAGCTAAACAAAATTCAGTCTTTTCAGTGATCTCACTTAGAAGTCTCGTGAATGGTTATCCATGTTTAATGAATCATTTCTGGTTAGAATCAGGCAGTTGGACTGAGAATAGAAATCTTATTTTTCAGAGAAATTATGTGCCTCTGTAAATTAATAATCATTCACTTTCAGACAAATAAGCCTGCAGCTATACAAGGAGCACAGAAGGTTAATGTGTGGGTACAATGAAAATAAGGAACGCAAATGGCCTGTTGGCCTTTATTTCAAGGAGTACGATGTACAAGAATAAAGAAGTTTTTTCCTAATTGTAGGGGGTTTTGGAAAGGTACCAGTTTCAGCGCTGTGAATAACTTTTGTCTTCTTATTTAAAGAAAGATACACTTTCAATTGGAAGCAGTAGAGCAAAGGTTCATTAGGCTGATTCATGGGAAGACAGTGTTGTTTGAAAATGACAGGCTGAATAAATTAGCTCTCTATCCTCTGGAGTTTAGAAGAGTGAGAGCTGATTACAAGAGTTAAGATTAGGGCCAGTCAAGGACAGTAGTGGGAAGTTGTGCGTGAAGTCCAAGGAGATAGGAGAAGTGCGAAATGAATATTTTTTGTCGGTATTCACACTGGAAAATGACAATGCTGTCGAGGAGAATACTGAGATACAGGCTACTTACAGTGTGAAAACAGGCCCTTCGGCCCAACAAGTCCACACCAACCCTCCAAAGAGCAACCCACCCAGATTCATTCCCCTACACCATGGGCAATTTAGTGTGGCCAATTCACCTAACCTGCACATCTTTGGACTGTGGGAGAAAACCCATGCAGACATGGAGAGAATGTGCAAACTCCACACAGACAGTTGCCCGAGGTGGGAATTGAACCCAGGTCTCTGGTGCTGTGAGGCAGCAGTGACCACTGTGCCACCATGCCAGCCTGGGATTGAGGTTCACAAGGAGGAGGTGTTAGCAATTCTGGAAAGTGTGAAAATAGCTAAATCCCCTAGTCTGGCTGGGATTTATCCTAGGATTTTCTGAGAAGCCAGGGAGAAGATTGCAGAGCATTTGGCTTTGATCTTTATATTGTCATTGTCTACAGGAATAGTGCCAGATGACTGGAGGATAGCAAATGTTGTCCCCTTCTTCAAGATGGGGAGTAGAGACAACCCTGGTAATTATAGATCAGTGAGCCTTACTTTGGTTGTGGTAAGAAGGGCTTATGCCCGAAACGTCGATTCTCCTGCTCCTTGGTTGCTGCCTGACCTGCTGTGCTTTTCCAGCAACATATTTTCAGACCTGCTGTGCTTTTCCAGCAACATATTTTTCAGCATTGACCTCAACAACCTTGCAAAAAGAATTTATCTAATTCCATGTGAATAACTAGTTCAGAAACGAATGGTTTTCAACTAGCCAGTAAACAGGTAACTGAAAGGAGATTACACTGGACTTCAAAGACTCATGGCAGAGCTCAAAGTAAAGGAAGTATCTATTGAGATTACTTATGTTAGTATAAGTGAATTGTTTCATACTGTTAACAGAAAAGGAAAGGCTTTCATGACTGGTGGAAATGTTTTCAATTCCTTTCATCACTGGAGACGGATCAGAAAACAAAACTCAGCAAGGTTTGCCAAAAGAAAAAATACTGAGAACAAGAATAAGCAGTACAACCCATTTGAGTGCATGGATAAATCTTTAATTCAAATCATTCACACAGCAAAATGGATGATTAAACAAATTGGCACAATGGATATGACTTTGTTCCCTGATGGTAAGATCAAGCTCAAAAGAACAACAGTTCAAACCTCTAGGCTGTCTGAATTTGTGAAGTTGTCATGAGATGGGGTCATAATAAACATAATAGTAGTTATGTACCTGAATGCATAAATGTTAAATATATAATATCAAGATTTTTCCTTCAGGAATTGTTCTGAAAAGGTTAGCGATGAAGGTTGTGTATTGCTGCTCTCAACATCATGATGTCACACAGTGGAGAACTGAGGAACCTAGCTCAAGGTCCCACCAGAGACCATTATGTTACCTCTGGCTTATGATAGTCTTTGTAATTATATCTAGTGGGTGGCACAGTGGCACAGTGGTTAGCACTGCTGCCTCACAGCGCCAGAGACCCGGGTTCAATTCCCGCCTCAGGCGACTGACTGTGTGGAGTTTGCACGTTCTCCCCCTGTCTGTGTGGGTTTCCTCCGGGTGCTCCGGTTTCCTCCCACAGTCCAAAGATGTGCAGGTCAGGTGAATTGGCCATGCTAAATTGCCCGTAGTGTTAGGTAAGGGGTAAATGTGGGGGTATGGGTTGGTTGCGCTTCGGCGGGACGGTGTGGACTTGTTGGGCCGAAGGGCCTGTTTCCACACTGTAAGTAATCTAATCTAATCTATCTAAGTAATGAATTAACGCATACCTGCTGATGTCATGCAATAAATTTAGTTGTAAAAAACAAGTATACCTTCGTGTTAAGATTCGATAGTACTTCATCCTCTAAAACGGTTAATTAAAAAGATCCGTAGACTCACGGCAGAGAGTTGGATTAGTGTCCCTACTTATGGGTCAGAAGTAATAACACCTCTGAACAGGGTGATCAAAAACAAAAAACTGATGATGAATAGAGCAATGCACAAGGTTGCATAAAGCAACATGACATTGGTGAGGGTCATGGTACCTGACTGCCACATTTCACAGTTCCATCTGTGCTAGGGTTCCATCAAGAGAGAGCACAAAATAAGCTTTTAATAATCAGTGTACACAGCAGGGGCTGGGTGATTCATCACTATGGACAATGTTATTTTGACTTAATAACTTTATGTTAACCATTTGATTTTGTTTCTGTTACAATGCCCAACCAAGAGCTGTTTTACCCAATTGAAGATTTGCTTTTGAAAGAATAGAAAGAGGGTGCAAGGGTAGCGATCCTAGATTTGGGTAGGAGGCCCAGGTTCAAGTTGCACCTGGTCCAGCTATGTGCCATAACATCTCTGAGCAGGTTAGTGAGAAATGCCTTAGAAAGTGGGATTGTTGGCAGAATTCTATCCCAACTAGTTGTTGGTACCTCAAATATGGTCAGAAATTTTAACTAATCCCTGAATCTAAGACATGAATGTAATTAAAACAGAATTAGTTCTACAACAAATCCAGCCCATTTGATCTAATACTCTATAATGCAATGCTTTATTAACTGCATGTTGAAAGTAATCACAAAGATTGTCAAGTCCTTTGGTTGCATTGTACGGTATGAATTGAGACCAATGCTGAAATGAAAAAAGAACAGGTACTTATAGCTCTTGAGTCTGTGAAATATCATGGTTTGATTACAAATAAAAATGAAAGGTGCCAGAAATACATATCAGATTAGCTCAGATCTCAGGATATAAATAGTTCCATTTGAAACACTGGCTAACTTATACCTTGATACTGACTAATTGACCAAACAGGTAGCAATAGCATAACTTGTTACCAGTGAATATTAGAAGATCACAGAGAGTGGTTAAATTTCTTTCAGTTGATGCATGCATAAAAACATGTTTCATATTTTCAGCATTTGGAAATTTCAATTTTATCGCCAAGACATTTTATCAGATTTCTATTCGTCGTCAAGCAAATGTTTCTTAATATTTATTTTTAGGTGCCAGATAAATGATCTATATTAGCAACAAACTATAACAATTAATCATTCCAGCTTATGGTAGGATTCGTCAGTTCACTATAAGTAAATGTGCTGATGGATCAGTCTCATAATTATCCACTGTGATTAGACAACAGGAAAATTGATTCTGATGTTACCATACTCCTCTCTGAAAACTCATTACTTATACATCAGATAATTTTCCTCTACAATTTAGATGGATGAAAAAATACAAGATATAAATTTTTAATACAGTTATTCTTTGTGCCATCTTTAATAACTTAGCTGCAAGGGACCTCTTTTCTCCCTTATTCAGAAGGTTGCGAATTAAATTCCCTCCATGGAGCTGAGCACATAATCAATGATCAATTTTCAGTACAGTTGCGAGCAGGGTAGCTGTCTTCAAGATAGAATGTTAAACAAAGCTTTGATTTCTTGTTCAGTTCTATGTAGAAGACCATTGACACTAAGTTCCTTTTTTTACTCACTCATAGCATATGGGCATCTCTGGCAAGGCCAGCATTTATTGCCCATTCCTAATCACTCAGAGGACAGTTAAAAGTCTAAAGTCACATGTTGACCAGGCACAGGTAAGGATGACAGATTTTCTTCCCTAAAAGATATTAGTGAACCAGTTGAGATTTTCCAACAATTGACAATGGTTTCATGGTCATCATTAGACCCTTAATTCCAGATTATTTAAAAAATTCAAATTCCACCTTCTGCTATAGTGGCATTTGAACCAGGATATACATCGATACACATTGGCTACCAAACTGATAATGAAAGCACTTCAGAAGCTCATTTCTTGACATTCTTAGGAGTGGAAAGTGTCGATGTAAATTATTTCTTTGTAGTACTTCATTGGATTCTGAATACTTTGCAGTCAAAGTTACTCTTAGAAAACTAAGTAGTTGGTATCTTTAATGCAATTGATTATAACATAATACATCATAACATAACACATCTCTGGTCCACTTGCAGGATAGTTCTACACTTCAGTGCTGTACCTTGAAATACTACGGCACTGCTCTCAGGGACAGGCACCCAGCTCACAGACTGGACCAGGCTGCATCTCTGGGCGATTCACTACTGTTCACTCACTCTGAGTCAGTCTGGATGCTATCAGCATCCCTGCTCTGCATTCCCTTGCATTAACTGACTTTTGTGTGCTTTGTTCCCTCAGCAAGAGCAACCAGGCTGTCTTGCCAGCACAGGTACACAGGCATGAAGCTTGTAGTGGTTGTCAACCAGCCTCAGTCAAGTCAAAGTGATTAGCATTCATTCAGGTAACTCCAGTAAAGTAAGTCAAGGACAACCTCCAATACCAGTCGAGGGACGTAGATACAGTCAACCATTCAGGGCAATCAGAGTCAGAATGCTCCCACTTAATGGATGATGAGCCAAATATTAGGCAACCCATCTCCCGTCTTGACTCTTTCTGACCTATTGTGGGTAGTTTGCCCCCTAGAATGAGTTAGAGGCAGATATTATGGGAGGCGAAAGTGGGTGGCCAGTAGGTGTGGAGGAGTCCCAAGCAAGTGAGTGGGCAACACAGAGGGGCTGGAGAGTTACTAACTAGTGGGGATTGTGCTGGTTGAGAGTGGGTGAGGAAAGATGTTGCAGACAGTGGTAAGAGTGGAACATGAGCCTTGGTGAAAAGTGGATGCAGCAGAAGAGATAACATTACGGTGAACTTTAAAATATAGAACTTACACTGGCGGAGTGCGGAAGGTCGTCGATCTGAAGTGCTGTGCATTCCTGCAGATGACTGAGACTGCTTTAACCCAGCTGGAAATCCCTAATCAGACTGGCATGCTCTTATGGCATGGAGGAGCAGGAGATCTCAAGTTGACACCATCCTATCCAGAGGACCTCAAAGTATTAGCCTGCACAATAGTGCACCAATTTTCCCCTGCCCACCACATCCAGAGTAAATACCAATAACTATTCCAGTTCCAGACAAACAGTACAGGCTTTTGGATGGATATCAGCCGAGTGGCAAGTTGTGCTGGGAACGGTGACTAGTGAGAGGGATGTCAATGGGAATGTGTAGGCAGTTAATGAGGCAAGATTGGTAAGTTACAGCAAGAATTCCTGCTGTGCCTCAAGGTGAGATTGCCTCAAAAATTCATTTCCAACACACATTTCAGTTAAAAAAGAAGTAAGATTTAGCTCAATGAAACTCACTCATTCTCACATGCACACAGATAAACACACACACTGAGATAAAGATGAATTCAAGAAACAAACTTGTTTAAGTTATTAGAAGAAATATGAGAAGTAAATCACATTTTCAAATTTCTGTCCTTTAAAATGCACAGACTGTAGGCCTGGACGTGTTCTTTTTCACAGTTGTTTGGATGAATGGCAGTTGGGTGTCTCTAGATTTCCAACAAGATTACGGACAAATCTCTGGAGAGGCAAATCTTTACAGGTGAAAGCAAATTAGTTCCTCCCCATATTGCCTCAGTCAACAGGGTGATCATTTGGACCAAGGAATCATTCCTTTTGTTCTGTTGGTTCTCAGATAAGCCATTTCCTCCTGGTTATCATGTTTTCATGATTGATTTACCTGTGGAGAGAATATAATGTTTCAAGTCCAGTGACCCTTCTTAGAACTGTTCTGAAGAAGTATCATTGGATTTGAAATGTTAACTCTGTTTTATCTCTACAGATGCAGCCAGACCTACTGGGTTTCTTCAGCAATTTCTGTTGTTGTTTCAGATTTCCAGTGTTTGCAGTTCTTTGTTTTATGTCATTGAATTACCTGTGGTCAGTTTCCATCACATAATCAATATATCCGTTGTCTAGTTAAAATGATCTAAAGTTATAATCCTTTGCTATCCAACAGAGAAATTGGATCATTCACATCTACTTATGTTTTGACAAGATATTGGTAAAGCCACTTTTAGAATTCTTTACTTAATTCTAGTTTCCCTGCTACAGGAATTTGATAAGATGCAGAAAAGATTTACAAGGATGTTGCTGGGATTCAAGGGTCTGAGCTCTCAGGAGAGGCTGAATGAGCTGGGGCTATTTTCCCTGAACCTTTGGAGATTGAGGGATGACTTATAAGATGTTTACCAAATCATGAGAGCCAATGTCTTTTTCCTCGGGTAGGGAAGTCCAAAACTAGAGGGCATAAGTTTAAGGTGAGAGGGGAAAGATTTAAAAGAAACCTGAGGGACATCTTTTTCAACAGAGGGCGGTAGATGCATGAAGCGAGCTGCCAGAGGAAATGGTGGAAGTGTGTACAATTACAACATTTGAACAGCACTTGGATGGGTACATGAATAGGAAAGGTTTGCGGGACATGGACCAAATGCTGGCAAATGAGACGAGATTAGTCAAGGATATCTAGTTGGTACAGGTGAGTTGGACTAAGGAGTCTGCTTCCGAGCTGTATATCCTTATGACTTTGTGACTCTATGACTGTAACTTTCTCTACAGTAATCATTCTAAATTTCAAGCTTGGCAGCAGTAAGTCTGGGAGTTCACAGATTTTTTTTATTTTGGGTGGGTACATAAATCAGAGAAGGCGCAAATTCCACAAATGCTTTCCACCTTGATATATCCATTCACAGAAGTCACTTCACCCATGGTCAATCAAATACAAATATTTCTACTAAGCCTATACAGAAATTGAAAAAAATTACTAATCCTCAGCTTTCAGCATATATTTTTAAAAGAGATGGTAGCTTGAACTAATGAATATAACATGCCTTGACTGGGCAGGACAATTTCCTGTAACTTAATATGGACATGAAACCAGGAGGCAGATAATGGGGTAAGGGTTAGACAATAAGCCGACCTGCAATATACCCATTTCCCCGGAGAATCAAGGCAGTTGGTAGACAAAGACTTTCTTTCTAAATACACATTGACAGCTGTTGACTGCTGTATTGTTGCACAGTTTGATCTTCTCATGCTGTTCATATGTGTTTTCATTATTTTATGTAAGAATATAAGAGATAGAGCAGGAATAGGCCATTCACATTTGAGCCCACTCGGCCATTCATTCATATCATGGCTGATCCTCTACTTCGACGTTATTTTCCTGTGCTATCCCATATCTCATGAAACTTTTAATATGGAGAACTCTATCAATCTTGAACATGCTCTATGATTTGGCATTTCTAAATCCCAGATTATTTTATTATTCTGAGATAGTTGTCTGCCAGTATTACATCCTGTATGTTTTTGAGTCATTAACAAGTGTCACAACAGATTAGAATTAGGTCTTGAGAATTCCTTGGTGACTGGATCAAGAGGTAGATGCATTCTGCATCTACCAACTGTGACTGTAAACAAATTATGTTTTCCCAGTTTATATTCAGTTGATTTAAGTCTCCCATTAGAATAACATTGCTTTTCTCATATATCCTTCTTAGCAATGTTAAAAAAAATAAATTGCCCTGCTCTTTATGTTGGATAGGGGCTGTGGTATGCTGGGATTTATTTGCTGGGATTTCTTTCTTTTGTTTTTGCAGCCGCTCAGTATTCAGGTATTTGACTTTTCCACAGGATTAATTTCTTTCAGATTTTTTTATCTCTGGCATATGGAGCAAGATCGTCTAGCTTTTCCACATATTCTATTTCAATGGATGTTGCTTTCCTTTCCATTGTTTAGATCTTGCAATGCTCCCAGATTCCAATGCTCCCAGTACGTAACAGCCTACAATTGAAGCATCTTTTTCCCAATTAACATCCATATAAATACTTGCTAGACTTGGTATGTCAGATGATGGTTGATTCTTCTTACATACTTTCTGGGGTTTTATATCCATATCAATCTGCCCTTTAAAAACTGTCTGGCAACGTTGCCCCGGATTCTGCTGACAAAAGCAATCGGACTGGCCTTGATTTCCCTCCAGCTTCTTCCTCCAGTTCTAGCTCCGCTCACTCTGCAAGCAAGACTCGAACTATATTTCCCAGGGTCACTCCTGAGGACCAACTGCCTACCTGCAGCCAGCACACCAGCTCTCCCTGCTCACCCATCGACCACAAAATGCACCCCCCCCCAAAACCCCATCCCCGAGCCTTGCCACATATTCATTATCCCCTGGCCTTGAACTCTCTGAAGCCGAATAGTCCATCTTAAGAAAAGGGCTCATATTCATGCCCCTCTGTCCCCACCTCAATGTGTTCCATACCCGCCATGATGCGGAGCTCTTCTTCTGCCGCCTCCGCCTTCGTGCCTTCTTCTTTGACAAATATTCCAATCTCCCTGTGAGAACCCCTTCTCCTGACCTCCAATCTTCCTCCTCTACTTGGTCTACCCCTGCCGGCCTTGCATCCACCCTAGACCTCTTCATTGCTGACTGCTGGCATGACATCAACTGCCTCAATTTCTCCACCATCACCCAACCACTCCAGCCTCACCCCCTCAGAACGGGCAGCCCTCCACTCTCTCCACACCAACCCCCGTTTCACCAACAAACCCGCTGACAAAATCAGGGTAGTGGTAGTCTGGAGAATGGACCTCTATGTAGCAGAGGCTGAGCGCCATCTCTCCAATAACACGTCCTTCCTTCCCCTTGACCCCTCCCATCATGCCAAAATCACTCTCACTGCCCTCATTGCCTCAGGTGATCTCCCCTCCACTGCGTCCAATCTTATAGTACCGCACTGTCCAGTTCTACCTGCTCCCCAAGATCCACAAGCCCAACTACCCAGGTCAACCCATCATTTCGGCATGCTCCTGCCTCACCAAACTCATCTCGTCCTATCTCGACTCCATCCTTCCCCCCTTGGTTCAGGCACTTCCCACTTATATCTGTGACACTAAACACATCTTCAATCTCTTCAGTAACTTCCAGTTTTCTGGCCCCCGCACTTTATCTTCACTATGGACGTGTAGTCCTTATACACGTCCACACCCCACAAGGATGGTGTTCAGGCCCTCCGCTTCTTCCTCTCCAACAGACCCATCGAGTCCCCCTCCACCAATATCCTCGTCCACCTTGCTGAGCTGGTCCTCATCCTTAATAACTTTTCATTTAACTCCTCCCAGTTTCTCCACTGCCTCTTTGTCAGCCACGTCAAACAGTCCCTCCTCAGTATTTATCTAGGCACTGTGCCCAATTCTTCTGCCATCGATGACTGCATTGGTGCAGTTTTCTGCACACAGGCTGAACTAGAGCAGTTCATTGACTTCGCCCACAACTTCCATTCCACCCTCAAGTTCACTTGGTCCATCTCGGACACCTCCGTCCCCTTTCTTGACCTCTCCATTTCCATCTCCAGCAACAGTCTCCAGACAGACGTTTACTACAAACCCACAGACTCTCACAACTACCTGGATTACACCTCCTCCAACTTAGTATCCTGCAAGAACTCCATCCCGTTCTCCCAATTCCTCTGCCACATCTGCTTGGATGAGGAGACATTTCATTTCCAAGCATCTCAGATGTCCACCTATTTCAGACAACGTGCTTTCCCCCTCTGTCATGCAGTCAGTCCTCCACCACACCACCTCCATTCCATGTTAACTGCTCTGAGGCTCCCCCTCAAATGCTATAAAGACATAGTACCCTGTGTCCTAATCTACCACCCCATCAGTCTCTGCATCCAACGCATCATCCTTAAACACCTCCGCCAACACCAACTAGACCTCATCACCAAGAACATCTTCCTCACAAGGAATGTTGCCTTTGACAGTCCTTGATTTGCGCCACTCTCCCCACCAACCCCCCAAACCTCCAGGTACCTTCCCCTACACCACCCCCCCTCACTTCCATCCAGGGCCCTAAACAGTCCTTCAAGGTGAGACAGAGGTTCACCTGTCTCTCTTCCAACATGGTTTACTGCATCAGGCGCTCCCAATGCAGTCTTCTCTACATCAGGGAGACCAAACGTAATCTTAGGGAACGGTTCGCCAAGCATCTCATGCGGGCCCACAGGGGCCGACCAGACCTCCCAGTTTCCACCCATTTTAATTCCCCTTCCCAATCCCTTTCCGACATGACCATCTTGGCCTCCTCCATTGCCATAATGAACCAAACTGCAAATCGGAGGAATAATACCTTAGCTTCTGCCTGGGCAGCCTCCAGCCCAGAGGACTCAACATTGAGTTCTCCAATTTCAAATAACCTCCCCTCCTATCCCCCGACTCCCTCCCCAGCCCCTCCCCTTCCCTTCAATTATTCCCAGCCATCTACTGGATTCATTCCTTCCATTGACCAACCAGGTCATACCCTCTACCTGTCTTCACCTATCCCCACTTCACTACTCTGACCCTGCCACCGCCTTTATCTGCAGCTCCCCTTACACGCACCCCCAGTCCTGAGAAAGGGTTACACCTGAAACTTCAATTTCTCTAACTCCTTATGCTGCCTGGCTTGCTGTGTTCTTCCAGCCACTTGCCTGTCTACCTAGGATTTCAGCATTTGCAGTTTTTTGTCTCTTTAAAAACTGTCAGCTTGTTACAGTGTCTATGAAATGACTGGAAATAAATCACAATCCATTGTCTATTTTGACAGTTTCCTTAAACCCCATTTTGCATATTACAATTTTCTTAAATGCCAATGACTGCAGTGATGGTTAGTGCATTTGTTGTAATGATTAACAGCCATTTTCCACATAGATCATAAGGAGAAAACAAAAAGTGTTGATTGCTAGGAGCTTATATGTCTCAGAGATATGATGTGGAGGTGCCAGTGTTGGACAGGGTGGACAAAGTTAAAAATCTCATAACACCAGGTTATAGAATCTACCAGGTTTATTTGAATCTACAAGCTTTTGGAGTGCTGGTCCTTCATCAGGTAGCGATTGAGGCAGAATCATTGGACACAGAATTTATAGTAAAAGATCAAAGTGACATATAGCTGATGCAATGTATTAGATAAACTTAGATGACTGTTAAGTCTTTAATCACTTAGAATGGGGATGTAGATTTCGATTGATGAATATGTAAATCCCAGAACTTCTTTCAAGTCACAGTCCTGAGATAATTTAAGTTTTTATCAGTATAAAAAAAGGTGACATCACAGCTCAGACACTGCATTGACGGTGTGAGGTTAGAGTCTGTCTGCATCCCAACCAAGAGTCAGACAGGTCCTACTTCCAAAGTTGGACTTTATAAAATGTTACATGGATTGACTTGTATTTGCAGATGCATTCTATTTTGTTCAAAAAGCACACAATATATAGGCAGTCAGTCCATGTGACATTTTATAAGTTCCTGCTTTGGTAATAGAACCAATCTGACTCAAGTTTGGGATACAGACAGACTCTAATCTTACTCCTTTAATGCATTGTCTGAACTGAGATTTCACCTTTTTTTGTAAAACCTTAAGTTATCTCGGGATTGTGACTTGAAATAGGTTCTGGGATTTACATATTAATCAATTAAAAGCTGCATCCCCATTCTAAGTGATTTAAGACTTAACAGCCATCTAAGTTTGTCTAATACATTTCATCAGTTGCATGTCACTTTGATCATTTACTATAAATTCTGTGTCCTCTGATAGCTACCTGACGAAGGAGCGGCACTCCAAAAGATTATAGATTCAAATAAACCTGATGGATTATAACTTGGTGTTGTGTGAATTTTAACTTTCTCAGAGATAAGAACATAAGAACTAGGAATAGGCAATTTAGCTCCTCGGGCCTACTCTGCCATTTAATGTAATCATGGCTAATCTCATTTTGGCCGCAACTCCATTTTCCTGCATGCTCCCCTATAACCCTTCAATCCATTACTAATTAAAAATCTCTCTATCTTCTCCTTAAATGTATTCACCATCCTGGTATCTGCTGCACACAAGAGCAGTGAATTCGACAGATTTATAACCCTTTTGAGAGAAGTAATTCTTCTTTGTTTCCATTTTAAAACTGCCACAAAGAAGATTCCACATATCCTACAAAAGGCTGGAAGTGTTAGAAGCCATGTGAGTACCCATAACAACATGCATCATTTGGAGAAAGTGAGTGAAGTTAAAGAAGTTGTTCAGAGTGATAACAATTTCATGCAGGAGGAATGAAAATACTGGTGAAGGGGATTATTTGTACCTCCATTCAAGGAAAAAGCAAAGTGCTTCACACTGTCAAGACAGGGATGGTGGTGTTCGGAGAATGGGCATTGACTGTCATTCACTTTACCAACTTCCAAATTTCTGGATGTAATCAAGGGCATTGCAAAGTTACATAGCGAGAGACTGGTCAAAGTGAGAAAATTGAATTAAATTAAGAAGTATCCAGCTCATTGGGGTAAGCACAGCTGAAATAATGTATTGCATTCATCAGGGTGATAAAGAACAATTTGAGAAATAGCAAGTTAGAGGGGAAAGTGTTTCAATAATTCATTCATACCGTATTTGATGTATGTCAATAAACCCCACACTATTTGATTGCAAGACACTGAATTTACTGGTTGTAACATTTACATGCTGTTGACCATACTTGAGCTCTTCCTGGTATCCAATAAGAACCTTAGAGTGAAAGTAGACAGCATTATGAAGATACAAGATAGACCATAGCATTCTTCGACAAGTAAACATACACAAGGGCACCATGAAACTGAAAATCAAATATGTATCAAATAGCCAAATTTTAACTACAATATTTGAGGGCAGCATGGTGCTCAGAGGGTGGCACGGTGGCTCAGTAATTAGCACTGCTGTCTCACAGCACCAGGGATCTAGGTTTGATTCCAACCTCCGGTGAATGTCTGTGTGGAGATTGCACATTCTCCCCATGGGTTTCCACTGGGTGCTCCAGATAGGTCTAAGTAGGTTACTCTTCAACATTTTGGGCTAAATGGTCTGTTTCCATACTGTGGGGATTCAATGAACTCTATATCATCTCTATCAAGACCAAAGTAGATCGAGCAGTTGCTTAGAACTGATGTTTAGAAGACCATAAATCATAAGTGACTTGGCCTATCCGGTCTGCTCTTCCTTTCATTGAGATCATGGCTGTCTATTTGATGACAGCACAAAGGAGGACGTAAGATGCTTAAAGCAAACAGCCCAGGATATTTTAATGACTGTGGTTATGGGGATAAATGTCCTTTTTCAATGACTGATCATGAAATTGATCGTTCACCTCATCAAGCAGATTATGCAGAATCACAACCTCAAATTTGTAGTTTTCAGTGCCATCATCAGTAACCTTCATATCTTAAAGATTATTTTTGTACTTAAATAAAATAGATAATCTGAACCTTTCTGTCTACAATCCTGGGGATAGCTATTTATAAATATTCATTATTAATGCAGTGATATGTGAAGCTAACTTAATAATTCCTGCCACCTTGTTTACTGGAAGGACACCATTCTCCCTGTATTTCCATCTCCATCCCATGTGTAACAGTGTTTCTGATATACTATCCTTTTCATTAACGGTGATTCCAGCCAACCGTGCTGAATAGGACCCTTGGCCGTGTCAATTCCATTTACTACATGTGCACTTTCATGCCTTTCTCTCCCTCCCAGAGCTACAATATGGTTTTCTTTGCCGTCATTTTTCATTTTATCAGTCTCCATGTTTAACATATCATTCCCAACATTTCCAACAAAGGACCTTGCCTCATCTTCAGTTCTCACAGTGCAAAGTAGTCAGTGCAGTATGTAGGCAATCAATCAGTCATAGCGTTACAGCCAGGTAATGCAACCATAACATCAGCAAGCACATATCTAAGTCTAAGATCTACGACAGTGTAAATAGTTAGCATCATCCTTCAAGACAACTATCTCAACGAGAGGAGGATATAGTCGCCTAGTTGTAAGGTCACTAGTCTAGTGATCCAGAGTCACAGACTAATGTTCCAAGGATATGTATGCAAATCCCTCAATGCCAGGTGGTGAGATTCAATTCAAGAAAGTCTGGAATGTAAAGCTAGCCTAATGCTATACTGTCGTTAAAAACTATTCTGATTCACAAATGTCCTTTCGGGAAAGAACTCTGCCAGCCGTTCTTAGTCACATGTTCTACATGTGATTTCAGACCCATAGCAATGTGGTTGATGCTTAACTGCTCCTCTGGGCAAATATGGATAGGAAATAAATGCTGGCTCAACCTGCAACACCCTTATCACATAAATGAATAAATTAAAACCAATCTTTGTGATATTTTACACATCACATAACACTGAGAGTCCTAAAGCCATACAGCATGGGTACAAACCCTTCAGTCCAACTAGTCCATGCCAACCATGTTCCCAAACTACCACTAGGCCCCCCTGCCTGTGTCCAGTCATATCCCTCCAAAACTTCCTTTTCATGAACTCATCCAAATGCCTTTTAAACATTGTAACTGTACCTACAGCCATCACTTTCTCTAGCAGTTCATTCCACAAACGAACCAGTCTCTGTGTAAAAAGGTTTTCCCTCATATCCTTTTTAAATCTTTCTTCTCTCACCTTAAAAATATACACCCTAGTTTTGAACTTCCTCACCTTAGGAAAAGACCCTTGTCATTCACCTTATTCAGGCCCTCATGATTTTATAAACCTCAATAGGGTCGCCCCTCAACTTCATCGGAAAGGACTCGGGCCATATCATATCGCCAATGGCAAATGACCGAAGAAACTACATCATGGTGGTAATTAGCAATGTCAGTCAAAAGATGACAGCTGCAGTGATAGTGAAGACTCCTTCCCTAACCATCATTAATCAACTCTGTGGGTTCAAAGCCAAAGTACACAAGCAACAACCAAGATCAAAGTGCTCCAGTCCATTCTGTAGCACAGTAAAGTCAACAAGGAAGGAGCATACATGAATATTTCTCTTCACAAAAACAATAAAACAGTTGATCTTTTTTTTATAAAAGGGTTTTGCAATTGATGCAGGATAGTTCTAAACTAATGAAGTGATCTTTAGACAAAGCACAGCCAGAAATACTGCAAAAAATGTTATCTCTGATATTAGTGGGCGGCACGGTGGCACAGTGGTTAGCACTGCTGCCTCACAGCGCCAGAGACCCGGGTTCAATTCCCGACTCAGGTGACTGACTGTGTGGAGTTTGCATGTTCTCCCCGTGTCTGTGTGGGTTTCCTCCGGGTGCTCCGGTTTCCTCCCACAGTCCAAAGATGTGCAGGTCAGGTGAATTGGCCATGCTAAATTGCCCGTAGTGTTAGGTAAAGGGATGAATGTAGGGAATGGGTGGGTTGTGCTTCGGCGGATTGGTGTGGACTTGTTGGGCCGAAGGGCCTATTTCCACACTGTAATGTAATCTAATCTAAATATTGACCTATATCTGGAAATGGTCAATGTTTCAGCCTTTTTTTTGGAAGTGGTGCAAAAAGAATTCAAAGTGTATGTATTACATTATGTCAATCTCCCTTTTGGCCTGAATGCCAGACTCAGACACTGATCTGCTACTTTCAAATAGCAAAAAAATCAGAATGACAGAAGAAGAGAAACCAACAAAGGCTAAAATATTACTCTACAATAAAAATCTTCATATACTGGCATTTTAAATAGCATTGAACTGTAAATTAAAAAAATGGAAAGCAAACAGTTACACATGCCATTGACACCCTGTTAGAATTTCAGGCATTTAAAGAGAAAATTATTTTTTGCTTCATAAAAAATTAACAAAGATCTAATCAAGAAAGACAGGCAGTCAAAATCCTTGACTCTGCAATAACTATTACAGCAATAACTATTACAGCAATCAAAGGATCAGTAAAATATTTAAACCTTATAAGCAGTGTGGCTAGTATCATGCACCAGAACAATGCCCAGCATTTTGTGACAAAACCATATTGCTCTACAAGAGGATGTTTGGCTAAATATGCAAAATACTCCACATGCTGAGGGAAATGCAAAACACAACATAATGTTCCACTGCAACAAGTAAAGAACAGTGAACCAAGAAAGAATGTCAAAAATATATCCTGTAAGTCCATCCATAACATGAAAGCTGGTCAAAGAGGTCCAAGAAGCACTTACAATATGACATCTTACAGAGTGCAGTCAGATCATATATGTCATCAATTTGACACACCAAATGAACAATGAGAAACGCTGAAGCTTTTATCTCTATCTCAGTGATACCCCAAAAAAGATGCACAACATGGACCAAGTAGCAAAATTGAAACACCTGCAAGTGCAAATATAATTCCATCATGCATTTTATATGAACTGTACTCAGGAAACTGGCACAAAATTGTACTGTCTACACGCAATAATTGCAATAGAATTTGCATTCCATACCTTTGCATTATCCATCTTACCTGTGAATATGTCTCCTTGGTATAAATATCTGAAGTGTTCCACATCATTGAAACAGCAGAACCAGTTATTATTGGTACAATAGTATGTAAGGAACAATGTGTTCTTACAATCCATAACATAACAAACAAGTCAGTTGCAACATCAAAGACCCCAGACCATAACTTTGCATCTATCCATGACCTGACTAATCTTTACCAGGCATGTATGATATGGTGGGCAACTTTAAAGTTTAATATCTGAAAGACAATGCCAAACTCTGCATTGAGCTCTCTTGTATGTGCAATGTTGACATGAATTGGGACATCATTACTGACTGGCAAAACTTTATTTCTTGTACTTCGAAGAAATATGGCATTATATATGTAGGCTTAGATCCAAGATGGTTGAATATTGCACTTAACAAATGCTTACACAAGATTTCTATCTTCAAAAATCTTAATCCCAATTTCCCAGATGCCAAGTATTTTCCCAAGATCAATACCAAGAAGGGATATTAGTCCATGTATCTTTCCCTGGAACCACTGGAACTGACAACTTTTAGAACACCTTTCACTTGATCTTGTTTCCTCAGATTATGATTTGTATTAATGGTCAACCAGGACATATTCCAAGAACAAATGGATCCATTGACAATCTACCAGGTTTGTTTCACAGATGACATTGCAGTTCTCGGAAGAATTCAACAATGGCATGTCACAAACCTTCATCAGATTATGACAGCAGCAAGGAAACATGATCATCAGTACAAAATAGACAACATGAACCAATTTAATTTCTAAGGATTAATCTACTCATTAAACAGTATTAGATCTGATCTTACCAAAATGAAAGACATACAGATCTTAGCCAAGTTTCACAGAAATACTTTTTTAAACATACAAGTGGATATAATTGAATCTGAGTTATGAGATAATCTCAAAATTGATCTGACATATCTTGGTCAGTCAGGCAGAGTCAACAAGCCATGTCAGCTGGTACCAGCTGCAACAGCTTCGAAAGATCAGCAACAACAGGTGGCCTGAATATACTCAACAGATCCCTGAGCTAGCACATTCTTTCTAATATTTCAGAGACAAACTGGGACTTTACAGAAATGTTATTTCTAAAGGCAAACAACTAAAAATTTCACAAGTTCCTCTTCAAGACATACTAAGCCATATGCATATAGGTCACATGGACAAAGAAACAAAACAAGAGATTAGCTAACCATCCATTGGTCCAGCATCAACGAGGATATTTATCAACAAATCAAATTGTGTGAAACATTCAACTCCTCCACTATAAAGAGGGCCACTCCTTCCACACGAGATTTTTTTTTTCTGAGCTGGAGTGTAAGCTTGTGATTGATATTTTTCATGTTCAAAAGCACAATTACATTCTGGTGACTGACTATTTCACAAAACATGTCAAATCAAATATACCACAAGTGTGACGTTGTTGACACGTTGCCCATTGTATTCAATTTGTTCAATGTTCCACAGCAAATTGTATTTGACATTAGACCACAATATACCAGTACAGGATATCCTTCCAAGATATGTGCAAGACATTAGCTCTTCTCTTTATTACCCTCAGTCAAATGGTCTCTGAGAACGTTAAAATTCATGGTAGTTAATTGTTGTCACGATTTTTGGCTAGTCTGTTAATTCTATATGTTATCTTTCAAAGTAATGGCTTACCATCTCCCTCAGCTGTCATGTTTGGGAGACAGATCCAGATAGTTCTTCCTTTCCACACTGTCACTAACCAATCATATGTGTATGACATTGTTGGGAAGAAGAGATAAAATATTAGAAAGAGCATGATCAATGAGCATTCAGTGATCTCAATCTAACCCAGGACAAAGAAAGTTAAGACAGTTGTACAAATACTTGAGTTTGTGGAAAGATGTTACATTGATATGTCCAGCCTAGGTCATATGGTGTTGTAATGAGCAACATTAAAAGTGTAAGAAATAATTAGCAACTTATCTGAACAGCATATAATCAATCACCCAATATGCAGGATGATGAATTGGAAACTGAAAGTAATATGTTGGTGTCAGACAACAACCACCCATCTCTAAAAACTGATACACCTCATTCTGCACTAGCAGCTACAGAGTGAAGCTACTCCACCAACTCATGATAACTATATAAGGACTATATTTGATTGTATTTATGACCACTAAAAGTGTCTCCATAATTTGCAGAGATTATATATCCATATATATTCTTGTATACGCTATCACAGAGATTCCTATTCTTTCAAGGGAAAATGGATTTGCAATATTATTGCGTGGATCCCAGAAAGGCAGTGTACCTTTAACACAGATAACATAATGACAGCCATCTTTCCAAAATCAAAGGAATGCAATGCAATGGAATCAGAGCAGTCTGTCAGTCAGCCATGTGCAGTGTTATAACCGTGTCATGTAATCACTATATTGAGACACATAGCACCCAGACTATTTGTAGGTCTGAGATTTTATATAAGTCTAAATAGCTGGTGTTAATAATCTACAAAACATCAGTTTCAACAAAAATCCAATCTTGTGGTGTATATATTACATGAGTTAATGCATGGGTTCAGGCCATATCATACTGGCAGTGGTGTTTGATTCAAGCACGTCACTCAGCAAAAAAAGGGACGATCCCTTCTATGGCCAATCACTCTCAAACACTCCATCTCTTCCTATTGGCACTTTTCCATGCAATCACAGGATATTCAACACCTTTTCTTAACCTCTTCTCTACCCATGGCCTAAGGCTTCGAACCCTCCTTTCAGCAGAAACAGTAATATATGTGTACCACTTTCAATGTTATCCACTGCACTCATTATGAGCAATGTGGACTGATTTACACTGTGCTGATGAAAATGCCTGTAATTTCTGCCTACAATTTTATTTCCTTTTCTTTGCATATTTTGTTTAATTCTTGTTTTTCTCTTGCCTTTGATTTCAGACAATAACTTCATTATTCTGCCATCTACACATCCATTAGTCAAATCTTTTGTTTCTTTCTTTATCCTTTTGTGGGCGGCACGGTGGCACAGTGGTTAGCACTGCTGCCTCACAGTGCCTGAGACCCGGGTTCAATTCCTGCCTCAGGCGACCCACTGTGTGGAGTTTGCACGTTCTCCCCGTGTCTGCGTGGGTTTCCTCCGGGTGCTCCGGTTTCCTCCCACAGTCCAAAGATGTGCAGGGTCAGGTGAATTGGCCATGCTAAATTGCCCGTAGTGTTAGGTAAGGGGTAAATGTAGGGGTATGGGTGGGTTGCGCTTCGGCGGGTCGGTGTGGACTTGTTGGGCCGAAGGGCCTGTTTCCACATTGTAATGTAATCTAATAATGTAATCCTAATCAACCTATTCAGTGATATTATTAAAAACCCCTGGAGCAGGTGCGACCTGAACCTATATTTTATTTCATTACTTTTCCAATTGCCACTCACTTTGGATTTGCAATGGCAACTGTTTTGTCATTTAATTTGTCAGGTCTTCCACCCTATGAAAAAACCTTAAGTTTTGCTCTTTGTCCACCTTCCTCTGATTCACCTGCTTAAAATCTCTAACATTTGTGAATTACCAATTTTGCTTAGATGGAACTGTTAACTCTGTTTCTCTATCTACAGATGCTACCTGACTTATTGAATATTCTTTGCATTTCTACTAAGCAGAATTTCCAGAATTTGTAGCATTTTGTTTTTGTCTATCTGTTAAACACTTGTACCTTCTCACTCTCTTGTCTGACATCCTGTTTTCTCCTGCCATGTCCCTTGTTAAGGCTCCATCATTAGAAGCCTTTTTGTCTCTGTTAAGCAAATATTTAGTCCTTCTCTCCTGTTTCACGAGTAATAATTTTGCTTTTTTTCACGAAAATAGCAACATTGTCATGTTACCAGCTATTTTTTTGCTCCATCAACCTTTTCAAGATGATAGAATTTATCTATACTAGAATCACCTTACATATCAATGTGATATTTCTTCCAGCCTTTACTGAAGTGGAAAATTGGCAAACTCCAAGGCTGGCAAGAAATTCGGTTGATGCTGAATTCAAATGTTTCTGTCAGGAAGAGGAAAGAAAATCAATAAGTCAACTGAAAAACATTGGAGAAATATTAGTTACAGAGACTCTTTCTAAGCATGTCTAAAGTCTGAGCATTAACTATGATAGGTATTGGACCAGATACAATGTTCCATCTCTAATCCAGATTGATATCAACAGCTGTTCAATCATACACTTCCCTTCTGTTAATCAACAGGTCATTGGCTGTAAGTGTTAAGGGCTATAGGTAGCTCAACAGCTGTTACTGGCAGGTCAAAGGTGAAAGTACAAGTACTCGATATTCAAAGCATAGAATTCCTGCTGCAAATAGTGTTTGAAAATGAGAAAGATGAAAAGCTACTTATATCCGAGGTTTAAAGAAGGTTAACTTCAGAACAACTAGACAAAGAATACCCACAGTATATGGACATATTTGGTAAAGGGAAAAATAACATGATCAGTGGGAGGAGTACAAAAAAAAATGCTCTGTGATACAGAACTAGTTTTATCCCTCAGAGGCAAGAATTCTACTTTCACCAAAATACTCAGACATAAGAAGCAGTATAAAACTACAACTGAAAGCATACAAAAAGCAAAAGACAACACAGATCCTTGTGAATGAGAAAGATGCAAAGAACAGTATTGGGGAACAAATCAAAGTTCCAAAAAGAAAATGGCAAAGAATATCATGATCAACATTTTCACATTGTATGAGGAGACAGAACTGGAATGGTCCTTTACTCAGATAGCAGTGATGTCTACAAGCTAGAATGCTCCAGGTTCAAGCCCCACTCCAAGAGTTGGTTCGAAGGACTAGGGAAGACAAGCCATTTTTTATTGGTTCTACTTCCCGGGCTAGATAAATAGAGAAAGTTAGTGGCAAGAAGGATAGCTGGCTACAAAAACAAGCTGCCAAAATCCAAAAATAATATCAATTGTGACAGGATGATTAATCAGCATTGTGTCAACCCTGTGCACTAGCCAAAAGGGTGATTAGGATAACGAAGGAAAAGTATCCACATGTTGCTCTTGGGTACAGCATAGGTGTATCAATGAAAAGCTTCAGAGGAGTCAAATAGCAGAGCCATGCATCTTCAGAATAGATGTGGAACCCATCCCTGATTTTGCATGATTCTGTAAATGACAGTATCGATATAGTAAAGAAGATAAAAGCCAAAGATTGTTTCTCAGGAGCACTGATCAAAAAACATGAAAAGTAGCATTTTAACGAAACGTTGACTGTCACCAAATGAATAAAATTGGAACTAAATTAGAGGAGTTCCATTGAGGAACAATGGAACAATTAGACAATGGAGGAGAAGCCTTGGAAGAGATAGTGTGGTCAATCATAGAGAATTCTTGAACTGAAAATGTGTTGCTGGAAAAGCGCAGCAGGTCAGGCAGCATCCAAGGAGCAAGAGAATCGGTGTTTCGGGCATGAGCCCTTCTTCAGGAATTTTTTCCTGAAGAAGGGCTCATGCCCGAAATGTCGATTCTCCTGCTCCTTGGATGCTGCCTGACCTGCTGCGCTTTTCCAGCAACACATTTTCAGCTCTGATCTCCAGCATCTGCAGTCCTCACTTTCTCCATAGAGAATTCTAGTCTACTGTATAAGGAGGTTAGTTAGGAATACTTATAAATTTATGGACTATGTGAATCTAGAATATAGAATAGTAGTTTTGATATTTCTGGGTTGAAAAGAGTTTATTATGTGATTTCTTAGAAACAAAAAGTCAGAAGGTTAAAGAGAACATGAATGATCTGATGTTTATTAGAAAAAACAAATCATTATGGAAGAATCCTGTACGGCTTTTAAGAGAGGTAAAAGGTGGATTTTATAACCCTTAATTGCTGGGCAAACAGAATAGGAAACAGTTTAGGATTTGTGCTGTTAATTTCCCAGTTACAGGCTTTGGATTAATATTGCCGTGTGTTTCTACAGACTGAGGTGTAGAGCAATCAGAGAAGGACACAACTAGTCTTTCTCTCCCAGAAAGAAGTAAGGCACTGAGTAAAATCAGTTGAAACATTGCTCAGTAAAATATTTGGGAAACCTTGTGAATATTTCAAAATCAAAGTGCTTAACTATTTCCCATGTGAATCTGAAATCTGGTTTGAAGATCTTCCATCATTCTGAAAAAATCAGTAACTTAATCTCAGCAATAGGAAATTGAAGGAAATGTGAGAGATCAACCTAAGCAGAGATGCATTGTCATATTGTGTCTGAATATGAATGTATATGCTTGGGATTAAGGAAATATAGTTCAATTCAGAATAGTAGCTTAGAGTTTTAACCATTTTTGTCATTAAAATCATAGAATCTTACAGTACATAAGGAGGCCATTCCACCATTGTGTCTGTACTGACTTCAAAAGGGCTATTAAGCGAGTACTGTTCTCCAGCCCCATCTCCATAGCCGTCTCTTTAAAATAAATATCCAGCTCTGTCTTGACACCTTCTATGGAATCTGCCTCTACCACTCACCCAGGCAGTGCATTTTAAATTCTTAATAACTCCCTAAGATGTTTCTTTCTTAGCTTACTCCAGCCCTCTTGCTGACAACCTTGAAATTATGATCCCTAGTTACTCACACACCAACTAATGGACACAGAATATTCTTCTTCACCCAGTCAATGTTGTTCTCAACTTTGAATACCTCAATGAGGTCAGCTATATTTTATGCACTGTTTTATGCACAAAAGCTTCCAATCAACATGCTCTAGATCAACTTCTGCACTCCTAAAATCTATGCTTTTCCAGTCTGAGGTCACCTCTTAATCATCTGCTCCAAGGAGAATAAGCTCAATTTCTTTAATCTTTCCTTTTATATGTGTGCGCATGTAGGAGCGACAGGTTGAGTGTGCATGTGAGTCTGTGCATGTGGGTGTGAGTGCACGTGATAGAGTGTGTGTTTACAGGTATATATATATGCGTGTGTGTGTCTAGGCTTGGTTAAGTGTGTGCGTGAGTGTGATGGGGTATGTCTGAGAGGATGCATGTGTCAGTATGAATATGGGGGTTGTGTGTGTATATGAGAGAGAGCTTGTATATTGGGGAAGGTCTGAGTGTGTGTGTGTGGAGGGGGGGGATGTGTGTTTGTGTGTGTGTGTGTGTGTGTGTATCATGCAGTGGGGTCCCCTGTAGTGTGAATGAACCCAAGGTCCTGGTTGAGGCCATTCCCATGGGTACTGAGCTTCGCTATCAGCTTCTGCTCAGCCACACTCCATTGTTACTTGTCCCAAAGTCTGTCTTGGAGGATGGTCACCCGTATGTCCGAGGCCGAATGTTCCAGACTGCTGAAGTGTTCCCTGACTGGGAGGAAACACTCCTGTCTGGTGATTGGTGTACAGTGTCCATTCATCCATTGTTGTAATATCTGCTCGGTCTCACCAATGTACCATGCCTCAGGGCAGGATTCTTAACAACTGTTTCATCTTGCCTGGCCACCTCAATTATGCTTGTAAACCCCAAGATCCTTCTACTCCTGTACTCCCCATAAAGCTGTACCATTGAGCCTGTACTGTCTCTCCATGTTTCTTCTGCCAAAAGGCATTACCTTACATTTCTCTGCATTAAAATTCATCTGCCAGGTGTGTGCAAATTTGGCCAACATGCCAATATGCCTCTAAAGTCACTTAGCATCATCCTCACAATTCACTATTCTCCCTCGCTTAGTATTATTGCAAAATTAAAGATATTTCCTTCAACACTCCTTTCCAAATAGTTTATATAAATCAGAAAAAGCAAGGGTCCCAGCACCAATTCATGGAGAATACCACTTTTAACTCATTTCCAATCTGAGAAATGACCATCTCTACCTGCTCTGTTTTATGTCTTTAGCCAACTTTAAATCCATACTGCCAAGGACCCATTCATCCCAAACATTTCTAATTTGCTAACCAACCTGCCTATGTGGCACCATATCAAAGGCTTTCTGAAAGTCTAAATATACAATGTCCATGGCACTACCATCACCAACTGCCTGTGTCACTTTGTCAAAGAACTCTCATTTGTCAGATATGACCTGCCCTTGACAAAGTCATGAATCATTGAATCCCTACAGTTCGGAAAAAGGCCCTTTGGCCCAACAAGTCCACACTGACCCTCTGAAGAGTAACCCACCCAGACCCATTCCCCTACCTTGTATTTACCCCGACCAATGCTTCTAACCCACACAGCCCTGAACGGTATTCACCTAACCTGCACATCTTTGGATTTTGGGAGGAAACCCACACAGACACAGGGAAAATGTGCAAACTCCACACAGACAGTCACCTGAGGCTGGACTTGAACCCGGGTCGCTGGCAACCACTGAGCCACCGTGCTGCCCTAAGTCATGTTGACCTTCAAGTATTTACTTATTTTTCTCCCAATGTATATTTGCCTAATCCTGTATTATGGCTTCTATCAGTTTTCCCACTATTGATGTCAAGCTGACTGGTCTCCAGTTTCCTGGGTTATCCTCTGCTCTTTTCATAAACAGTGGTGTCACATTTGCAATCCTCCAGTCCCCTAGGACTAATCCTGTGCTCAGAGAGGCCTGAAAAACTTCTGTAAAAGGCTCCATGATTTGCTCCCTTACCTCTCTCAGCAATCTAGGATGCATTTCATCTATGTCTGGTAACTTCTCTACCTGGAGTGTTGCCAGCCTTTTTAGCAATTCTTTATCCACCACTATATTGCACCATTGCTCAACACTCACATTTTCAACTAGACAATTGTCCCCATCTTCTAATTTGGTAAAAACAGAAACAAAATATTCAGTTAATTCCTGTGCCATAACTTTGCTTCAGTGAGCAGCTTACCCTGCTTGTTCCTTATGGGCTTCACTCTATCCTTCACTAATCTTTTACGAACAATATGTTTCAAGAACATTTTACAATTTGTTTTAGCACAGCCTGTTATCCTTTCCTCATGCTTCTTCTTAGCCTTCCTTAAGATACTCTTCCTGATTTCTATTGCTATTATTGTTCTGGTATGCATCAAATGCCTCATTTTCTTCCTTATTTTCTTTTTCTCAGAAATATCCTTAGTCATCCTTAGTCATTTTTGTATAGGTATATGAATAGGAATAATTATTTCCCATGATTATGTCCCTAGTTTGCAACCTAATCATCTGTCTTTTGATATTCTCCCATAGTTTATCCACTGTTTTATGCACAAAAATAAGTTTCCAATCAACATGCTCCAGATCAACTTCTGGACCCGTAAAATCCATGCTTTTCCAGTCTTGAATCTTAACCATTGACTGATTTTTTACTTTTTTCAAACTTAATATTGAACCTTAATCTTATGTATTAATCGTTATTTCCCAAATGCTTCCCCACTCTGACATTCACCACTTGATCTGTCTCATTTCCTAGGACCCGATCCAGCACAGCTCCCTCACTATTTAAAGAATAAGTCTTGCTTGAAATAAAGTTAGTTTGAATTTATTAAAGAAGCAACATAGCCATTACTTTTACTCTGTATTGCAGTGCAAGAATGACAAGTTGGCCATTTGGTGAAAAATAAAGTTCTTATATTTTTGTTGTAGCTCATGAAGTACAAGGGCTTGATTACTGACAAACCAGAGTCATACCAAGCTGAAAGGGTTAACTGACATAATCAGATGAACTCAATCCATCAAGGCATAAGATACTTCCTGAAAGAAGCAAAGCAATTCTGTGTTGATTACCAAAGCTATGTGAGAACATTTTATTTGTAGTAATGTGAGCTAACTTACCTTGCGCGACTGTCTGTGTGAAGTTTGCACATTCTCCTTGTGTCTGCATGGGTTTCCTCCGGGTGCTCCGGTTTCCTCCCACAGTCCAAAGATGTGCAGGTTAGGTGAATTGGCCATAGTAAATTGCCCATAGTATTAGGTGCATTAGTCAGAGGGAAATATAAGGTATGGAATGGGTCTGGGTGGGTTACTCTTTGGAAGGTCAGTGTGGACTTGTTGGGCCAACTGACCTGTTTCCATACTATAGAGAATCTAATCTAATCTTAAGATGAACCTGATGCTTCAGAAGAAACCATCGTGTATTTCGGAGATAATGCATCTACATAATAAGTAATATGTAATTAATCCATTTACTGTTCATCAAGATCAAGCCTATCTTCTGTGGAATATCATGTGGGTATCCTTCTCTGCTTGGAATCAATAACACTGACCAACACCTACAAGAAAGTTTTGATGACAGCAAAACTACTCAAGGAATCCCAGATGAGTCTATTGGAAAGCAACATATATAAGACTGACAGTTGGATATTTAACTGCAGGTCTCACAGAGAATTAATTCAATTTGAGCTACATAAAAGGCATTTAAAATAAAAGAGGAAGAGCTGAGTTATTTGGGCAAGGATTTTGACAATATGCAACTCTGCTTAATTTCATTCACCATAAAATCATTTTATCAGCTGGAGAGTCTATTCAATCATTAATTTATATTTTTAGAAAGCAAACATTGGTTAGACCACCTTTGGAATGTTGTGTGCAATTCTAATCTTCCTCCTATGGAAGGATGTGATGAAACTTGAAAGGGTTCAGAAAAGACTTACAAGGATGTTGACAGGGTTGGAAGGTTTGAGCTATAGGGAGAGGCTGTTTTCCCTGGAGCATCGGAGGCTGAGGGTGACCTCATAGAGGTTTATAAAAGCATGAGGGGCATGGATAGGGTAAGTAAACAAAGTCTTTTACCTAATGTGGGGGAGTCCAGAACCAGTGGCATAAGTTTAAGGTGAGAGGGGAAAGATTTAAAAGTGATCTAAGGAGCAATGTTTTCACATAGAGGGTGGTGTGTGTATGGCATGAGCTGTCAGAGAAAGTGGTGGAGTCGAGTGCAATTACAATATTTAAAAGGCATTTGTATGCGTATGTGAATAGGAAAGGTTACAGGGATATGGGCCAAGTGCTGGCAAATGGGACTAGATTAATTTTGGATATCTGGTTGGCATTGATGAGTTAGACTGAAGGGTGTATTTCCATGCTGTATATCGCTATGACTCTATGACTCTATCTGATCCTCATGGGAGGATCTTTAGGAAGTTTTGGCTTTGTAGAATGTATTGCAGATTTCTCAGATTGGAAACTAACATTGCAAGTTAACCCAGAAGGTATGGTAGATGCTGAGTATCCTGTTTTAAGTGGCTATGATCAACGGTGTTCCATCAGGAATAATCCTGCCCCTCTCCTATTCACGTTATTTACAAACAATGGACAAAAAATGTTTTTATTCATTCATGGGATGCAGATATAGCTGTCAAAGCCAGCATTTCTAGCCAATCTCTATTTGCCCTAGGATGCATGTAGTGAACCATATTCTGAACTGCTGTAGTCAGTGTCAAGTGGATGTACACATAAGACTGTTAAGAAGGATTTTCATACAGTAATGATGAAGAAATGATGGTATATTTCTAAGTCATTATAGTACAACTTGAAGGGAAATTTGGAGGCTGTGATTTTCCAATTCATCTGCTTTATTTGTCCTGCACTATGGTGAAACTTATGAGTTGAGGAATTGAGAAAGACAGAGTGGTGGACATTGTCTATGTAGATTTCATCAAGGTGTTGACAGGTTCTACATGGTATACTGGTCAGCAAGGTTAGATCATATGGAATCCAGGCAGATCAAGTCATTTGGATACAAAATTGACATGAAGGTAAGAGACAGACGGTGATGGTAGAGGGTTTTTTCTTGGAATGGAGGCCTGACACCAGCAGTGTGCCACATGGATTTTCATTTATATAAATATGTAAATAGGAGGAATGATTAGTAAGTTTGCAGATGACAACAAAATTGGTGGTGTAGTGGACAATAAAGAAGGTTATCCTAATGGGACCTTGATCAAATGGGCCGATGGGTGGCAGATGGAGTTAAATTTAGATAAATGTGAGATATTGCATTTTGTTAAGGTAAATCAAGGTAGAACTTATACACTTAATGGTAAGGTCCTAAGGAATATTGCTGAACAAAGAGACTTTGGGGTGTAAGTTCATAGTTCCTTGAAGGTGGAGTCACAGGTAGACAACGTAATGAAGAAAACATTTGGTAGACTTGCCTTTATTGGTCAGTGCATTGAGTGTAGGAGTTAGGATGTCATGTTGCGGCTATACAACTCATTGGTCGTGTAGGTTAGGCTATATTTGAAATACAGCATTCAATTCTGGTCTCTCTGCTATAGATAAGATGTTGGTAAACTTGAACAATGCAGTACCATTCACATCTTCTCAAATTCAGTAGTAATATGTGTCCAAGTGCAGCAAGTCCTGGGTGATGTTTAAACTTGGACTGACAAGTGGCAAATAACAGTCATGCTACAATAGAGCTAGGCAATGATCTTTCGCAACAAGACAGCATCTAACAATGCCCATTCACATTTGATGGCATTACCATTTGCTGAATCCCCAATTATTAGCTTACCGAGGTTACCACTAACCAGAAACTAAACTGGACTAGCCTTATAAATACTTTGCGTATGACAGCAGGTTAGAGTCTAGAAATCTTGTAGAAATCCTACCCATGAGCTATCAGGCACAAGTCAGGAGTGTGATGAAATACCCCCCACTTGCCTGGATGAGTGCTGCACCAACAACACTCAAGAAACTTGACATCCAGGACAAAGCAATTACATCTACAAACGTTCACCCCCTCCATCACTGACATTCAGTAGCAGCAAGTTACACTGCATAGATTCATGAAAGTGCCTTGGATTGCACCTTCCAAACCCATGATCACTACCATCTAGAAGGACAAAGGCAGCAGATAAATGGGAACACCACCAACTTGTACCCAAACCACTCACCATCTGACTTGAAAGTATCTCACTGTTCCTTTACTGACACTGGGACAAAATCTTAGAACTCCATTCCTAACAGCATTGTAAGTATACCGAAATCAAATGTACTGCAATGGGTCATGGAGTCATGGAGTCACAGAGCAATAGAGATGTACAGCATGGAGACAGACCTTTAAGTCCAACTTGTCCATGCTGACCAGATATCCCAACCCAACCTAATCCGACCTGCCAGCACCCAGCCCATATCCCTCCAAACCCTTCTTATTCATATAACCATCCAGATGCCTTTTAAGTGTTGCAATTGTACCAGCCTCCACCACTTCCTCTGGCAGCTCATTCCACACCACCCTCTGCTTGTAAAGGTTGCCGCTTAGGTCTCTTTCCCCTCTCACCCTAAACCTATGCCCTCTAGTTCTGGACTCCCCCATCCCAAGGAAAAGACTTTGTCTATTTATCCTATCCATGCGCCTCATGATTTTATAAACCTCTATAAGGTCACCCCTCAGCCTCTGACGCTCTAGGGAAAACAGCCCTATCCAATTCAACCTCTCCCTATAGCTCAAATCGTTCAACCCTGGCAACATCCTTGTAAATCTTTTCTGAACCCTTTCAAGTTTCTCAACATCCTTCCGATAAGAAAGAGACCAGAATTGCATGCAATATTTCAAAAGTGGCCTAACCAATGTCCTGTACAGCCGCAACATGACCTCCCAACTCCTGTACTCAATACACTAACCAATAAAGGAAAGCACACTAAATGCCTTCTTCACTATCCTATCTACCTGCAACTCCACTTTCAAGGAGCTACGAACCTGCACCCCAAGGTCTCTTCATTCAGCAACACTCCCTAGGACCTTACCATTAAGTGTATAAGTCCTGCTAAGATTTGCTTTCCCAAAATGCAGCACCTCGCATTTATCTAAATTAAAGTCCATCTGCCACTCCTCAGCCCATTGGCTCATCTGATCAAGACCCCATCGTGATCTGAGGTAACCTTCTTCGCTGTCCACTACACCTCCAATTTTGGTGTCATCTGCAAACTTACTAACTGTACTCCCATGTTCACATCCAAATCATTTATATAAATGACAAAAAGTAGTGGATCCAGCACCAATCCTTGTGGCACTCCACTGGTCACAGGCCTCCAGTCTGAAAAAGCCCTCTACCACCACCATCTGTCTTCTACCTTCGAGCCTGTTCTGTATCCAAATGGCTAGTTTTCTCGGTATTCCATGTGATCTAATCTTGCTAACCAATCTCCCATGGGGAACCGTGTTGAACGCCTTACTGAAGTCCATATAGATCATGTCTACCACTCTGCCCTCATCAATCTTCTTTGTTACCTCTTCAAAAAACTCAATCAAGTTTGTGAGACATGATTTTCCACGCACAAAGTCATGTTAACTATTTCTAATCAGTCCTTGCCTTTCCAAATTCATGTACATCCTGTCCCTCAGAATTCCTTCCAACAACTTGCCCACCACTGATGTCAGGCTCACTGGTCTCTAGTTCCCTGGCTTTTCTTTACACCTCTCTTAACTAGTGGCACCATGTTAGCCAACCTCCAGACTTCTAGCACCTCACATGTGCCTATCGATTATACAAGTATCTCAGCAAGGGGGCCAGCAATCATATCCCTCGCTTCCCACAGGGTTCTAGGGTACACCTGGTCAGGTCCTGGGGATTTATCCACTGTTATGCATTTCAAGACATCCAGCACTCCGGAAGATAGCTTCCCACAAACCTCTGTTGGACAGTTAGGGATGTGCAAGAAATACGGGCCCAGGCAGCGAAGCCCACGTCTCCCTGAGTAATCAAAAAAGTCATTAGATTGGCTGGCTGAGAGGTAACAGCAAGAATATTGGTGCAGTGACAGTGATGGAAATGTGAAAGTTATCATCTTCAGATGGACAACAGACACATGCACCATAAAATCACTTCTATTCTCCTGGAGGTGGGGACAGTATCAATAATACCTTGTGACCTGTTGAAGGACAAATTACTGGACTGCTGTGAAAACTGGCAAGTTTTTTGTGGATAGAGCTTTCTGTGCTTGGCCAAAGAGGCTTGCATGATCTCGATGTGCAATTTTGCTGTAGTACTCAGTTGTGGATGATATCTACCTGTGTTGAAATGGAAGCGGAGACACATAATCACTGGGTGCTGCGTGAAGGGCTTGGTAAGTAAGTATTGTCTTTGAATTGGCCACCACTTTCCTAAAAGAAAACATGGATTGCAAACTCTACTCAAAGTCCTGTGCCAAATTGCTGCTGGAATACTCCAGGTTCCAGAAAGGCAGGCAATGTGGCACATTACATTTGTTGTCCACATTGTAATTAATGGCCGCAGGTTAATTTTGCATTACATTCCTGTGTTTATTTTTTTCAAAACTGATCCTTGTTTGATTGTATTACATCACCTCATTCTCCACTTCCAGTGACATTTAGACATTTTGGGATATGGTTTTATTTGGGCTATATCAAAGAAATGCAAAATCCTGTACACAGTGAAAGATCGATACTTCACATTCACTAAAGTGTAGAAATCAGCAAAATTACCGCTTTTAGAATGATGTAGCAAAGAAGAAGATGATTTGCCCCATCACCCTAGTGCTAGCCTTTTGGAGAGCTATCCAATTAGTGTCACTCACCTGCTCTTTTCCTACAGCTCTGCATTATTTTTCCTTCTCATATTCTGACAATGATCCTTGTTGAGATATTGTGGAATAAATCTTATGTCGGAATTTTATCAACTCTCAGGTTTTATGATGAATTCCCACCTAAATTCCCTCCTTCAATAAGCCTTTTTGGAAAATTGTGTAAACAGCCATCTTTAACAGTTTATCAGGGGATTCCACCAAAGTTTTGCTGAGACATTAAGAGGACCTCATAAAGATTCCAGATAAATATTTTATAAGTAAATTATAATACAGCTTGAAGCAGCATGCCATACGTATGTTGGTATAGTGCAACTTCAGCTTTCAGTCATTCTGAAAATGAAATGTCTTTAGCAAAAAAAAATGCTTGAAATAAAGATGAACTTAAAATTTAACATAACACAATTTGATCTGAAAGCACTATGTTCCTTCTGAAAACATTATTTGAGTAAATATAATGAGTAAATGAGTAAATATAATATTAGATTACTTACAGTGTGGAAACAGGCCCTTTGGCCCAACAAGTCCACAACATCCCACCGAAGCGCACCCACCCAGACCCATTCCCCTACATTTACCCCTGCACCTAACACTACGGGCAATTTAGCATGGCCAATTCACCTAACCTGCACACCTTTGGACTGTGGGAGGAAACCGGAGCACCCAGAGGAAACCCACGCAGACACGGGGAGAATGTGCAAACTCCACACAGTCGGTTGCCTGAGGCAGGAATTGAACCCGGGTCTCTAGCACTGTGAGGCAGCAGTGCTAACCACTGTACCACCATGCCACCCACACTATGCCACCATGCACAGTGTAGTTATGTTCGCTGAGCTGGGAAGTTGATTCGCTGATGTTTCATTCCCTGTCTACATGACATCTTCAGTGCTTTGGAGCCTCCTGTGAAGCTTTGCTGTACTAAGTCTTCCAGAATTTATTTGGTTCTGTTACTGCTGCTTCCGATTGCTGGTTCTGCTTGTTCATTGTAGTGGCTGTTATATTGGGTCTAGGTCCATATGTTTGTTGATGGAGTCTATGGATGAGTGCCGTGCTTCTAGAAATTCTCTGGCTGTCCTCTGTTTAGCTTGTTCTATCATCATTGTGTTGTCCCAGTCAAATTTGTGGTCCTTGTATGGCTACTAGGTTCTGCTGGTTGTGGTAAGTTGTTGCTAGTTGCCTGTCTCTATAGTGTTTTGTGCAGTCTTTGCATGGAATCTTGTGAATTATGTTTGTTTTGCACAAACAAAGAGACCTTGGAGTGCAGGTTCATAACTCCTTGAAAGTAGAGTGGCATTGAGATAAGATAGTGAAGAAGGTATTTGGTATACTTTCCTTCATTGGTCAGAGTATTGAGTTCAGGAGTTGGGAGGTCATGTTGCGGCTGTACAGGACATTGGTTAGGCCACTTTTGAAATATTGCATGCAATTCTGGTCTCTTTCCTATCGGAAGGATGTTGAGAAACTTGAAAGGGTTCAGAAAAGATTTACAAGGATGTTGCCAGGGTTGAATGATTTGAGCTATAGGGAGAGGTTGAGTAGGCTAGGGCTGTTTTCCCAGGAGCATCAGAGGCTGAGGGATGGATAGGATAAATAGACAATATCTTTTCCCTGGGGTGGAAGAGTCCAGAACTAGAGGGCATTGGTTTAGGGTGAGAGGGGAAAGATATAAAAGAGACCTCAGCAGCAACTTTTTCATGTAGAAGGTGGTGCATGTGTGAAATGAGCTGCCAGAGGAAGTGGTGGAGACTGGTACAATTGCAACATTTAAAAGGTATCTGGATGGGTATATGTATAGGAAGGATTTGGAGGGATATGGGTCAGAACCTGGCAAGTGGGATTAGATTAGGTTGGGATATCTGATCAGCATGGATGAGTTTGATCGAAGGATCTGTTTCCATATTGTACATCTCTCTAACTCTAAGTGAATGACCCAGATTCTGGTATCATGTTTGTGATTTTAGTGCAAAAAAAAGTACAGTGACCACATGGGTGAGTGAAAGTGTCCTCAAAGCTCAGCATCTGCCTAACATCTCATGATGCTCAATTCATAATGCCCACAGTGCTCATCCAACTGCATTCTCTGGAGTATCTGGATGCTAGTACTCATGTCTAAAATTCAGTTATTCTACTTTATCCTCGCATAACCACCAATGCTGACAGCCTCACCCTCACCTCTCCCTAACCTCAAATGCTTCCATCTATTCAGCTAGAGAAAGCATATTAACCAAACAAACTGGCACACAGACTCTGATTTGAAGGACAAGTTTGCCAATAATACAGGAATCTGAAAAAGATAGAGTATGTGAGTAGAGGGGCTCACACTGTCAGTGTTTGGTGGAGAGGGGTAAGTTGGTGTTGTATGATCTCATCCCCAAGCTCCCTGGAGAAATTTTTAACAAAGGCCCAAGGCAATGTAACCTAAGGCAGCTGACACAGTGAAGGCTGTCCAAAATAACATGAGGTGAATGCCTTATGCCCATTCTCAATGCCCTACCCCATTCTGAAACATGGCACCAAGTGAAAGTTGTGATCATGGAATTCCTGCTTTCATCCAACCCAACGCCTCACATCAAACTTTCTAATGCTTGCTTTCACATACCTGTGTATTGTTGAACTCCTGTAGACTCAGGAGGAGGAGAAAGCACAGTATGGGACTAATGAAGAGTCTGAGGCTCTTGACCTGACCCTCACAGCCACCTTCTCAGAAGCTAAAATTGTCTGTACTTTGGAGGCTAGCACAGATTTGGATTCAGTACAAGGTGAGTCACTAGGCATCAGTGGTCTGCAATCAAGTCAAAAGTAAAGGGTGGCTTGTTTGTCTGCTCACTGGATGCCATGGTAGCAGAGTTGTTGCACTGCAAAGGACTTGGAAAAGGGCCTCCATGCATACAGGAGATTGCTGGTGGCCATGCACACTGAGATAGGAGACATTGACTGTATAGGGACATGGAGGAAATCATCCCCAATTTGGCAGAGGGCATCATATGAAGTTTGCTCTCTGTTCAGCCTCTGCTCCAACTCCATATCCTTCTACACATCCCGAGGCACTGTTACTGCCGACAATCTTCCAGCATTTGTTAAATCTTCTGTTGTTGTCCCTGTAGGGTTGGAGCAGCATGCTGAGAAATCCAAGAATTCACCACACCACCTTGCCAAATATTCCAAAATACTTTTGGACACTTTGCAATAGAAAATATTCCAAAATGTTACTTGTAGTCAGTGTGTTCAATCTTTTAAATAATGCTACTGAAGGACCCAGCTTATAGCTTCACATGTATGTGACCTTATCCCTGCCAAAAGCCACACAACGGAACAAGTGAAGTGGGGCTCACATCGAGAACAGTGCATACCCTCATTGCGATGTGAAATAATTTCTTACCATGGCAGTAAAAATTGGTGGTGCTCTCTGTTTAGCTGTGTCAATTGCAGGACAAAATTACAAAATAACAAAACCTGGAAATTCATGTGGTCTCTTTCTATTAGTGCAAGTGTAGGAGAGTAGAACACTCTCCAGACTGATCACTGGTACCTTCAGCTATTAAAATACTGGCTATTTTACAGAAACCTGGACAGCTGGTATATTTTATTGAGACTTAGGACACAATTCTGAAGAAATCCTCAACATCTGCCATCAGACCACCCAATAAATTTAAAGATGTATAATGGTAACATTAAGCTCCTTCACATATTCCAGTGGCCTGAAAATTCTTTTCACCTTTCCAGCCATAAGAATTTCACATCCAAATGTGTATCACAGCCAGACATATCCTATCAGATCGAATGGATTGGTTGGAGCAAAGGTTAGAGGCAATGAGGAATTTACAAGAGCAAGTGGTGTGATGGATGCAGTTATAGGAAGGGTGAAAAGTTGCAGATACAGTCACATAGATGGGTTAACTCCAGGAAGGGTGAGAGAGTGAGGCAGGTAGTGCAGGAGTCTTCTGTGGCTATCCCCATTTCAAACAAGTATGCTGTTTTGGAAAACGTAGCAAGTGACGGATTCTCAGGGGAACGTAGCACAAACAGCCAAGTTTCTGGTGTTGAGACTGGCCCTAATGCAATGAGGGGTACGTCGGGCTCCAAGAGATCGATTGTGTTAGGAGACTGTCCTGTCTGAGGTACAGACAGACGTTTCTGTGGCCAGCAGCAAAAATCATAATGGTGTGTTTCTTCCCTGATGCCAGGATCAAGGATGTCTCAGGGAGGGTGCAGAGTGTTCTTAAGGAGGAGAGGGGCCAGCAGGAGGTCATTGTACACATTGAAACCAACGATATAGGAAGGGAAAAGGATGAGATTCTGAAGGGAGAATACAGAGAGTTAGGCAGGAAATTAAAAGGAGGTCCTCGAGAGTAGTATTACATAGATTACTCCTGATGCTCCAAGCTAGTGAGGGTAGGAATTGGAGGTTAGAGCAGATGAATTCATGGCTGAGAAGCTGGTGTATGGGAGAAGGATTACAGTTTCAGATGATTGTGGGAGGAAACCGCAGCACCCGGAGGAACCCCACGCAGACACGGGGAGAACGTTCTTAAGGAGGAGAGGGGCCAGCAGGAGGTCATTGTACACATTGAAACCAACGATATAGGAAGGGAAAAGGATGAGATTCTGAAGGGAGAATACAGAGAGTTAGGCAGGAAATTAAAAGGAGGTCCTCGACAGTAGTATTACATAGATTACTCCTGACGCTCCAAGCTAGTGAGGGTAGGAATTGGAGGATAGAGCAGATGAATTCATGGCTGAGAAGCTGGTGTATGGGAGAAGGATTACAGTTTCAGATAATTGGAATCTCTTCTTATATAGAAATGACCTGTACAACAAGGACAGATTGCACCAGAATTGGGAGGGGACTAATATACTGGCAGGTAGATTTGCTGGAGCTGCTTGGGAGGATTTAAACTAGTAAGGTTGGATGGGGCGAGGGGGTGTTGTTTGGGACCCAGGGATACAGTGAGGAAAGAGATCAATCTGAGAGTGGAGTAGTTGAGAAAAGAAGTGACTCAAACAGTTAGGGCAGGCAGGGATAAAGCAGTCAACAAGGTAGGACTCATAAATTAAACTGCATTTATTTCAATGCAAGGGGCCTAACAGGAAGGCAGATGAACTCAAGGCATGGTTAGGAACATGGGACTGGGATACCATAGCAATTACAGAAACATGGCTCAGGGATGGACAGGACTGGCAGCTTAATGTTCCAGGATACAAATGCTACTGGAAGGATAGAAAGGGAGGCAAGAGAGAAGGGGGAGTGACAGTTTTTGATAAAGGATAGCATTACAGCTGTGCTGAGGGAGGATATTCCCAGAAATACATCCAGGGAAGTTATTTGGGTGGAACTGAGAAATAAGAACAGGATGATCACCTTATTGGGATTGTATAATAGATCCCCTAATAGTCAGAGGGAAGTTGAGAAGCAGATTTGTAAGGTAATCTCAGTTAGCTGTAAGAATAATAGGGTGGTTATGGTTGGGGATTTAACTTTCCAAATATAGTCTGGGACTGCCATAGCATTAATGGTTTAGATGGAGAGGAATTTGTTAAGCATGTACAAGAAAAATTTCTGATTCAGTATGTGGATGTACCTACGACAGAAGGTGCAAAACTTGACCCACTCCTGCGAAATAAGGCTGGGCGGGTGACTGAGGTGTCAGTGGGGAAGCACTTTGGGGCCAGTGACCATAATTCCATTAGTTTTAAAATACTGATGGAAAGGATAGACCAGATCTAAAAGTTGAAGTTCTAAAATTGGAGGAAGGCTAATTTTTATGGTATTAGGCAAAAACTTTCAAAAGCTGATTGGGCGCAGATGTTCGCAAGTAAAGGGATGGCTGGAAAATGGGAAACCTTCTGAAAAGAAATAACAAGAGTCCAGACACAGTATGTTCCTGATAGGGTGAAAGGAAAGGTTGGTAGGTGTAGGGAATGTTGGATGACTAACGAAATTGAGAGTTTGATTAAGAAAAATCCAAGGAAGCGTATATCAGGTATAGACAGGGCAGATCAATGAATCCTTAGAAGAGAATAAAGGAGCAGGAGTACACGCAAGAGGGAAAATCAGGAAGGCAAAAAGGGGACATGAGATAGTTTTGGCAAATAGGGTTAAGGAGAATCCAAAGAATTTTTACAACTACATTAAGAACAAAAGGGTAACTAGAGAGAGAATATGGCCCCTCAAAGATTAGTAGGGCTGCCTTTGTGTGGAGCCACAGGAGATGAGGGAGATTCTAAACGAATATTTTGCATCAGTGTTTATTGTGGAGAAGGACATGGAAGAAATAGAATGTAGGGAAAAAGATGGTGACATCTTGAAAAATGTCTGGATGACAGAGGAAGAAGTGCTGGATGTCTTGAAATGCATAAAAGTGGATAAATCCTGAGGACCTGACCAGGTGTACCCTAGAACTCTGTGGGAGGCTAGGGAAGTGATTGCTGGGCTTCTTGCTGAGGTATTTTTATCATCGATAATCACAGGTGAGGTGCCAGAAGACTGGAGGTGGGCTGACGTGGTGCCACTATTTAAAAAGGTGGTAAGGACAAGCCAGGGAACTATAGACCGGTGAGCCTGAGCTCTCAGGTGGGCAAGTTGTTGGAGGGAATCCTGAGTGACAGGATGTTCATGTATTTGGAAAGGCAAGGGCTGATTAGGGATAGTCGACATGGCTTTGTGTGTGGGAAATCATGTCTCACAAACTTGAATGGGTTTTTTGAAGAGGTAACAAAGAGGATTAATGAGGGCAGAGTGCTGGCTGTGATCTGTATGGACTTCAGTAAGGTGTTCGACAAAGTCCCCCATGGGATACTGGTTAGCAAGGTTAGATCTTATGGAATATAGGGAGAACTAGCCATTTGGATACAGAACTTGCTCCAAGGTAAAAGGCAGAGAGTGGTGGTAGAGGGTTATTTTTCAGACTGGAGGTCTGTGACCAGTGGAGTGCCACAAGGATCAGTGCAGTGTCCACTACTTTTCGTCATTTATGTAAATAATTTGGATATGAACATAGGAGGTATAGTTAGTAAGTTTGCAAATGACACCAAAATTGGAGGTGTAGTGGACAGTGAAGAAGGTTACCAGATTACAACGGGATCTTGATCAGATGGGCCAATGGGCTGAAGAGTGGCAGATGGAGTTTAATTTAGATAAGTGTGAGGTGCTGCATTTTGGAAAGGCAAATCTTAGCAGGACTTATACACTGAATGGTAATGTCCTACAGAGTGTCACTGAAAAAGAGAACTTGGAGTGCAGCTTCATAGCTCCTTGATAGTAGGGTCACAGGTAGATAGGATAGTGAACAAGGTGTTTGGTATGCTTTCCTTTATTGGTTAGAGTATTGAGTACAGGAGTTGGGAGGTCATGTTGTGGCTGTACAGGACATTGATTATGTCACATTTGGAATACTGCATGCAATTCTGGTCTTCTTGCTATCAGAAAGATGTTGTGAAACTTGAAAGGGTTCAGAAAAGATTTACAAGGATATTGCCAGGGTTGGAGGATTTCAGCTATAGGGAGAGGTTGAATAGGCTGGGGTTGTTTTTCCTGAAGCGTCAGAGGCTGAGATTTATGGAGGTTTATAAAATCATGAGGGACATGGATAGGATAAATAGACAAAGTCTCTTCCCTGTGTTGGGAGAGTTCAGAACTAGAGGGCATAGGTTTAGGGTGAGAGGGGAAAGAAAGAAAAGAGACCTAAGGGGCAACTTTTTCATGCAGAGGGTGGTACATGTATGGAATGAGCTGCATCATCTAAAAGGTATTTGGATGGGTATATGATTAGGAAGGGTTTGGAGGGATATGGGCCGGGTAGTGACAAGTGTGACTTGATTGAGTTGAGATACTTGATCAGCATGGGCGAATTGGACTGAAGGGTCTGTTTCCATGCTGTACATGTCTGTGACTCTGACTCTCAGCTGTGCTATTTAACATTTCCCCTCCTACCTATGTGAGCAAGTTCCTGCAGTATGAAGAATATGGCATGATCAAAACATATTTTAGCAAATATACTAAGATCAATGGAATTTGTACAACTTAGGTTGTTAACTAAATCAAATTTGCACTGACAGTAAGTAGGTTAATAATACAGTTTAAAAAGGTTTGTGTTATGCTGTGAATATCACATTTCCACAGTCAGGATTGATGCAGTTGCAGGTTCTCACTAATTTCTTTGCACCTAGTGGAATCCATCCGGGTGATAAATTTATTGAATAGCATTCTTAGCACCACTGCTTCACACTAAGAGTATCACAAAATGTGGCAGAAGAACCTTCAATTTAGTCATTTACCTGGTAGTAGAATTTGAATTGACTTGGCAATCATACAAAAAATATAGGATAAAAACAAATTACTGTGGATGCTGGAATCTGAAACCAAAAGAGAAAATGCTGGAAAATCTCAGCAGGTCTGACAGCACCTGTAAGGAGAGAAAAGAGCTGACGTTTCGAATCTAACTGACCCTTTGTCAAAGCTCAATCAAAATATACCTACAAATTGCAGATGCTACTCAAGCAGGCTTGGAAATATCTCAAATGGTGCCTTTGGGGTGTATAGCGAGTGCTAGTCAGTTTATTGTGCAGCAGCTCCCTGGTTCTGACACTGGGTTTATATAGTGAGATGTGGTGTGGTGAAAAACACAGCAGGCAGATGCTGTAGAGGCAAGGGAAACTCTGATTTTATTAAAACAAGCAAAATTAAGATTATGTATAATCCCTGACAAGAAAATGAATATTTAAAAAAAAACAATGCTATACATCAAGTGAAATGAGACTTGTCTGACAGCTACTAATACCCCAGTTAAACCTTGCAGTCCTTCCTTGGCACAGTGGGTTTTGAATTACAGAGAGCTGTTAATTACTGAGTGACAGGGGAAGAGAGAGCGAGAGAGAGAGAGAGAGACAGAGAGAGAGAATGTAAACACGAATCCTGGGGTCCTATCTGGTTCCCCTTCCCAGGTTAGTGCCCTGCACCAACAGCCCTGAAGCCCATCCTTTCTACCTGATTTTACTGAGCTGAGACAGAGGGTCTTAATGACCTATGCTTATTCCCAAAATGGCTTCTGTTGGCTTGGACAGTGGTGGATGTTGCTGGCTCTGCCCCCAGTCAGTCTCTCAGCTCTCCAATCACTTCTCGTCAGTACGTGGAGGTTTGTGGATGAGAGGATTGCTTGCTCTCCTTCGTTTCCTGAGTCTGCGACTGGCTGTGGCTGATTCTCTTAATGCTGGCTGGACATCTTACTGAACAACCCCAGAGATCAGGGTTCCCAGTTATACTGACGTAACTCCCACCAAATCTGGATTTGATCACCAAGCTGTTATGCCTCCTCTCAGGGCTGAATGAGCTTAACTGAGTATATCGTGAGGTGTGAATGGTTCTCCAATGAAAGTGAGTGGGTTTCTGAGTTTTGAATGTCCACTATTTCTCTTAGATAGGTGTAGGTTAAGGTGTTGCTGATAGTGTGAAGGCCTTCCCGTTCAAGGCAAACAGGTTTGCATGTTGTACAACGGTGTGGAATGTTCAGTATCTCTGCATCCAAGCAAATGATTAAAAGTTGAATGGTTTTCTAATTTTGTAGGCTACAGAATGCCTTGGTTGTTTGCTCTGCAGGCTGGTGTTCATTATCTTTTAGCTGAGGCATTTGTGGACGTCTTCCTCTGGCTTTCCTGGCCATTGCATGGTTGCAGCTTTGTTTTATTAAGGGCAGCACGGTGTCTCAGTGGTTAGCAATGCTGCCTCACAGCACCACGGACCCGGGTTTGATTCCAGCCTCGGATGACTATCTGTGTGGAGTTTGCACATTCTCCGCGTGTGTACGTGGGTTTCCTCCAGGTGCTCCAGTTTCCTCCCACTATCCAAAGATGTGCAGTTTGAGTGGATTGGCCATGCTAAATTGCCCATGATGTACAGGGATATGTACCTTAGGTGCATTAGTCAGGGGAAACATAGAGTACTAGGATAGGGGAATGGGTCTGGGTGGGTTACTCTTCAGAGGGCCGTATGGACCTGTTGGGCCTAATGGCCTGTTTCCACAGTGTAAGGATTCTACAATTCTAAGCCCCTGTTCCAGAGCCACCCCTAGGCTTGCATATTGCCTAGTTTGTCTCAGCCAGAGAGCTAGTGACTTTTAGTTCAAATGTGAAGTATGCAAACTCATGTCCCAAGTTCACAAGGGTTTAATCCAGAATCCCTACTGTATGGAAAGAGGCCCTTCAGCCCAACAACTCTCCGAACAGTATCCCACCCAGACCCATTCCCCATTACTCTACATTTACCCCAGACTAATACACCTAACCTACACATCCCTGAACACTGTGGGCAATTTAGCTCGGCCAATTCACCTAATCTGCACATATTTGGATTGTGGGGGGAAACCGGATCCCCCAGAGGAAACCCATGTAGACACAGGAAGAATGTGCAAACCCGAGACCAGCATCACACCTGGGTCCCTGGTGCTGTGATGCAGTAGTACTAACCACTGAGCCACCATGCCACCCCATGATGAGAATCTGATGAGAATTTTTGCCCCAACTTACAGGTGGAATTTTCCCATTTTTAGTTGAAATGTTTTGTTGAGTGGGATTCATGGCATTGAAACCACTAGGGCCTGGAATAGTGCTCTTTCCATGCAATCTGCTCTTCATCTCATTAAACATGTTACTAGGCTGTACAGCAGCCTTCTCATTGAATTACATGGTAGAAGAAATGGAAGTGCTCACCACTGTTGGGAGGTTTCACAGCACTGGCACCATATGTAAAGCCCAGCTAGGTATCAGTGGGCATTGCTCACATTGGAAAATCTGCAACCCACTTCACAGCCAGAGATTGGAGGTTCTGGTGGATGGACCTGGAGTTGAGAGCCATCCTTTATCCTGCTGGGTGTCGCGGGAAATTACGTCATCAGACCCAGGCAGCCTGCTCCTAGATAATGGTACTGATCAGTGCTGCGTTACTGCCAGTTTAAAATGAATGCTCAGCAGTATATGAAGAAAGTGAATGCTTTCCTGTGTTCTGCCAGGTTAAAAGCCACTATCGTCCCTCTGCTACCTTCAAACACACAAGACTATTATTTACTCTACCTGCCACTACACACATATCTCACTAAGACTCATGGATGACAACTCTCACTATTGCATGCAGCTTGTTCAGTCAACAATTTATATTCACTCTATGCTCTCATCCTAGTAACCGTTCCTTCCTTCCTATCCTTTCTACTCACTCACTGAGGATGCTGCACCATCTCTTCTGTTCCTACATCACCACTAAATGCCCTTCTATCAAATTTTATCATACTCAATTCCTCCTTTTGTCTTACTGCAGGGAAAACTGGCCCTGCCACTAGACTGACATTGCCAAAACACTTTCAAATGAAATATACATTTGCTGGCAACCTCCAAGTAAGTGAAAAGTGAATAAGCATTGAGAAACAAGCTAAAAGCCATAAAGATTAATCCAGTGTTCATGAACTGAGATGTGTTTCTGTCTGTGCAAGCAAAGCTACCTAGTTAGAAGCATGCAAGTTGTAGGTGTTTCTGAGCTCCATAGTAAAGTATTGAAAGGCAGAACTGGTGTGCAAGTTGATCCAAAAGCAGGAATGATGATATGGTGAAACTTGTGTTTTACTACATCTGATGTGCATGAGTATGATGGAGTGGTAAAGGAGGACAGTGACCATGAAGCATGCAAGGATATTGTGCTGAAGTCATAGACAGGTGAAGGCAAGACAAGAAATTCGCAAGCTGCAGCCGCTCAGCACTGTTATAACTTGTATCTTTGGTATTTGTGTCATCTAATTACTTGGAGGAGAGGAGAATTTGATAGTAGCATACAAATTGGGCTACATATACACTGTGGAGATAAAATTGTGGGGAATCACTGCGAAGTACTGTACGGAAGAAAAGCTGAGTCAGTCTGGCAGGCAGAGCATTTATAATCAGATTAAGAAATAATAGAGCACACCAGGTTGGATGGTATTTATTTTAATGCAAGATGTTTTCTAAGTAAAGTAGATAGGGTGAGGGGACTGATTAACATCCAAGGATATCATTGCTATCACGGAGTCAGAGTCAAGGGAGGGACAGGACTGGCAGCTCAATGTTCTAGAGTATAGAATCTCAGGCAAGATGAGGAGGTGTCACAATACAGATCAAGGTGTCAATTACTTCAGTAAGGGGGGATGATATCTTTGAAGGTTCCTCAAATGAGGTCTTATGGGTGGAAGTTAAAAACAAAAAGAGGATAATTACATTGCTGCACTATAGACCTCTAAACAGTCAAGGAGAGATAGAAAGATAGATAGGTTGGCAAATTTCAGAAAAGTGCAAGAATAATAGGCTAATAATAGTAGGGGATTTAAACTTCCCAAATATGAACTGGGATAAACAAATGTGAAAGGCTTTCAGGAGGGGAATTCCTAAAAGGTTTCAGGAGAGCTTTTGAAGCCAGCATGCAGAAGATCCTACAAGAAATGGAACAGTGCTAGACCTACTTTTAGGGAACAAAACCAGGAAAATGTTAGAATTGTCAGATGGGAATCAGTAAGATGTAAGGTATTACTTAACATCCTTTCATAACTATGTGATAGTACTGTACAGTACTCCAGTTGCAGTCTCAACAATGCTTTTTATAAACTTAACCAGAAGCTCCCTACTCTAGCATTCAATTTGCCTCATCATAAAACATAACATTATATTAGTTTTCCTGGTTATGTGCTGCATCTGAGGGTGGTGCTGGAAAAGCACAACAGGTCAGGCAGCATCTGAGGACCAAGAAAGTCGACATTTCGGGCTTAAGCCCTTCATTGGGAGTGAGGGGGTTATGTCCAAAACATTGACTCTCCTGTTCCTCGGCTGTTGCCTGACCTGCTGTGCTTTTCCAGCACCACACTCTCGACTCTGATCCCCAGCATCTGCAGTCCTCACTTTCACCTACTAATATCAAAGATTCATGCACGAGGACATCCAGATCTCTCTGCATCTCAGAGCTCTTCAACCTTTCACCGCTCAGACAATATGCTTCTTTTTTATTCCTTCTGCCTCAATAGATAATTTCCCACTTTCCCACATGATAATCCATTTGCCAGATTTCTGCCCACTCACACAACCTCTCTATAACCTTATGCCTTCTTCACAACATTTTTCATCCACCATTTCCTTATTTTTCTTTATCGATTCCCCAGTCACTACACTGCCATGTCTTCATTTCCTTATAGTTGCCTTTATTTAATTTGAAAACATAGACTAGACATAATCTTCTGTCTCTCAAATTCAGTGTAAATTTTAATCATGTTATGAGCATTGCCACCTATGGGATCCTTTATTATGTGGTCTATAATTATTCCTGTCTCATTGCCGTAAATACTCATTGGCTCTTGCACATGCTGTTCCAAAGAACTATCCCAAGAGTGTGCAATGAATTCAATTTTTAGCCTTTGCCGATCTTATTCTTCCAATCCATATTGTGGTCAGATGACCAGCTGAAATGACCATAAGGCTTGTTATGGACCAGGTCACACTCTCTCAAAACATTTCAAGAAGGTAGCCCAGGTCCTAACTTTGATATTTAATTTAAGCAGGTGTACAGTGATTATTCCAGGAGAGATTCAACTGGTCAGACAGACATATTTTTAAACATAACAGAATTTATTTACAAGATTACTGAATGAAACACAAAGAACATAAAACAGAATACTGCATACCTTATCCTATCCGAAAACTCAACAGACTTCACCGGAGGCTCGCTGATAGTGTTACTTAGTCTGGTGCTGACAGATCTAAAAATACACCTTCCAGCTCAGCAAGCAAACTTACACCCAGAACCCAAAAGACTATCCCAATTTAATGATGCTGTTCCAAAATACTTGCAACAATCCCCATAATAACCCCTTGACACCAAAGGTAAAATCAAACAAAGGCTTATAGACTTGAAGTTAGAGAGAAGAGAAAGTGTCAGCCTCTCACACAGACTGCAGCTGAATTCAACTGTCTAATCTAAACAAAGGCTAGCTGTGCAGCTAGCTGGCCACTCCCCTTTGATTATACCTTTTTTTTAAGACTTGAAAGCCTTCAATGGAGGCATTATCTGTTAGATGTAAAAAAGGATCCCAATAAACTATCCAAGTCCACTCTAGTTGGAGCCTGGCCAATTACCCCCTCTCTGAAAAAATTTCAAAGATACAGTAACCTTGAGAAAGGACCAATTTTGTCACAGGCTGTTTAAGAGCTGCAATCAAGTATGCTGGGAATTTTGGTCAAGCTAGTTTAAACTCTGACCTCAGTTAAACTGCAGTCAGGACTTGTGTAATTTCTTGTGTTGGCAAGTGGTTAGGACTCAGCGCTCCCACTGCTGTGGCCCAGCTAACATTCTCAGTCAGGGGAGTAGCATTTTACTGGGCGGCACAGTGGTTCAGTGGTCAGCACTGTTGCCTTACAGCGCCAGGGACCTGGGTTCGATTCCCACCTCAGGCAATTGTCTGTGTGGAGTTTGCACATTCTCCCTGTGTCTGCATGGGTTTCCTCCAGATGCTCCAGTTTCCTCCCACAGTCCAAAGATGTGCAGGTCAGGTGAATTGGCCAGGTTAAATTGCCCATAGTGTTAGGTGCATTAGTCGGAAGATCAGTGTGGACTTGTTGGGCCAAAGGGCCTGTTTCCATACTATAGGGAGTCTAATCTAACCTAATAAGATCAGTGTCATGGTGTCTCTAGATATACTGGCATCACTACATTATATGAAGTATAGAACGTGGCTGTTTAAGGCTTGCTGTAAACATCTGTGAGCTGTTTACCAGTAACTTTCAATGGCTGGGATCAAACAATGTGATCAGGTTTTGATCAATTCATTGGCTGCACACCAGAGGAAAGGAGCACATTTTCAGATAACTGAACAGAATAAAGAGATTTTGTGTCAGAGAGAGAAGAAGTCTTGAGACCACATTGGAAAGGCATGTGCCCTAAATTACTTTCAGAGAGAAGCATGAGGCTAGATCTGCACAGAGAGCAATGTTGGCTATCTCAATCAAATTGAAGTAATATTTGATTTAAGCCAAACATATTGAGTTAAAGTAAGAGTTAGGATTAAATGTGAATTAAGTAATGTAAGATGAAGTTAAATGAAGTGAGTTAAAGTTGAAGTTGTTACTTCAAATAAGAGGTATACTGTATTAAGGAGGAAAAAGTGAGGACTGCAGATGCTGGAGATCAGAGCTGAAAATGAGGTCAGGCAGCATCCGAGGAACAGGAGAATCGACGTTTCGGGCATAAGCCCTTCTTCAGGAATTGCACACCAATACTGTATTAAGTATTGGTACTTAAGGAATTAAAATAAAGAAAAGTTTCCTTAATTAAGTTCTGAGTCGGTTGCCTGCCTTTTGTCTGTCACACAGGACATATCTCGGTAAAAGGTTTGAATACTCCTCTTTGGGCAGCATTGTGTAGATTAGAATCATACTTGATTATTAGTGTGCTTTTCCAGTCCCTATTATTCTTCCTGAAAGTAGTTGTGTTGAGAAACCTAAAAACTACTCCCACAATTGTTTCATTACATCTCTACATAGCAGAGCTAGTGTTGCCCATAACTTATGAATGATTAAGAATAAAAGCAAAGAAGTAAAGATAGGGCATACAGAAAAAAACGAATAGGGAGTTGACCCTATTCAAGTCAGGATGGTGAGAGACTTGAAATGGTAGTATTCCCATGTACTTATTGGTCTTGACATCTAGAGGGAGAGAAGGATTTCAAGTTGAGTTGGCAGCCTGGCTTGCACTCTCCAACTTCTTCTGCAAGCTGCAATGGGATAGAAGTCTATACTTTGCCTCCAACTACTGATCCCAGGTCATTGAAGAAACTATTACTGCACATTTACGTTCAGTAGGTTTTCACTCAGGTGAACTGATTGATAACATCTTCTGACTAACAAAACTTTTTCAAGTTGATTTTGTTACAAATTGGAAGTTTTCTCTTCTGTGTCTTTCTTCTCCTGTCCTGTCCTGTCCTGAAAGCTTGTTTATGCGGATGAAGTAGCAAAGCAATTTCCTGTTATTTTGAATGATTTGTTCATAATTTCTATCTTTGATTTTATAGAACATAGAAAAGTACAGCACAGAACAGGCCCTTCGGTCCATGATGTTGTGCCAAGGATTAGTCCTAATGTAAAATAAAATAACCTAACCTACGCACCCCTCAATTCACTGTTGTCCTTGTGCATGTCCAGCAGTCGCTTAAATGTCCTTAATGACTCTGCTTCCACCACCACCACTGGCAACGCATTCCATGCATTCACAACTCTTTGCATAAAGAACCTTCCTCTGATGTTCCCTCTATACCTTCCTCCTAATATCTTAAAACTATGACCCCAGTCAATCCTGCCCTGGGGAAAGGTCTCTGGCTATTGACTCTATCTATTCCTCTCATTAGCTTGTATACCTCAATCAGGTCACCTCTCTTCCTCCTTCCCTCCAGAGACAAAAGTCCGAACTTAGTCAACCTCTCTTAATAAGGCAAGCCCTCCAGTCCAGGCAGTTCTTTGCACCGTCTCCAAAGCCTCATTATCTTTCCTATAGTAGGGCGACCAGAACTGGATACAATATTCAAAGTGTGGTCTCACCAGGGACTTTGTAGAGCTGTAGCAAAACCTCGCAGCTCTTAAACTCAATCCCCTATTAATAAAAGCAAAAACAACATATGCTTTCTTAACAACCCTATCCACTGGGGTCCGCAACTTTGACAGATCTAGGTCCTTGCACACGAAGATCCCTATGTTCCTCCACACTGACAAGAATCCTGTCTTTAATCCTATATTCAGCATTCGAGTTCAACCTTCCAAAATGCATCACTTCACATTTATGCAAGTTGAACTCTGTCTGCCATTTCTGAGCACAGCTCTGCATCTTGTCTATGTCGCGCTGCAGCCTGCAAAAGCCCTTGTTATGATCAATGACACCTCCAACCTTTGTGTCATTTGCAAATTTACTAATCCACCCCTCAACCTCCTCATCCAAGTCATTTATAAACGCTACAAAGAACAGAGACCCAAGAACAGAGCCCTTTGGAACACCACTCACCACTGACCACCAGGCAGAATCCTATCCATCTACAACCACCTTCTGCCTTCTGTCAGCCAGCCAATTCTGAATCCAGATAGCCAAATCTCCCTGTACCCCATCCCTCCTGACGTTATGAATGAGCCTACCATGGGGAACCTTATCAACTGCCTTGCTGAAGTCCATATACACCACATCCACTGCTCGACCATCGTCGACCTGTCTTGTCACCTCCTCAAAGAACTCAATAAGATTAGTGAGGCATGACCTGCCCCTCACAAAGCCATGCTGACTGCCTTTAATCACACTATGCTTTTCCAAATAGTCATAAATCCTATCCCTCAGAATTCTTTTCAATACCTTGCTGACCACAGACATAAGACTGACTGGTCTGTAATTGCCAGGGATTTCTCAATTACCCTTCTTGAAAAGAGGAACAACATTCGCCTCCTTCCAATCCTCCGGTACAACTCCCATGGAGAGTGAGGTAGCAAAGACCTTCGCCAGTGTCTTTGCAACCACCTTTCTCTCTTCCTGGAGCAGCCTAAGATAAATCTTAGGCCATGGGGACGTATCAATCTTAAAGTTTGCCAAAATTTCCAGCACATCGATTTCATCAATCTTGATCTGTTCAAACCTGTATCCCTGCTCCTCAAAGTTCTCATTCACAATAAGGTCTCTTTCCTTAGTGAAAACCAAAGCAAAACACTCATTTAGGGCTTTCTCTACCTGTTCAGACTCCACGCCCAAATTCCCTACACTGTCCCTGATCGGTCCCACCTTCTCCCTGATCATTCTCTCATTTCTCACGTATGAGTAAAATGCCTTTGGGTTCTCCATAATCCTTCCTGCCAAGTCTTTTTCGTGCCCTCTCCTGTCTCTCCTCAGTCCATTTCTGAGCTCCTTTCTAGCAAGCCTGTAATCTACTAAAGCTGTGCTAGATCCTTGCTTCCTCCACCTTACGTAAGCTGCCTTCTTCCTTTTGATGAGAAGTCGTCTGTTCTTGTCATCCAAGGTTCCTTAATCTTACCCCTTCTTACCTGTCTCAGAGGAATAAATTTGTGCATCACTCGCAACAACTGCTCCTTAAACAGTCTCCACACGTCTGCTGTGCCCTTTCTGTGGAACCATTGCTCCCAGTCTGTATTTCCCAATTCCTGGCTGATAGCGTCATAATTTCCTTTTCCCAAATTAAATATCTTCCCTTGTTAACTGTTCCTTTCCCTCTCCAAGGCTATGGTAAATGTGAGGCAGTTGAGGTCACTGTCACCGAAGTGTTCTCCCACTGCGAGATCTGACACCTGTCCTGATTCATTGCCAAGCACCAAATCCAAAATGGCCTCTCCCCTCATCGGGTCTGTCTGTAACGAAACCCTCCTGAACACCTGACAAAAATGGCTCCATCCAAACCATCTGCACTAAGGAGGTTACAATCAATATTGGGAAAGTTGAAATCACTCATAACAACAACCCTGCTACATCTGCATTTTTCCAGAATCTGCCAGCCTATGAGTTCTTCAATCTCCCTGCTGCTATTAGGGGGTCTGTAGAAAACCCCTAATAAGGTGGCTGCTCCCTTTCTGTTCCTAACTTCCACCCATACTGACTCCATAGACAAACCTTCCTCAACAACCTTCATTTCTGTAGCTGTGATGCACACCTCCCTGCTGCTATTAGGGGGTCTGTAGAAAACCCCTAATAAGGTGGCTGCTCCCTTTCTGTTTCTAACTTCCACCCATACTGACTCCGTAGACAAACCTTCCTCAACAACCTTCATTTCTGTAGCTGTGATGCACACTCTGATTAGAAATGCTACACCCCCTCCTCTTTTTCCACCCTCCCTGTTCTTTTTAAATGTTCTAAACCTTGGAACATCAAGCACGTCTCTGTTATGGCCACAACATCATAGCCGCAAGTACTGATCCATGCTCTAAGTTCATCACTCTTATTTCTGACTCTCCTTGTGTTAAAGCAGACACAATTAAACCAGACACACTTAAACCAATCCCTTTGTTTTATCGCGTGAGAAACCTTCCCAATAGATTCACTATATCCTGTCACTGTCCCATCTACAACTGCCCCCCTCTCAGATATGTAGCTCTGATTCCCACCCCCTTGTCAAACCAGTTTAAACCCTCCCGAACCACATGAGCAAATCTCCCACCCAGAACATTTGTGCCCATCCAGGTCAGGTGCAACCCGTCCTTCATGTACAGGTCCCACCTTCCCCAGAAGGCATCCCAATCTAACTATCTGAAGCCCTCCCTCCTGCACCAGCCTTGCAGCCACATGTTAAGCTGCATTTGCTGACTATTCCTCACCTCATTATCTCGTGGCACTGATAGCAAACCCGACATCACTATTCTACTCGTCCTGCTCTTCAGCTTCCAAACTAGCTCTCTGTAGTCACTTTTCAGATCCTCAATCCCTTTCCTGGCTATGTCATTTGTGCCAATACATACCATGATTTTTGGCTGCTCACTCTCCCCCCTTCCAAATCCTTTAAACCCAATCGGAGAGATCCTGGCACCAGGAAGGCAGCATACCTTCCAGGAGTCCCATTCGTGACCACAAAATCTCCTGTCAATCCATCTAACTATTGAGTCTCCTACCACTGGCGCTTTTCTATTCTCCCCCCTTCCCTTCTGAGCCACAGTGCCAGGTTTATTGCCAGAGACCTGACAACTATGGCTTCCACCTGGTAGGCCATCCCCACCAGCAGTATCCAAATATATCAAAAGTTATCTTAAAGATTTTTGTTGTGAGTTTATAGTTTTTTTAAAAAATAGAATCTGAGAACCAGATTTTGGGTAACATTATTTGACTGACCTCAGCATGGAATGGGAGTGAAAAGGGAAAGAAGTAAAGCAAACAATACCTCACTCTTTCAGGCTTAATAGGAAAATCAATCATTAGTTTAAGCTCATTCATTCCCTCTTTGTCCATGAGCCAACAGAAAAAAATGATACGCACCAGCTAGACAACTACCTATTTTTTGTGAGGCAACACCTTAATTTTTTTTTCCAAACACAGCTCTGTCAGGCTCCTGGTGGTGCTGACGGCAGTGGATAACCACACATTGGTCTCACTATTTCCAAGTGAAGTCAGACTTTCATTCGCACATTTGTGTCTGGCTATCTCTTGGGTTGAAATCTAAAGCTCCTCAATGCTGAGCTCAAGGAAACTCACATTTAGTGAAAGATTAAGCTGCATATTTATGTAGAGAATGTGAATGCTGTAGAACCTCTGTGGTGTTTGTAACATCTTGACGTATCATAGAATCCCTACAGTATGGAAGCAGGCCATTCAGTCTATCAAATCCAAACTGACCCTCTGAAGAGCATCCCACACAGACCCACCTGCCTATCGTATCCCTGCAACCCTCCACTTCCTATGGCTAACCTACCTGTACATCCCTGAACACTATCAGCAATATAGCATGACCAATTCACTTAACATCTTCAGACTGTGGGAGACCTGAGCCCCAGAGGAAACCAAGCAGACTTAGGGAGAATGTGCAAACTCCACACAGACAGAAGACCAATGGTGGAATCAAACCCACGTCCCTGGGGCTATGAGGCAGCAGTGCTAACCACTGCGCCATCATGCCTTAATTCATATGAGCTGAAAATGTGTTGCTGGAAAAGCGCAGCAGGTCAGGCAGCATCCAGGGAACAGGAGAATCGACGTTTCGGGCATAAGCCCTTCTTCAGGGATTCCTGTCCTACCCCAGCTCAGGACAACACTCTCACAAACCTGCAAAGGACCTCCTACCAACAAAACTTGGACCCAACCAGGACAACCAGTACCTACAACAAATCCGAAGCCTCCAGCAACAGACCTCCCTCCGGATCCTTCGCTCCACGCTTGCAGCCATGCGCAGCTACCTACATTCCCTGCAATTAGACCTACCCCAGCTCAGGACAACACTCTCATAGACCTGCAAAGGACCATTCCTGAAGAAGGGCTTATGCCCGAAACGTCGATTCTCCTGTTCCCTGGATGCTGCCTGACCTGCTGCGCTTTTCCAGCAACACATTTTCAGCTCTGATCTCCAGCATCTGCAGACCTCACTTTCTCCTTAATTCATATGAGTCAAGATATTTTTCTGTTTCTATTCCCTCAACAATGCTGAGTATTGGTAAAGGAAGACAATGCTCTTTGTGTTGCTGAGCAATTTTATGGAATTGCAAAGCTATGCTTCAATGATGTGAAGCAACGTCGCTAAGAACTGATGTTGGGTTATGGGGGGGCTCAATGAACATATGAATTCATCATTTATTTTCATTTGTATATGGTTTCTGCATCATTCTCATTTTCTCCATAGGTATCAGGTTGTTTAAAGAATAGAATACTAATTTGTTGTCACTTATATTTTATCACATGGGATGAACTCGGATTTCACCAGTTTCCTCATTTCCCCTCCCCCCACCTTGTCTCAGTCAAATCCATCGAATTCAGCACCGCCTTCCTAACCTGCAATCTTCTTCCTGACCTCGCCGCCCCCAACCCAGTGTGACCTATCACCCTCACCTTGACCTCTTTCCACCTATCGCATTTCCGACGCCCCTCCCCCAAGTCCCTCCTCCTTACCTTTTATCTTAGCCTGCTGGACAAACTTTCCTCATTCCTGAAGAAGGGCTTATGCCCGAAACGTCGATTCTCAAGTTCCCTGGATGCTGCCTGATCTGCTGCGCTTTTCCAGCAACACATTTTCAGCTCTGATCTCCAGCATCTGCAGACCTCACTTTCTCCTCTTCTTTAGACCACCCATGTTGATGCGATAATCAAGAAGCCACAACAATTAGTATGGTGCTGGAAGAGTACAGCAGTTCAGGCAGCATCCAAGGAGCATATCCATAAGGATCCTCACCAACGTTTACAGATGGACCATAGAATAGCATTCTATCTAGATGAAAAACAGTTTAGTATGGCAACTGCTCTGCCCAGGACCATAAGAAACTACAGAAACTTGTGAACACAGCTCAGACCATCACCTAAGGCAATCTTCCATCCATTGACTCCATCTACACTTCTCAATGTTCCAGAAAGGCAGCCAATATCATCAAAGACCTGTCCCACCCCAGTTACTATCTCTTCCAACCTTTCCTGTTAGGCTGAAGATATAAAAGCTTAAACACACATACCAATGTGCTCAAGATAACTGGGTGGCATGGTGGCTCAGTGGTTAGCACTGCTGCCTCACAGTGCCAGGGACCTGGGTTTGATTACAGCCACTGAAAGACAGCTGAAGATAAACATTTTTTCCCTAAAGGGGTTTGAAACCATTCAGTAAGTTTCCCCAAGAGGAAAAAGTCTGCATTTTCTCTTACACCATTCTGAGAATCATGTATGTCAGAATTGGAACTTAACATACAATTACCAAGCCTGAACATAAAACTTCAATAGAAAGGGAATATATAGCCATCTGCTAATTTAAGAAGTTTCTTTGGCAGAGTATAGAAGACTTTAAGCTATCGAACTGAAACAAGCTGGAGGAAGTTTTCTCTATCTGTCAAGAAGTAAGATGCCTGATTACAGCCCTGACTGGAAAAGAACATCAGGTAACCAAGAACTTAAAAGATAGCTGCTATATCTGCTACTGCAGATAGCCCAAGAACCCAAGTATCAGTTATGATCTCAGGTTAAAACACAATGCTTCATGGACATACAGGGAAATTAAACTGTATACTATTTTGTCTCCCTTTCAATCCAGACTCTGTTCCTTTTTAACTTTGTATCTTTGTGTATGTGTGTGCGTAAGGGCCCTATGTTTGGTCCTTTATTGCTGGAACAGCACAGCAGGTCAGGCAGCATCCAGGGAACAGGAGATTCGACGTTTCGGGCACAGGCCCTTCTTCAGGAAAGGGCCTGAAGAAGGGCCTGTGCCCGAAACGTCGAATCTCCTGTTCCCTGGATGCTGCCTGACCTGCTGTGCTGTTCCAGCAATAAAGTTTCAACTTTGATCTCCAGCATCTGCAGACCTCACTTTCTCCCCTATGTTTGGTCCTCCTTTCTTGAACCTAGGTCAGCTCTCTCTATTGCGCTAAATTGATCATTAATTAAGAGAGCCGCTCCTCCACCTTTCCTAACTTCCTGTTCTTCCTAAGTGTCCTGTATCTTTCAAGATTCAGGTCCCAATCCATACCAACCAGCAGCAACATATTTGTAATGGCTACCAGATCATGCTTTTTAATTCTATTTACACTCACAGTTCATCTGTTTGGTTTTGAATACTGTGTGCATTCAGATGTAGATCCTTCAGTTTTTTTTTATACATTTGTTGGATTTGGCTGTCGCTGGTTGGCCAGCATTTATGAGGTAAAAACTGACTGCAGATGCTGGAAACCAGATTCTGGATTAGTGGTGCTGGAAGAGTACAGCAGTTCAGGCAGCATCCAAGGAGCAGCCTGAATTGCTGTGCTCTTCCAGCTCCACTAATCCAGAAAGAAGGCCAGCATTTATGGCCTGTCCCTACTTGTGCTTGAGAACGTGGTGGTGAGTTGTCCTCTTGAACCACTGCTGTGGGTTGACCCACAATGCCATTAGGGCGGAATTCCAAGATTTTGACCCAGTGACCTATTCTTTTGTTCATTTTGAAAATTTTACTTTTATCTGTTGGTTGACTCTCAGCTTCATATTCTCTATTCTTCTTGTACATCGTTTCCTATATTAATAGTTTCCTTTGTCCTAAATTCTAGTCTTTGATTTTCCACAGCTTCCCAAATTTGATCCCTGACCCCACTATTTAATGTAAAACCCTATTTATTTTCTTTATAATGTGGTTGGCAAGCCCTAGCATGGTACAGGCAGAAACAGTTTAATCAGTACAGATCCCACTTTATCCAGTACTGGTACCAGTTCCCCCAAACTAGAGGCTACTTCTCCCAAAGCAGTCTTTGAACTAAGCATTCATTTCTCTCATCTTATTTGTTTTATGCCAATTCTCATGCAGATCGGTGTTAATCCAGTGATTGTGACATTTGAAATTCTGCATATAATGTCATGCCTAGTTCCTCATACTGACGATGCACACTCTCTTTCTTTACCCTGCATTTGCTATTGGCACCTACATGTATCACAACAACTGGACCCTCCTACTCTAACTTCCCCTCCTTGCATGAGCAATGCCCTGAACACTGGCATCAGTTAGTTCAGTTAGCTGGACAGCTGTTTTGTGATGTAGACTGACAACAACATAGAATCAGAGAATCATGCAGTTTGGGAGACACCTTTTGGTCCATCAAGTCTGTACCACCAAATTATAATACCACCATCTTGAGTCCCATGTAGCCACACTTGGCCCCTAGCCTTGAATGTTATGAGACTTCAGGTACTCATCCAAGTACTTTTTAAAGATTGTGAGGTTCCCTGCCTCAACTACCCTCCCAGAAAGTGTATTGCAGACCTCCATCAAGTTCTGGGTGAAAGTGTTTTTCCTCAAATCACCTGTAAATCTCTTGCCTTTCACTTTAAAATAATGGCCCCTTGTTATTGACCCTTTCTCTAAGAGAAAATGCTGCTTATTATTCACACTGTCCATGTCCCTCAAAATCTTATACATCTTTATCAAGTCCACCCTCAACTTTCTCTGCTCCAAATCAAACAGCCTGAGCTCCTCCAACCTCTCTTCATAACTAAAGTGTTCCATCTTAGGCAACATTCTGGTGAATGTCCTCTGTACCTCCTCCAGTGCAATCACAACCTTCCTATAACGTGGTGACTCGAACTGCACACAGTACTACAGCTGTGGCCTAACCAAAGTTGTGTTTAACTCTAACATGACCCCCTTGTTCTTGTAATGTCTGCTATGACCAATAAAGGCAAACATCCCATAGGCCTTCTTAACTGCCTTACTAACCTGTCCTGCCACCTTCAGGGATCTATGGACAGGCACCCCAAGGTTAATTGTTCCTCTGAGCTTCTTACCGTCTTGCCATTCATTGAGTACTCCCTTGTTCCTTCTTCCAAAGTGCATCATCTCATTTTTATCAGGATTAAGTTCCATTTGCCACTTATCTGCCCTTCTGATTAATCTGTTTATATCTTCCTGCAACCAAACAACTTTCTCCTCAGTGTCAATCACCAAGCAAGTCTTGTGCCTTCCTCATACTAACGTATCATCCCTCCCACATTCTCACCTATATCATTAACGAATATCATAAACAAAAAGGAACCCAGCATTGGTCTCTGAGCTAAGCCACTGCATACCGGCTTCCAGCCACAATAGCCTTCTACCACCACCCTCTGTCTCCTATCACTAAGCCAATTTTGGATCCATCTTGCCAAGTTATCCTGGATCCAATGATCTTTTACCATTTTTGTATCAGTTTCCCATGTGGGGACTTGTCAAAGGCCTTGCTGGAATCCATGAAAGCCACATTAACAGCCTTACCCTTATCCAAACACTTGGTCACCTCCTTGAAAAATTTCATGAGATTTGTTAGGCATGATTCCCCCTCTGACAAAGTCATGCTGACTATTTTTGATCAAACCTTGCCTCCCTAAGTGTAGATTAATTTTCTACTTCACTATTTCTTACAATAGTTTCCCTACCATTGATGTTAGACTTACCGATCTATCCCTACCATCCTTCCTGTAAAGTACAATTGCATTAACTGTCCTCCAGTCTTCTGGCACCTCCCCTGTGGCCAGAAACAATTTCAACATTGGACTCAGGGTCCCTCTGTCATGTCTCAAAACAGCCTAGGATTAAACTCATCTGGACCTAGGGATTTGTTCACTTTTAAATCTGCCAAATCCTCCAATACCTCCTTGCTTCTTATATCAATCCTCTCAAGGACGTTGCAGTCCATCTTCTAACAGTCCGAGTGCAATTTCTGTGCCTGAGGTTACCATGAATGTCCTGCGTTCTCAACCTAACCCCTCGCCTGAGATGCCATGATTATCAGATTAAGTTTGCCACCAGCAATTTCACTCTACAATGAGATCTATGATCCTCTGGGACTATGGCAACTTTATACATATTCCAGATGCAGTCTCAACCTCATCCTTATAAGTTAAGCATGATTTTCCGATGTATGTATTAAAATCCATTCACAAGGGCGGCATGGTGGCTCAATAGTTCGCACTGCTGCCTCACAGCACCAGGGTCCCAGGTTCGATTCCAGCCTTGGGTGACTGTCTGTGTGGAGTTTGCACGTTCTCCCTGTGTCTGCGTGGGTTTCCTCTGGATGCTCTGGTTTCTTCCCACAGTCCAAAGATGTGCAGGTCAGGTGAATTGGCCATGCTAAATTGCCCTTAGTGTTAGGTGCTTTAGTCAGAGTGAAATGGGTCTGGGTGGGTTACTCTTCAGAGGGTCCGTGTGGACTTATTGGGCCGAAGGGCCTGTTTGCACACTGTAGGGAATCTAATCAAATGTAGGGAATCTAAACAATGACAATGTATTAGCTTACAGGTTGGATTCCTAACTATGTGCCAATTGTTTTGAAAATTTACCTGCTTTTTCTAATTTTTTTAAGCTCTTGCTGTCTAACATTTTTATTAAAGTCCACAAAGTGTTCCCAAATATTTATTATGAAATGTGTTTCATAGTATGATCATTCTACATTGTACTCATTCAAGAGGACACAGCTCTTCATGTTATCACTTTAATCACTCTGGAATTGAAGGTATTATAATGCAATAAAGGATTCCAAACAATAACTGGAGAATGTCTAATTAAATTATGTCTACCAGTCCTAACCTTAGGCCACATTTTAAAGGTCTTTACAAAGGTTTCAATCTTGCAAGCCAAATTGTATCTTTTCCATTGAAGTCAATGATCAATAAAATAAGGTAGAGCACAGAATGAACTATTTATCCACCCAAAAGAAAATTAATTGTGGAACACTGATTAGTGGTCACTATTATACTTATTAGTATTAAACCTAGCCTAATTAAAATTATGTGCCTAACGAGTTGTGTGAATTCAACTTGAGAGTAGAGCTTTAAATCAGGGCAATTGTTTTAAAACAGAAGAACATCATGAATATTTTCACTGGTGTCTAGAATTTTTTAATTGCCCTAAAAATGGCTTTCCACCATGTTCTCACAGATACTCTATCAACATGTCTGCTATGTATGGATAAGTATAATGTATTGTCATTCCTGGGAGTCAGACAGTGTGTGGAGCGTCCAGAAACATTATTCAGAAAACAGTTTGCTACAAATCACACAGAGTTACTACAGGCCTGTAAAGCCTCTCATGACTAGGATTTCTAACATATTCCCGATTTGGAGACGTCATTATTGGACTGGGGTGTACAAAGTTAAAAATCACACAACACCAGGTTATAGTCCAACAGGTTATTTGGAAGCATTAACTTTCGGAGTGCTGCTACTTCGTCAGGTAATTGTGGAGAATAAGATTGTAAGACACAGAATTTATGGCAAAAATTTACAGTATGATGTAACTGAAATTATGTATTGAAAAAGACCTGAATAGTGTGTTAAATCTCTCATCTTTAAGAATGACCATGTTGGTTTCAGTTCTTTCATATGTAAATTGCAAAACGTTTTTTTAAAAGTTATATTCTCAAGTGAACTTTAATAATTGGTATCACGTCAGCCCAAAAATTCAAAATGAATTTGTACTTGCTGACTTACATTTTACTTTGCTTAAAAACTGCATGAATCCATGTAAGATTCTGTAAATCAGTTTTTTAGATGAGAATCAGTCTGACCATTGTGGCATAGACAGTCTCCCAGGGAGCTGACACCTTCAATATCTTATCTGGGCTGACATGACATCAATTGTTAAAGTTCACTTGAGAACGTAACTTTTAAAAAGAAGTTTTGCCATTTACTTATGAAAGAATTGAAACCAACATGATCATTCTAAAAGATGAGAGACTTAACAAACAATCCAGGTCTTTTTCAATATATAATTTCAGTTACATCACACTGCAAACTTTTGCTACAAATTCTGTGTCTTACAATCTTTTTCTCCACAATCACCTGATGAAGGAGCAGCACCCTTAAAGCTAGTGCTTCCAAATAAACCTGTAGGACTATAACCTGGTGCTGTGTGATTTTTAACTGACATATTCCCTATTTTCATTTTAAGGTGAATCTCGATAGTGAACAGGAACAAAAGAGATATGAGAAAGATTACTTTTAATTTAATCCTAGGCTGAAGCATAAGAAGGTCAAAAACTAATTTACAGCCCATTTTGAACACTGTTGATTTCTTTTTCTGTTGCTACCAATATAAAAGACAATTTGCAGCATATGAAAGTGGCTGCTGATGGACTACTGTGTTGTGTTACTCAGAAGGTCATTTTCAAATCTAAGATCTTTCATAAATGCATCACAAAATCTGGTTCTGAACAACACTATCAATAAAGGTCACTAAAGGTAATCAAAGGAAATTCACCTTGCTTGTTCATTTTCATCCCAGTCATCTATTTATTTTGAGTATCACTGCTGGATATTAACTTTAAATTTTGCCCAAATGTGAATTTACTGGTCTTTGGGCAGCATACCTAATGAACCACTGATTTATCGGAAACTGCATATTAAAATTGAAGGCCGTTAAATTCATTCCATGCTCACTAATTCAATACAGTCTGTCATGTTATTGTTGTGCCAGCAAGTATTATTTTGTTTTTGTTTCATTTAATGTACGAATATGTTGTACAGTGCAGCTGTCATAAATGACTTATTTGCACGCAGGAACAGAATATGCAGCATCTTGCAAGGAAAGAAGTATATAAATATAGGAAAGCGATTTTATACTTCTCAAGCATTGTCTTTTTCTTATGGAATAGAGTAAGTTTAAGAAAGCGTCTGAGAAAGGGAAGGCATCTATATCTGTTAAAATATTGTTTCAGAAGAATAGATCAATAGTGATAACCATGATATTACTCAGATTTTTCACAAAGTCACAATGCCTTTCCTAATATGGTATGACTGCCATAATAAAATGAAATTCACATCTGAATTTTTGGAAAGCAGCATCTCTGAAACTTTCCTCGGCAAAATCAGAATCAGAATAGAATTTTGATATGATCTAAAGACTTGAGACCTCCAGTCACACAGTGACTGGAGAATTTTTTAAATGCAAGATGCATTTGATTGTTAAAATATTGAATGACTAATTGCAGGTATCTTTCTTTGCACTTCTGTTTGGTTTGTTATGATTGTAGTCTCGAACTGTTTACATTCTTTATTTTAATAATACAGTGCATATTGAGGCAAAGGTTATGCAGTATGAACTTTCAGTTTTTAACTGTAATTGCAATCCAATAATATTAGTTGTTGGTATAGATACAGGACAAGCAATCAAGCAGTTCGAGTGAAAAGTCCACTGTGACAATTTACAAAATTGAATTCGGTCGTGAGATACATCTCTTGACTACCTCTGATTCATCTAGTTTTCCCGACACTGTCTTCCATAATTCTTGAACCAATCTCAATACAACCTTTACTACGGATATTATTCAGCATGCTAGTTTGAACACTTTTTCAATGTTTTAATCCTTCGGTATGCCCTCAGTTTTCCTGCAAGACTCCTCCATTCAAATTTCAATGGTCCTTTTCCTCTTTGTACCTGACTAACACAGCATTTGCCTTTCTTATGTCTTTTGACATGATTGACTGAACAGACCTTTATTACATTTGTAATTCTTAACTGCATTTTAAAGTGCATTTACAAACATCCACATTTATTTGCTGTTGATGGATCAAAGTAATTAGCATATTTGCTACTCTCCCCTCTTCTATTTATTACAATAAACAACACTCAGGTTTGATGAAAGCACAAAAAAGAAGAACTCATCTATCTTACTCATTCAACTATGAAAACAGGAAAGTCTATACATACTATATTGCACATTCATCAACATTAGTGGAAAGGAAAGGCAAATTTATGTTTGTGGTATATACCCTTCTTCAAAACTGAAAGACAAGCAAGTATTTTCACATGGTGGAAGAACAAAGAAAATGGAGGAACAGGGATTACAAATCGCAATGATAAATGAATGAGTGGTTTTCTGCAATGGAGAAACTCCTTGGAACAGAACTAGATACTTGCCATGCAAGATGAACATAGAACATAGAACATCACAGCGCAGTACAGGCCTTTCTGCCCTCGATGTTGCACCGTCCTGTCATACTAATCTGAAGCCCATACCACCTACATTATTCCATGTATGTCAATTTGCCTGACCAATGACGACTTAAATGCACTTAAACTTGGCGAATCTACTACCGATGCAGGCAAAGCATTCCATACCCTTACTACTCTCAGAGTAAATATCATCTCAGTGAGGCAATGAAAATTTGCAAAAGTCTAAGATAAAGACAAATACTGGAAATACATGAGATTCAATATTACAGCACAAAACACACAAGTCAGATTTCAACTCTCCTAATAGGTTAATGCAGGGCAGTATGCCAAACAAGGTTCTTGGTCTAAAGTATAAATTTCCTCTTTCAGGGCATTTTCTAATTTGCCCTGTATGGGCAAGATCATTTAAATTTTGATCCTTTATTTCCTAGAGCCATTAGTTCATTCAGATGGTTTTATCCAAACAGAATAAACAAATGGAAAAATAAATGTTATATGAATAAATTAGTATTTTCTTGTTTAGTTTCTTATATACTGAATGAAATAAAGTCTGCTATACATGCAAAAGCTCTATTATCTTTTCCTCATTCATCAATATAAGCAAAAATATTTTCTAGCTTTTGGTTTTATTTATATTTTAATAGTTAAATATAAAAGTAACTCTTCATTGAAGTTACTGTCTGAAACCTTTATAATTTATATCAGAGGATGCCATGAACAGAAATAATAATCATGTGAATGTTTCAATTATCTCCAAAAAAATCAACAGAAAGAAATTGTAAAAAGGGAAAAGAGGATTGAGTTTTTAGAGTATACATTAAGAAAACATTAAGATTGATAAGTCCCCAGGGCCAGACCAGATTTATCCTAGGTTGCTCCAGGAAGCGAGAAAGGAGGTTGCTAAGCCACTGGTGAGGATATTTGCCTCCTCACTCTCCACAAGAGTCGTACTGGAGGATTGGAAGGAGGCGAATGTTGTTTCTCTTTTCAAGAAGGGTAATAAGGAAATCCCTGGCAATCACAAACCAGTCAGTCTTACGTCTGTGGTCAGCAAAGTTTTGGAAAGAATTCTGAGGGATAGGATTTATGACTATTTGGAAAAGCATAGTGTGATTAAAGGCAGTCAGCATGGCTTTGTGAGGGGCAGGTCATGCCTCACAAATCTTGTTGAGTTTTTTGAGGAGGTGTCAAGACAGGCCGACGACGGTTGAGCAGTGGATGTGGTGTATATGGACTTCAGCAAGGCATTTGATAAGGTTCCCCATGGTAGGCTCATTCATAAAGTCAGGAAGTATGGGATACAGGGAGATTTGGCTATCTGGATTCAGAATTGGCTGGCTGACAAGAGGCAGAATGTGGTTGTAGATGGATAGTATTCTGCCTGGTGGTCAGTGTTGAGTGGGGTCTCGCAGGGCTCTGTCCTTGGGCCTCTGCTCTTTGTAGTTTTTATAAATGGCTTGGATGAGGAAGTTGACAGGTGGGTTAGTAAATTTGCAGATGACACAAAGGTTGGAGGTGTTGTCAATAGTATAGAGGACTACTGCAGGCTGCAGTGTGACATAGACAGGATGCAGAACTGGGCTGAGAAATGGCAGATGGAGTTCAACCTGGATAAAGGTGAAGTGATGCATTTTGGAAGGTCGAACTCTTATGCTGAATATAGGATTAAAGACAGGATTCTTGGCAGTGTGGAGGAACGGAGGGATCTGAGTGTGCAGGTACATAGATCCCTCAAAGTTGCCACCCATGTGGATAGGGTTGGTCAGAAAGCATATAGTGTTTTGGCTTTCATTAACAAGGGGATCGAGTTTAAGGGCTGTGAGGTTTTGCCGCAGCTCTACAAGTCCCTGATGAGACCACACTTGGAATATTGTGTATAGTTCTAGTCACCCCACTATAGGAAAGATACAGAGGCTTTGGAGAGGGTGCAAAGAAGGTTTACCAGGATGCTGCCTGGACTGGAGAGCTTGCCTTATGAATAAGCTTGGACTTTTCTCTCTGGAGGGAAGGAGGAAGAGAGGAGACCTGATCGAGGTGTACAAAATAATGAGAGGAAAAGACAGAGTCAATAGCCAGAGACTTTGCCCCAGGTCAGGATTGACTGGGATGAGAAGTCATAGTTTGAAGATATTAGGAGGAAGGTATAAAGGAGACGTCAGAGGTAGGTTCTTTACGCAGGTGGTGGAAGCAGAGTCATTGGGGACATTTAAGCTACTGCTGGACATGCAGATGGATGGCAGTGAGTTGAGGGGTGCGTAGGTTAAGTTACTATATTGTACATGAGGATTAAATTTCGGCACAACATCGTGGGCCTGGTCTGTGTTGTACTTTTCCATGTATACAGAACAGCAGTCTCACTCGATGTAAGAAGTTCAACAATGAAAGAATCACGGATGGATTTTATAATAAATAATGAATTGGAACAGATGGGGGAAGTAAGAATAGGAGAACATCTCAATAATATTGATCACAACATTATAAGTGTCAAAGATTGAGAGTGACATACCCAGGTCAAAGTCTAAAGTAATAAAAAAGTGCAAATTGTTAGGACCTGAGATTGGAACTAAAGAAGGCAAATTAGTAGAAAATATTGGCAAGCTAAAAGTTTGAGAAACCTTTCAAAAGGTAATAAATATATTTCAAAAGAACAAGCAAACAACTTAATTCTGCTTCACCATTGATGAATAAAGACCAAAAGAGACAAAAAGAAAATTAGATATGAGATGTTTTAGGAAAGAATGACAAAGAGAAATATGAACAACTCAGAGGCAAATTTACAGAATACCCATTTGGAAGGAGAAATGAAGTCAACTTATCAAAGAATATATGGAAATAATAGTGTTCCCTAAAGAGGTAAACTGCAAACCAGAAATTAAGGTTAGTTGGGGCCATTAAACGATGAGCAGGTAACAATAGAAAAAAAATGGATGCACTGAACCCCTGTTTTGCTCCACTTCTTCTGAAAGAAAATCATGAAATAATAAAGGGTGGGGTCATATTTTGGTTTCTTGTTATATTGAAGAAGTGTCTGTTGAACTTGCAATTTAATTGTTTGTTTGTCCAACGATGCTGTCAGACCTGCAGCGTTTCTCGAGTAGTTTCTGTTTGTATTTCAGATTTCCAGCATCCATAGTACTTTATTTTTGTTTGAATTCTTTATACTGTGCATCAAATGTTAATAGAATAAACTTACCCACAACCAGTAGTAACTACTGGTACCAGCTCTAGAGTTTTGCTTCAATAAACAATGTGCTTCTGTCGTATGATGATTTCTGCCAACTATAGCTGAATTGGGTGTCTAGAAAATTGGGGAGCTCGGTTTACACTCGCACTTGAGTTGACTTCCGGTTTTTTCGCTGTTTGACATCCTTAAGAAATAATTTCATGAACTCTTGCTCCACAGTTCTCACCATTATGCTATAAATTTATCCAAGGGAACAATTCAGTCCACAGATATTACATTGCCTTCGAAGATACTTAAAACATATGTTAAGGTTATTTGTCTCACATTTATTTCAGTAATGTTGTTGTCAGTGTGACTGATGATGCAGTTACATAATTGCACCACTTAATCAGTTAAATGACCTGTCACTCTTCCTTTCTTTTTCACACGCTGGATTCATTACTAAACAGCGATGCTCCTGGGAGTGAGGGTACATTGTGTTTTTTTTAATATAAATACAAAACAAGTTCTGCATAGCAGCCGGACATGTTGTCAAACCTGACAGTGAGTGATATCAGTGGGAAATTCATTTTGTGGCGGTATGTTTAAATGTGTTTAGCCGCCGCTGAACGCCTGTCCTCGCAAGGAAACTTGGCACATGAACTGTTGCCCTGTCGTGCTCTGTGTGAGCTTTCCCGCCCCTTCCTCTGGTGAACGGCTCATTGGAGCTTCGCGCAAGCTGCAGTGGCGGCAAGCCAAGCCGACCCTGTCAGTGACTGTTCACTGGCCGACCTGCCAATGACTCCCTTCTCCACAAACCAATCCCTGCCACCGACAGGCGGGCTTTCCCCTCCGTCTTCTCTCTCCCCCACATCACAGGGAACTTTCAGTGCTGTCAGGAGCCGTTTTTAATCCCCTCCTACCCTCTGTCCCTGAGCGTGAAATGATCATTTTGCCTCATCATTCAGGGGAGAGATTCTCACTGAGCTTCCAGGGTCTACTCCCACCTTTCATGATCCGCGTTTTGCTAAACGATTCCACAGTTTAGGGACGTGTTCTAAATCCGGCGCGCCAGCAGCGAAGGGATCTAACTGGGAAAGCTGAGACTTGATCCCCAGGGACTTATTATCTTTTTTATTTTCCCGTGGAACGCTTTCCATTGCAGCCAACTTTCAGCAGCAGCTCCAGCCCTCGCCCTGGAGCCAATGACCTGAGACTAAAACACTGTCACTCGGTCCGATGGGAATCGGGCAAATTAGCATTTACGGTCTTATCTCTTTCGAAGTATCTGTGTAGAAAAGGCACCGGGATTGTTTTCATGTGTCATTTACAGCTGCATTTACAGACCGTGTGGATGTTATCTGGAGCGGACGGCATGGCACGATTCCCCTTGTGTTTGAACTCCGCAATACTGGTGTTAATTACTTGTGATTTCCGCCTGGTGACAGCAAGTAAGTGTTTTTTTTTAATCTCTTCTTTTTCTAAACATTGCACAGATGCCGATTGTAACTTTAAAAGGACAAACCCTTGTCAGCCTTCTCTAGGTGTCTGAGGGTGACCTCAGGTTTCTGTCCTCGCCTGATGGTGTTAATGAAAGACCCTGCAGAACTGAGGCAAGAACAGGGCAATGCCATGAATTGTATTTAGCGATGTGTCGGCTACCCGCTTGGTTAGTTTGGATCTCGGTCGGAGCTCCTGGGCACAGTCGCTATATTTTAAGCTTCACGGACATGATACATTCCAGGAAACCGCGGAAGTGGGGGAGGAGGGGTGGGTTGGAACAAAAGCAAATCTACAAAGGGAATGTGTTTGAAAGAAGCACAAAATTCTCACAAAGTACTAATGTATAGTCCCAAGAAACCAAGCCAGAGAAGGTACAGAGATCGGCGATGAATACAGTTATGAGCGAGAAATCTGTGTGAAAGAGCCCCAGTAACCTGAGTAAAGCAAGCAGATATATAAAAAGGGGACAGGGCGAAACAGGTGAAATATTACAGTTAGGTGGGAAACCGGCAGGATTGCACTGGAGAAATGGACCGGGGCTGGAGACTCTTTAAAGGGCACATTACATGTGTGCAACAGAAACACCAGTAAAACAAGCATTGCACAAAACAGGAACATGGCCCAGGGACATGGGGCGAGCGGGTTAAAACAGTGGTGAGATGATATATGAAGAGTAACAACTTGAGCATGAATTTCTAACAAAGAGAAAACAACGCGAGGGGACAGCTTGAAAAAGTATCTGCAATTAATCTGAAAGCAAAACAACAAAAAAAATACAGGGATGAGAACGAAGGGGAGTACGAGCGAGTAACACTGGCAAGGAAGAGAGAGAAAGATGTGTCCAGTAGTGGAATCAAACACCTGTGTAAATCTCATGACTGCTGTTTGGGGTCTGAAACAAGTGAGAAAAGACACAATGAAATAAATATTTGGCGAAGAATGTTTTAGGATTCTGAGTTCCCGGTTTAGTCATGGGTTGCCATCACCAGTTTCGGGTAGTCGCTATTTGTAAACAGAATCAAAACGTGTAGCACAGGACTCTGACCTGCTCATGTTGGCACCTGCCCGAAATGATCGATTTGACATCTACACAGCAACCAGTGAAGTACGTGTTTTTCGATCGGTGATAACGCATGCAAAACAGAGTTTATGACTGAAAGTCTGTGTAGGAATGTTATAATTGACCTGACAATGCGAATTAAGTGATTGTTGTTTCAGCCAAAGTACGTTAGCAGCAAACCTGAGGGGTCTTTGTTCACTGTGATGTCCTCGTTGTGTTGTGACAGCGGTTGTGAATGTTGTTTGTGTAAAAATGCATCAATTTAAATACTTGAGAGAAGTAAAGCAATGTTTCATCCACACGTTTCCCCATCAGTCACAGGCCTCAGAAGCAGAGGAATGCGAGGAGGGCATTCACTCAGAAGAGGGAAGCTGAGGCAACACGTTGGTAAGGACCGGGTAACAGGTTCATTCCAAGATCGTGAGAGAGAGCATCAGTCCACCCTTTCTCCAGGAACATGGTGCGGACAGACCTCAATTAGGAATTAGAAACATAATATGGGAGAGGGATGAGAATGCAAACACCGTTTTAAAGCGCACCAGTTAATCAAGTTTCAACAAATTTTGACAATTATCAAGTATAAATTTCCTGACTTAATCATTTCAGTCATTTCTTGGTAGGTAGCAAAAATGATTTGCAGTTGTTTATAACACGCAATGCAGCAACTTGTATCGGTGTGTAACACATATGCGATTCAGTTGTTCACACATTACTTTCAAACATCATCAAGCACATGAAAATGTTGCAAACTTATATTCGAAGTGTCACTGAACAGAAGTAGAGCTCAGAGAAGCAGCACTTAGCAACTTAACCTCATTACCCTTGCGATAACATCCTCATTGTCCTTTCACCTTTCAACCATTTGTATCAAAAGCAGCTACTGGTGCGTCACTGCAACGTTCACCCAATCTTTACTAAATAACTGGAAGTGTCACTCGGAGTTTCGGGGGAAATATGCTTACCCGTAATCTGCTGTTTGATAGCATCTTTATTCAGGGTTGGAACATGTAGATACTGGTGAGATATGCAAATAATACAAATCCCAACAAAACATTAAGCGGGTCCCATGGGTGGTATTGGGTCAAAACATTGCAGGAAGAGTACTCACTCTCCAGCGGACACTATGAATGGGATTAGTTGTCTCAATTGATAAATGTCATCCGCAATTAAACTAAGTGTCAAGTACTTTCAGAATGTTTTAGTATAATGGACATACTGTTCTATCTCACTGTACGTAGTTTTACTGAAAAAAAAACCCAGCGAATCTGATCCTATCTTCACACTGAAGCTTGGTCCGGATATTTGGTGTGTCAGTATACACATGACTTCCTCAGTATCTGCTACATGTGAGGGATTTAGAAATTCAAGTGTACTTCTTTGCTTGTACTTGAAATTGGTCAGGAACTTATTACAGAGAATGCTGCTCATCCACAGAGCAGAAAACCGAAAGGCAAACAGGCTTGATTCAAAATCGGACCTGTTTGCTTTGTTTTCGAAGCTGCCATTTTCTTCAGACCCTCTGTCAGTCAAGGTAACAGAAGCTATTTTGACGCTTTCATTGACACAGGGCAAGTAAGCTCACTGTAGTGTTACTAATGCTATATTTAAAAATAACGCTTAACAAAAGTTAGAATACTGTCAAATTAGATAATGAAAACACCGCCACCATCAGCATTTTATAAGCTTTATCAGGATCTAACCCATCTCATAAAAACGTACAATTCTCATCGTACATCGAGAAAGCGACACGGTGAAATCAAATCCATGATTGGAAATGCTATAATAGCGAACTTTCTTTCAGTTTTATCTGCGAACCCGCAGCCACAAATTGAATTTGTGGGACTCGGTGTCGTGCTATTTCAAGGTTCCCCAATAATCCACAAAAGGAGCCCCAGTAGGGAATTTCGAAAGGACTAATCGCTGTTGGACCAAGGACAGCCTCATCAACTGCCTTTATTTCATTCAGGTATTAGTGCTTGTCATTTCTTGCTGGATTGTAGTGCCAGGCAGCAGTTGGCATACCTGGGATTCCTTTTTCATTGCCAGGCAATTACTGAGCTCTCGGACAGTCTAGTCCTGCAGTTCTCAGAAATTGATCCTGTGCCAAATCAAATCGATAGAAGCCAAGAATGAATTGATGTTTGTTAATGGACGACCTCTCAATAGGAATCGCACAGTCAAAATGAAATGCGAGTTCACAACACGGACACAAGGCTCTTAGACTCCGCTCCGACCCTGCGCCCTCCTTATCCCTGTGTCGCTAAAAAAAAATGCTTGCCCCAGTGGACTTTGAGCATTTCTGTACCGCCCAGGTGTTATTCGAATGCATTTTAGAATGCATAAATTTGCCATTTTCCACGAAAATGCTACACCAGTGAGACCACCGTGAGCAGTGTTAGTGCGCGCTCTCACAGCTTGTAAAACATGAAACATGAACCGGCATCTCCAAATCAGTTCTGAAAACCCGTCGTGACGGGAGCTTTTTAAAATACATTTTCCTTTCATTGGGCTTGTGTGGAGGGCCGCGTCGCTGCTTGTTGTTCACATAGCGTCTAGATTTATTGTTTCTGCTTCTTGGAATACAGATACATGTGCCAAAGGTTTTCAATTTTGCACTGTTCAGTTTTGCCAAAGCTTGGCCATTCGAATGGGATTCTGTTGCGTGCCCAGTTCGCATTCGGGAGCTGTGCATCTGGGATCAGTTCCCGTAAATGCCGTGTATTCTGGGCGGTATAAGCTCTGGGCTTGTCAGCAGTGAGTGGGAAATGAATCTGCTGCAGTCTGCATGCTTTACCAATCGGAATGTATCATCCACTCACCACGAAAAGGAGGAAATGTCACGTCTGCACTGTGTTCTGAATCGTAACATTGTGTTAAGACGCATCTTGTGACTGGGGTCATAGAAATATCAGTTTTGTTTATGTAGCAACATCACGTCAAGCCTGTTCTGTCACCAATGTCAATTAGGCTGAAGTGCTATTTCAATATGTTTGGAAACACTGCTTTTTCACTAAGTGGAAGAATGTCCTTAGCATTAGATAGCTTTTCATATCCTCCATCAAGTATCCCTCTCTTAGGTAAAGCTATCTCTGCTCCAACTGCCACCCCGCCCCCAACAGTTATTCACATCCCTAAAAGTACCTCATTCCTAACCTTAGTGGGGCACTCATTATTACTTTAGTGCAGCAATTTTATACTATCACTTTTTCCACAGAGGCAGAAATACGTGAGAGGGTGGAAAAGGTTAGAAAGGCTTCAGATTTCAAAGAAACGGAGAGGCAGATGGTGCAAGATGCAATGCAGAAGGCATGGTGGTGTCAGGCAAAAGGGGATAGTAATGGGCCAAGTCAGAGGATAGTGAATTACAGAATCTGAACTTCCAATGAATAAAGGTAAAATGATCGCTTTTAACCACTGTCACCTCATGTGAGTATCATCAATTGCCAACACATTAAGTTCTCAGCTGTCAACAACTCTACAAAACTGAACAAAATCCATAAATAGTGAAAACATTCAGCTCTTGGCAACTACAAAATAGTTAGCAGCTCCTGTTGTCTGGAAACTGAATGTTGAGCCTGAAGTTGGTAAGTGATCATTTCTTATGTCCGATTTGAGCAAGATGTGGAAAGTATTACCTTGAGGGGGATGTGAGTAATGGATGTAACTCTCTAGAATTGGAGTAAGGCTTATTTAAACTCTTACAGGTATATTTAAGGTCCTACCATCAGTTAGTAAAAGAGATTTTCAGTCCATCAGTCTATGTTCGACTGGTATCTAAGTTACCAAGGTGAAAAGTTAACATGTTAACCCACTGCATCTCCAGTGAGCTCTCCATAACATGGATGAAGTCAAGACTATTCTTCTAGTTCAGTTGGCTTCAATTATGCAAAGTGCACAATCTGCTTTATCATCCTCTCACTTGCACATGTATACTTTGAACAGTTTAAAATGTGGAGTCATATTCCAGCTCTGCAGATTTTCTTGATATCCCGAGTCGTGCTCTTCATTTCATTCTGAAACCTCTGTAACAAGTAAAACTCTTTTAAATGTGAGTTACTGCTAATTATTTTGAAGTTGCCAAGAGGTGAATGTTTTCACTATTTATGGATTTTGTTCAGTTTTGTAGAGTTGTTGACAGCTGAGAACATACTGTAAGTAACAACTGTTAATATGTGTTACAAACATTATTAATATATCATTTTATTGTTATATTATCGCATTTCTATCTTATTCTTATTTTGCTTTTAACTGTGTTACATTGTTAGACAGTGGCATTCTCTTCTCAGAATCGATGTTTTTTGGAAAGAGAGGTGCAAGTAGAGTCATGGAGTCTGTTACGATACGGGGTAAACCCTCCTGCTTAACTTAACCCAGCAACACAAAAAAGATTTATCCCGTGCAGTAATCTGTGAAAATTTGATAGGCCAAGAACTAGTTAAAATAAAAATTAACATGTTTCTTTCTTAAAGTACAACAGAGAATAATTAACTAACAACTATTCACAATTCCTTCCTCTAACCTATTTTTTACCTTCCCTTCTATAATACTAGCCTGATAAAACTCCACATTAAGATTTACAAACAACACTTCTTATCTCAAAACCAGGCAGCTTTCAGCTTTCTCTGAATTCCTGTCTTGTTTTCTTCCTCTTCGTGAGTCTGCTTCATAGTTTACTGATCGATAAAGATACCTTTGAAGAGAGCTATTTTTTGGGCAGACTTTTTACATGCTGGTGGCTTGGCAGTTCTCCTTCCAACTGTTAATTTTCCCGGGTCTTATACTCCCAGCATCGGATTGTGTCATTAGCTTTGAAGATTGTCAATATACTCAATTCAAACTTAATTGGAATTTGGTATTTTTTTGGGATATAATTTAAACTGATTGGCCTAATTCAAATCTGTTTTGTCATTTCCAGGCATCCAGCTAATTTAGCTTTTGAGCAAGTGTTACGTTGTTACCTTATTGGGAACACTTGATGCTGTACGTTAACTCTACCAGCTTTTAACTCTCTTAAAGGTACAGTACACCCACATCTTCAAAACAAGTCATAGGTATATACAGCGTGGAAACAGCTTCTTCAGTCCAATTCACCCATGTTGACCAGGTCTCCTAAATTAATCTAGTCCCATTTACCAGCACTTGGCCCATATCCCTCTAAATCCTTCCTATTCAAATACCCATCCAGTTGCCTTTGAAATGTTGTAATTGTACCAGCCTCCACCACTTCCTCTCATTCCATACACGCACCACCCTATGCATGAAAAAGTTGCCTCTTTGATCCCTTTTAAATTTTTCCCCTCTCACTTTCAACCTATGCTGTCTAGTTTTGGACTCCCCCACCCTGGGGAAAATATCTTGTCTATTTACCCTATCCATAACCCCCATGATTTTATGAACCTCTATAAGGTCACCCCCTCAGGCTCTGATGCTTTAGGGAAAATAGCCCCAATTTATTCAGCCTCTCCCTATAAAGAAAACCCTCCAAACCTGGCAACAGTCCTGTAAATCTTTTCTGAACCCGTTCAAGTTTCACAACATCCTTCCTATAGCAGGGAGACCATTTTTCTTTACCTTTCAATAATGTGGTCAATTTGAATAGCTGGTAGAAAACTTTGTGTGTTTAAATATGCTGGATTATGTATTCATCCCAAAAGTCTAATGCCATGCCTCTCATTCAGAACTCATACAGGAACACACAAAGAAGAGATATACTGATGTAAACTAGTGCATTGTCACAAGTTATAAACAAATAATAGTTTGCATTTCCATGTTTGGCTTGTCTCAGAAGAAAGCATATGGTGTTGACCCAGTGAAGGAAATGTTTCACTGCTGAAGGGTTGTCTGGATGATTTCGGGAGCAACAGTCATACATCAATATGATGCGTGAAGCAAGCGGAGAATGAGAACATTGGCTAATGTACTGTATTGCCAGCCATTGATCAGCATTTGGTCAGCAAGCCCAACTGAAGAATTTCACAAAGTTTTGCGACTAATGCTGTTGATTTTAAAAATCCCTGAATGTGATTAGAAAAAAACACAGTTTTGAACCACTCAGATACACATTTCAGACAATGAATGAGATGTATTTCCAGGAGCATAGTGCAGCTGAAATACAAGAGGAAGACGACATGGTATTCTTTTCTGTATTGATTAGACTACCTGAATTATGAACTCAAGAGTTTGCCATCGAGTAGAATTGGACTGGAGGTTTCCCAGTATCCACTAGAATCTTTGACATGGAATCATACAGCTCCAAAGGAAGATATTTGACCATCGGGTCTGTGCCAGCCATTGGTGTAGCTGTTGCCCAAGTGGTACCATTCCCAAGAACCATGGAATTTATTTTCTTTGAAGTATTTATCAAATTCTTTTTAGAAAGATACTATTATATGTGCAATAAATTCCATATCACCTTTAAAAAAAATTAAAGTTTCTTTATGTTAGTCCTTCTGCAATTACTTTAATCTCTGACCTCTGGATACCAAGTCTTTTGCTATTGTACCCACTTTCTCCTAATTTACTCTGGTAGAACCCTTCACCATTTGAACACCATTATTAAATCTTGCCATAATTTTTCTTTGGTAGGGGAGACAACCTTTCATCTTCAGCCTTCCTGTGTAACTAAATTCCCCCATCCTTGGCAAATCTAGTAAATCTCTTCTACTACTTTTCCAAAATTTAAAACGTCACACCAGAATGCTAAGGTCTACCCAGAGTCTTTTGAATCTTGCTTACTTTTGTTACTCTATGCATGTATTAAAAGGTCAAGGATCCCATTTAGGTTTATAATAGCCTTTGCACTTTATCCTGGGACCTTCATAGATTTGTACACATACATACACTCTGCTCCTGTACTCCTTTAAACATACCATTTCATTTGTATTACTAACCCTCATTCCTCCTCAAAAATATATATATCCATTTGTTGGTTGGCAAGACTTTCCATCAGTATAATATTTTAGAAAATTCACCTTATCATTTGAATTTGAAAGGAGAAGGGACTCAGTCATAGATTCATATAGCACAGAAAAGGCACTTTGGCCCATTCTGCACCAATATAACTACTACTAAATGGGCACTAATTCCAATTTCCTGCACTTGTCCCATATCCTTGAACGTTATGACATTTCAAGGGTTCATCACCTCATTAGCAGCAGCACTGAGTCAAGATGGAAATAGTCCATATCCTGATCATTTGTATGCAGTAGCTTGGATAAAAGACACTGCTGATAGTAAGAGCACAGCAGAATCTCATCAACCGTAGAAGTGCTGGATTGGGCAGGAAGTGTTTTTGCCCACACTCCTCTAGTCTCTGCTCTGGACAGTAATTTGGAGGAAGATCCTTTGTGATGGAAAGTGCGTGCTTTATATATTTATATTATTATAATTTGTTTTTGAGTTTGGATTTTTGAATTTGACTAGTGGCTGAAGAAGTGTCACTGGAATCGAAAAGTTAATGTTGTTTTCTCTCCACTGATGCCACCATACCCAGTTGAGTTTCTCCAGCAACATGTGTTTTTGTTCATGAGAAAAAGACTTCCTGGCAGTAATGGGGTTTTGTTTAAGTTGGGAGGAGGTTCTCAGTGAACAATGTAAACAGTTGTACATTTGGCTTCAGTTTGGGAAATCAAGGATTGTTTGTGTTTTTCTTTTGATTAGAGGAAACAACTATAACTTGAAAAAAATGCCTTTGTGTTTCAGTTGGGGAGCTTTGCAGGTTTCTCAGTTGAAGTTGGATGTGTAAAGCAGTTGGTCCTGAGAAACAAAGAAGAAAAGTTAGAATGGTGAAAATACTATTAAGTTTTGTCAAGAGTAGCATTATTCAAGAGTCAAGAGTAGCTTTATTTGTCATTTCTACTATCTACCACTGGTACATTAAAAATGAGACGGCTTTCCTCCAGGACTAAGGTGCTACGTGGACAGCACAAACTACACAATCACACACAGGGCGGCATAAAGTGCATAAGAAGTGCAAAACAAGCAAGATAGCACAGTACTTCCTGACTCATCAAGACACCAGGCGCAGTAGTGTACAAATTACAGTGTAATAAAAAAATGATAATTAATACAACATTGTTCTCGCAGTAATTTGAAGTCATGCAAAGAGTTTCAGATGGAATAGAGTCTGATCACACTGTGTTAAGGAGCCTGATAGCTTGAGGGAAGAAACTGTTGCACAATCTGGCCGTGAGACACTGAATGTTCCGGTATCTTCTGCCAGATGGCAGGAGGGAGAAGAGTTTGAGTGAGGGGTGTGTGGGGTCTTCCACAATGCTCCTAGCCTTTCAGATGCAGTGTGAAGTGTAAATGTCTGTAATAGAGAGAAGAGAGACCCCAATGATCTTCTCAGCTGTCCTCACTATCCGTTGTATGGACTTATGATCTGAGATGGTGCAATTCCCAAACCAGGCAGTGATGCAACAGCTCAGGGTACTCTCAATGAACCCTCTGCAGAATGTGGTGAGGATAGGGGCTGGGAGGTGGGCTTTCCTCAGCCTGTGCAGAAAGTAGAGATGCTGCTGGGCTTTCTTGGCTACGGAGTTGGTGTTGAGGAACCAGGTGAAATTCTCCACCAGGTGTGTGCCAAGAAGTTTGGTGCTCTTCACAATCTCCACAGAGGAGCCATCGATGTTCAGTGGAGAATGGTCTCTCCACGTGTTCCTGAAGTCAACAACCATCTCTTTCATTTTGTCCATGTTCAGATAAAGCTTGTTAGCTCTGCACCAGCCTGTTAGCTGCTGCACCTCCTGTCTGTATGCTCACTCGTTGTTCCTGCTAATGAGACCCGCTACCGTCGTGTCATCAGCGAGCTTGATGATGTGTTTCAACCTGTCAGCAGGGTGAACAGCAGTGGACTGAACACACAGCCCTCGGGGGCCTCCATGTTCAGTGTGATGGTGTTGGAGATTCCAATCTGGACTGACTGAGGTCTCCCAATCAGGAAGACCAGGATCCAGTTACAATGGGAAGTATTTAGGCCCAGCAGACTCAGCTTTCCAATCAGTTGCTGAGGAACGGTAGTGTTAGATGCAGAACTGAAGTCTATGACTTCATAGGTGTCCTTCTTCTCCAGGTGGGTAAGGGCCAGATGGAAGGTGGTGGAAATGGCATCATCTGTTGAGTGGTTTGGACGATATGTGAACTGCAGGGTGTCCAGTGAGGGGAACAGCAGGGTCTTAATGTGCTGCATCACGAGCCTTTCGAAACACTTCATGATGATGGGTGTTAGCGCAATGGGACGGTAGTCATTGAGACAGGACACTGGAGACTTCTTCGGTACGGGGATGATGGTAGTGGCCTTGAAGCACGTTGGAACTCTGGCACAGATCAGGGAGATGTTAAAGATGTCCTCGAGAATATCTGCCAGTTTCAAAGCAGGGGTCTTAGACTAAAGCTGAAAGTACTTGAAAATAAGAAAGTTTCAGCTCAGTTGTATGATGAGGCTTTCAGGTTCTCAAGGTTGAAACTTTATTGCTGGAACAGCACAGCAGGTCAGGCAGCATCTAGGGAACAGAAGATTCGACGTTTCGGGCACATGCCCTTCTTCAGGTTCTCAATCCTAGGAGTTGCAACCACAAATAAATTAAGACCTCTCGGGGTGATAGAGAAGAGAATATTATTTAGTATGAATACAATAAGGGGTGCTTTTAGGATTATATTTTTAACATGTGTTTAAAAATTTTAAAGATATGTTATATGCAAATAGTTTTGATTATTCCATTTAATCCTAATTGCTTTTGTGTAATAAACGTATTGTTAAAACCAAAATCAGCAACATTGCAGGCTTGTTTCATTAAGATTCACTCCGTTCATTAAAGTTTCCTTAAAATATTTAGTTAAAACCAAAAAAGAGCAATTATTTATAAATTTCAGTTTGGGATCTGATTTGTCAAGTAATAATGTCAGCTGGGATCATAACACACTGCATATAAATATATTAAGGTTTGAGATGAGCTTTGCTGGTTGTTTTCTCAGATCAGGACTTTTTCCATTTGAAGCGTAACATCAGGTATTTATATCTGAAGGTCAGAGGGCAAAACAAAATTTGTATTCATTAGCGGGTGAAGGAGGAGATCATACATCAATCCTTTTAGGTTTATTCACAAAATGAGACATTACAAATGTATAACTCCTCATTCAACAAACCATCACCAGTGGCAAAAAGTGTTGCTTTGTATTTTTCTTAATCAACCTGTTTGGACATACTGTAATACACCTCTAGGGCAAATGGGACCTAAGCCCAGACTTTCTGGCCCAAAGGCACCACATCTCTTTACATGTGCATGTCATTTCCAATGAGTGTATATGCACCTTTAGACACTCAATCTTACATTATACAGTTAAAAGATTTCCTTTCCTACCCTTTGTAAAACTAAATTTTACTTATGAACATTATTTCAAAAAACATGACTTTCAATTTCCTCTATAAGGAAATTGCAAGATGTCCTTCTTCTAAGACGCCTGCCCCAAGAATATTTTGGGACAATCACTCCTTTTAATGAAGCAGTCAGATAATTGATGACTTATATCAAACCATTTGATCTCAGAGAATTACTTTTATTTAACATTTGTTTTATACAAATAAGGATGCTCGTTATTTTTTTCTTTATGCTTTTCATTAAATAAATATTATCTCACACAAAATGATTCTCTATGTAACATTCAATGGACAAAGTCTTTTATTTATACCTGCCCCTGAAATATTTGACAATAGAATCCCATATCCACTGCTTCCAAAGGAGCCAGTGCTTCTGAAGCTAAAGTACTTCTGAGAATGCTTTTTATTTTCTATTTTCCCAACCTAACTAGCAACATTTTCCACTTTCATCCACAAGAACTATTATGATACCTCCTGCCCTTAAATACACATCAGGAAGATTGATATGCAAAGCATCACTAAAATGAAGTACCTTTGTCATCTTTGTGTCATCCAATTACAGAAGCTTAAGTATACATTTCTTCAAATTTAATTTTTAAACTTTTTTTATTTTCTTTCGAAAATTCTTGATATTTGTGTATTTCATTGTATTACTTACTTCTAATACTTCAAAACTAGCATCTGGTCATGTCTGAGTGCACAACCACTTAAACAAACCAATTAACCATGCAAATACTTGGATTCTTCTTTGGATGTAATGTCATCTTTTTGTGATGACCTTGAACAAATAATTGGGTGGGAATACTATTTTATAAATAACATTGTTGATGCAAGTAACTCCAGGCTTATTCTGCTTAATGTCTAAACCAATATATTTAAAAACTCCAGAGGCCTGACTTCCAATATTAAATTCCACTTTACACTTATTTATAGCATATTTCTCAACTTTCATGATACTATCCCTGTAAAAAATCAACACAGGTCATGAAGGTGCCTGCAAGCTTCCCTTCTTAATACGAAGAATCTCCTGTTCCCTGGATGCTGCCTGACCTGCTGTGCTGTTCCAGCAATAAAGTTTCAACTGTAAAAAATCAACACAGGTCATGAAGGTGCCTGCAAGCTTCCCTTCTTAATACGAATAAAACATTATGGCATGATTAGATTCTAATCATATTCCATAGTTGACCTCTTGTAATGCTTGCCTTTTAAGAATACCTCTAAAACATTTCTGTCTGAAACATTTCACTTTGTAGTAATGTGAGTTTTATGTCAATTAGAGTCATAGAGATATACAACAAAGAAACAGAACCTTCAGTCCAACTCATTCATGCCAACCAGATATAATAACCTAATCTAGTCCCATTTGCCAGCACTTTGCCCATATCCCTCTAAAACGTTCCTATTCATGTACCCATCCAGATGCCTTTAAATGTTGTAATTGCACATTCTCTGGCAGCTCATTCCATACACGCACAACCCCTCTGTGTGAAAATGTTGCCCCTTAGGTCCCATTTAAATTTTTCAAGGTTACACTTAAAAACTATGCACTTATCTGCTCCTGTGCTGTGAACTCTCCCACACAGGTTCTTTCAAGGTCAGCTGTGAATTTTGAGGTCTGTTAATTTTTCCTAGATGCACTCCGATGTCTAGAGATACTTGAACTCAAACAACAAAGGCAGTAACTGATCAGATTCACTAGTGTGACAGACAGCAATGTAGGTTTCTTTCTCTGACCATGTGGTCCCTGCCATTGTCTTCCTCCTTTTTAAAGTGCCATTGCTTCGATCTTTGTCCCCCAAAGTTCCAAAACAATGCAACAGCATATAAAACAGTAATTACTGCTCCTGGAATTCAAGGAAATCACTTCCAACACTTAAAATACTTCAAATAAAGAGCAGCTCTTATAGCCACAATTTTCTCTCGTCCTTCATCCTGAATTACCCAGAATCCTTGATCTAAAGCCCCACGAATATTTAGCAAAAAGAGATAAAAAGACGTTCAGGATTACTTTTCCTGTTGTGTGAAAGTCCATTTTAATGTTAATCTTGTTAAGTCAGTCTTTACAACTCTGAGAACTAGCCATTTTGTATGTGATAATTTTCTAATGCAAGAGTCCCGCTCAGATCCACTACTGAAACACACACTTCACTTTTTATTTTCTACTCTGCTATCCTATTTTCATAATCCATGGACTTCACTTCTTGAACATTTTGAACATGTAGCAATCATTAAGGAGGCCAGTAATTTCTTTATGATGTGTTCAATTTGTATTGGAGTGTGTATTGTAAAAATTCGGGAACAGACAGTTCCAAGGTTTGCTGCATTTGACTATTGAGTTGGTCATTTCAATTTTGCCAAGTTATGTATCGGGCTTAGAGTCACAATCATAGAGATGTACAGCATGGAAACAGGCCCTTCAGTCCAACTCCTCCATACCAAGCAGATATCCTAAAAATTAATCTAGTTCGATTTGCCAGCATTTGGTCCTTCTCCCTCCAAATGTTCCTACTCATACACCCATCCAGATGCCTTTTAAATATTGTAATTGTACCAGCCTCTACCACGACTTCTGGCAGCTCAATCCATACATGCAAAACTCTCTACAGGAAAAGGTTGCCTCTTAGATCATTTTAAATCTTTCCCCTCTCACCTTAAAACTATGCCCTTGAGTTTTGGGCTTCCCTACCCTGGGTAAAAGACCTTTACTATTCACCTTATCTATGTCTCTCATAATTTTATAAACTTCTCTAAGGTCACCCCTCAGCCTCCGATGCTCCAGGGAAAATAACTCCAGTCTGTTCAGCTTTTCCCTATAGCTCAAACCCTCCAACCATGGCAATATCCTTGTAAGTATTTTTTGAACCCTGTAATGAAGCAGCTGAAGATGATTGAGCCTAGAACATTACTCTGAAGAACTTGGATCTTGTAATGAAGCAGCTGAATATAATTGTGCTCAGACATTACTTTGAAGAAAATCTATAGTGACATTCTGAGGCTGAGATGGTTAATCTTGAACAACTACAGCCATCTTTTGTGCTGGATATGACTCAAACTAGCAGCGAGTTTTCCCCTGAGTCCCAATTATTCTACTTTTGTTATCCCTCCTTCCTGCCACACTTGGTCAAATGTCAAGGGCAGAAACTCTTGGCTTGTTGCAAAGTTTTAAATAGCTTACTCAAGATAGTTCAAGATTGACTGAAGAATAGGTCACAGTCAATTGGAGAAGAAGACAGATAAAGACAGAAGTAGTCTCCCATGCAGAAACCCACTGTTAAGCTATGTTGCAGAGGAGGTGACTTAACGCTTGGCTCTGTGCAGTCAGAACTTGTGAAAACTTTCTACTAGTCAGAAGATACTAGTTAGTAGGTATAGTGTGTTGGCATTAAGGCTCAGATAAAGCTCTGGGCCTGTGGATGTTGGTGGGATGGCATTAATAGTTCAGTGCAGCTTTGAGTAAAGATGAAGAAAACCCACAAAAGCATTTCCTTGGTGCAGTTCAGCAAGATGAGAGCTCAGGAAAAAAACTCCAGAGCAATGCTGGTTTGGTGAAGCTCTTTATGAAAAATCTGGAAGTGTTCCAGAGTATAAGTGCTGGTGTATAGTTTTGTGTAAGCATAGACCTAGGAGAGGAAGGTGGGACATTAGAACGTGAGCAATTGCTGTGGCAATCCTTGGTGGACTAGCTCTTAAGGGAGTTTCAGAACCAGGCCATCAAAAATGAAATATTGGAAACTCTTGTAAAGTCTTAATGAGGTTTAGTGAACCACAGAATCATTAACATCTTGCGGTGGGGTATGTGGAATGGAAAGGTTGCTGAGAAATCAGTGGGGTTGATTGCATTTTGAATATTCTTTTTAAGATATGCTGTTTAAAATATTCTTTGGAGGTTTTAACCATAGATTGTCCGTAATTCATATTTATCTTATATGATGTCAGACTATAGGTCAGATCTATCTTTGCACATGCTAAACTTTCATTAGCAATAATTTTTGCATGTTTTTCAAAACTTTTACTAGTAATATGTTTGTTATTTTTGTTGATGGAAGAAAGCTGGCTGAGTTGTTATGAATCCAAAATGAGATATACCTGCAACCTATATAGTTGACCATATCATCAACCTGGTTCAATAAATATATTTTTATAATCATTGATGGAGTGGGACTGGAATAGTTCTAATGGCCTGACCAACCTTGGTTGTAATCCTTACAATTGTTGCATTCTTCCATTTGCTGGATTATTTTGTACCCACCTTCATCCTTTTGCATGATAGCCCCAAGCAAAGCAGAACCCTGTTCTATTTTATTCTGTTTTTGATGACTGTCTTTGTAAAACACAGGAATGTCAATGCTTTCTGTGAACTGCTCAGATTCTGAGACTGCAATTAATCCAGATTAACCATGAAGAATACATTTTAGTAGTTCATTATCATGTTGGTGTACCACTGTCTTAGACTAATGCCTTATTGCCCCAAACTGTACTCCACTACATAAAAAAGGTAAGTTCTTATTCCCCTCAAAGATTGTGTAAAATATTTGAAAACACCCAGGTTACATGTTGTCTTATTCAGTGCACATTGTGTAGATTCTCAGCAGTAAGAAAAGTAGTTGTGAGCAGTATTGGAAATGGAGGATTTCTGTGACAAAAATACCATGTCAATTCAAAGGTTAAGCACTTACTTGTTTTAATTAACATTTAGAAGTCAACTACAGTTACTGAGTATCAAACAATGACTAGCCAATTAAATCCGATATTATTAAATCTCATCCTACTGTATTCACCTGACCATGTAATTAGTCAAGCACAAAATTTAGTTAAGATTTTTATTTATAATTTAATGCATGTCATAGCTAAATTAACAAAGATTCAGACAAAACAAAATTGTTAGAAATAAATAAATCCATGTTACAGGGGACCTTGTGAAAAAAATTAGTGATTGAATTCTGACTTGCCCTGTAATTCTGACATGGGATGCCAACATATGGATTTGCAGTGCATTTGTCTGCAATTCCTCTCTATTCTATTTGCAGCATAGGCTTTAACATAATAGGCATGTCGAGATTAACAACTCTACTAAGACAGCAGTGCTAGGAACTTTGGACGCACACAATATCACCAATAGAATTTTGGTGTCCTGGAATTCTGAAATACCTGAAATCTTTCCGAACTTTGCAACTGTGGCAGAGTCGAATCCTGGTCGGTGCAACCCTAAAGACATAGGCTGGAAACTTACAGGAATCTGAACAATGTGGAATATGGCAAGATTTATGATAGAATCAGCTGAGAATTTTGGCAAAGTCTATGGCAATGTTGGGAGCATTTCACTCCATCTTTCAGGCTTTTGAACAGTGACATGGTGAATTTTTTGTGAGGCAGGTAAAAGTTGCCGATTAAGGAGATTATTATCTTGTTAATGGCCCAAATTGCCTCATCAATATTCAGACATCTGTCATACTAAATGCACCAAATTACCTGGATGTCGAGCAAACCTGACATGTAAACCAGAACAGGTACCTGGTGCATTCAGTTCGCTGCTTTCTCTACAGGACCCCATTATTATGTTGGACCAAACCACATCTCAGGGTAGTATTCACATGCACTAGCCACATGCTCCCCTCATCCATGCACAATGGCATTTGGCATTTGCAAAACCCTCAGAACCATTATGACACCTTTCCAATACACTGGCAAGGTACTCGGTTGCACAGACATGTATTGCAGGGCACACTGGAAACTAAGTGTGGAAGGCTACACTTTGCATTCTTGGAAAGGATCCAGCTAATGGACTGGTCCAAGTTGCATCTCTGGACTGGTCACTTATTGTCTAAGCACTCACTCACATAGTGCCTGCATGCATCATCACAGCTTGTCTGCCTTGTCTTGTCTGCCTTGTCTAGTTTGCCCTGCCATACCTATTAGCTTTTGGCTCTGACTGAAGCACTATCAGCACAGAATATTACCTTTCTATTTTGCACAGCTACACACAGACATCTTGTTGTGCTTGTCAGTAGGGATTTGTTTGGGTGAGAGAAATGATCATCTTGCTGTTCGGCATACTGCAATGTTAACCTAACACTTATCACATGTTACAGCTACTTGCACAGCAGATACACTGCATATTTACTTATACATGTCACAAACTATAGGGGACTTGAACTCAATCCAGTTAAGGGGGTGGTGGGAGCAGGGTGGGGAGGAGCAAGTGGGGATGGTGGCTGTCTATAAGGTGAATCTCAAAGCTGTCAGTTAGTCCAGGGCCATGGCCGAAAACAGTCATCTGTTTGGGACATTCACACAGTCAAGAGATCTACCCCTGGGACGTGGGTAAAGGTCAGTTCTGGAGAGCCAATACAAAGGAATTGCACACTACCAGTGAGGAACTCCCAATACAGATATTCAAGGTAGTTAATCTAAGGGATGTGATTGCCTCCTGAAACACAGCATTAAGGTAACTCTTCTCCTCCCTGATATGTTGCAATGCTCAAAGCTCAGACTCCAGCTCATCAACTCTGAACCAGAGTTCGTCAAGCAGCCATGTTTGCTACAGATGTGGTCACTATGAACTACAATGGGGACACGAGCTCCCACATCCTGCAGTTACAGCATGTCATCTGGCCTGGTAGTTACTAATTTCTTAATTAGATTTTAAAAATTGCATCCTGGTCTTTTAGATTGTAGCCTGTAGACATTTCGCCAATTGACCTCAAATCAGAAGGCAAATAAATAAGTAGCTATCACCAACCAATGAGCACAGGCAAACCATCTCTTATTTTGTGCTGGGCCACTTATCCTCAGCTTCAACTCATCCTCTTTGGAAAAAAACCTTACAAACTTCGAGCCAAAAAAAGCAAACTAAAAGCATCTCTTCGCCTCTGGAACCAAATTCCTATGCTGCCTCTAAATTCCCTGAACTATGTCCTGACTCAGGCTTTGTCTCACACTGGATGTGAACCAGCAAGAAAACATGCAAGACCTTACAGCAGAAACCCTTCCAAAAAATCTGTGCACCTCAGACTTAACCAAAAAATGACCGTCAAATGTTTGGGAATGACTAAATGAATCACTTGATATCATGGTCCTTTGCCAGAATCAATGAGTTTATTGTTTTACATTGGTATGGAGAAACTCTCGGCAGTTCAGAGACTTTTACTACTGAACAAAAGGAAACATACACTTCAATACATTTGCTTTTAGCCTGCCTTCAACTTTTACAAACCTATTATTATTAATTGATTTCATAACATCCAAATCATGTTAATCATGTGATTATGTGATCAGTCCATGACAGCTATAGGTCATCCCATGATCTTATTATATATACCAGACTCCCTTATTAGTTACACTTGGCCTTCTATAATACATTTTCTTCAACCATATTTCAGGCTTTAGTTCTTGCACCAATTATTCAGTGCACCCTGCTCATTCCAAGTGGACTTTTCCTATCTGCTTAAGACAGAATATCCTAGGGAATGCAGTTAAATTTCTTAATGCCTGTATACTTAATATTCCATTTTTGACACATAACCTATGGTTATGATCTTAACTGATGTGGGTCAGAACCTTCTCTTCTATCCCATGACCAATACCAGAACTATGGACCAGGCTGCTATGGAGACTTCTATCAGCATTTGCTAAGAAGGTTCATTATCAAACTGTCTCCATACAAGCAATGCTGCATTTTTGCTTCTTATTCAACTGGACTCTTCTTTTATGCATTGCACAAGACCCTTTGTGTGTTATCTTAATCTTGTTATTTTGGAAATACTCTTCCCATGAAGGCTACAGTTATTCTAGCTTGTAGTATACTTCCTTAGCAGACTATGGTTTCAGTTAAAAATCTTTCCCAGCCATTTTATGTCAACAGAAAACAACTTTCATACACTTGATGTTACTTCAGACATGGACAGCCTTAACACAGTCTGAATATGGAAGGTGTACTAGGTCTACCTGGGTTGGAAGCGTCATAGAGTTAGAAAGCGTGGAAACAGACTCTTTGGTCAAACTCGTCTATGCCGACCAGGTATCCAATTCTGATTTACCAGCACTTGGTCCATTATCCCTCTAAACCCTTTCTATCCATTAACCCATCCAGCTTCTTTTATATGTTATAATTGTACCAGTCTCCACCACTTCCTCTGGCAGCTCCTTCCTTACATCCACTGTGAAAAGGTTGCCCCTCGTGTCCTCTTTAAATCTTTCCCCTCTCACCTTAAACTTATGCCCACTAGTTTTGGACTTCCCCAGTCTGGGGAAAAGACCTTGGCTATTTACCCTACCCTACAGTTCAAACCTTCTAATCCTGGCAACATTCTTGTTAATCTTTTCTGGGCCATTTCAAGTTTAACAACACCTTTCCAATAGCAGAAAGACCAGAAACAAATGCAGTATTCCAAAAGTAGCCTAATCAATGTCCTGTACAGCTGGAACAGGTTGCAAATGTTCTTGAGGAACTTTGAATCTCAGACTTCTGCTTCCAATGGAGCTGGTAGATCACTTGAGACAGGAACTAATTTGTGATAGGATCAATTTGGGATCTTCGCATGGCCTTCAGTGGTACTCATGCTGTGCCAAGCTTGCATGCATTCCTCTGAGCATTCTGACCCTAAAATAAGCAGAATTTTCATCATATTCCCTGATGTGACAGGGGATAACTAGATGTCTGATGAACGCACAGCCCTCCCTTACTCCAGTTAAAATAATACGACTGCTGGAAATCATAGACTCATCATAGAATCACAGAATTCCTACAGCAATTTGGCCCAACATGTGCACACCGACCCAGACCTATTCCCCTACTCTATTACTCTATATTTCCCCTGAATACAGTACCTAGCCTACACATCCCCGAACACTATGGGCAATTTAGCATGGTCAATTCACCTAACCTGCACATCTTTGGACTGAATAATATAGTGTTATACCTGGACACATTTTGTTGCATTCCAGATATTGAATGAGACCCGCTCGTACACCATATGGACATATTCCTTTTCACCTTCACAGAGACCATGAATTTCAGAGTTCTCATCTTTAAAACAAATCCTACCAAATCTATGAAGCTTGTGGGAGCTAAGAAATTTACATTATTTTATGAGGCTAACCATTTTAAGGGAGTCAAGTTCATACTTAAGAATCTTCCACAGACACACATGTAAAAGATATTGCATGTGTAAATCTTATTCAGTTCTGCTGTCAACATGTAATCTGGTCAAACAAAGCTGAGGTCCATTTTTGTTATACAGCATAAAAGCCAAAGAGACAGCTCAAAAGTATTTAGGTTGAATAGGAAATTCATCTAAGATATCATATTTGAATTAGCAAAGAGTTTTGTGAAGTCTATGAATACATTTAGCTCCAGACTATTTAGAAAGCATGGTGCCCCCCAACAGCATTCAGTGGTATCAGTTTTGGAAAATGCACAAATCAAAGTAGATTCCATCTGCTTGACATCATCCTAGCATAAACCGAAAGTGAATAAGTGCGTGGAGATCTGCAGAGGAATGCTGACAATGTTAATTGATTGATGTTTATCACTAACCAACCATCAGCATTTTTCCAGACATGCCAATGTGCAAGTTCTTTTTCACAATGTGAAGAACATTCTTTAAAAACCGCTCCAGAATGTCCAGTTGAATTGTGCTGGCATGATTAAACTTTGAGTTCAGTGATCATGGCCTATTTGGGTTGGCTCAGCCTTGCATCTAATGGCATGCAATTAAAGGGATTGACCAAAACAGAAAGTTTGTTATGTGCTGACAGCAGCCACAAACCTGGTGCTCAGTATAAGATATTTTACTTTTGTTCTAAAGAAAGGATCTAAGCATGAAGTGTTAACTGTCTTTACAGCATTTCCAGCATTTTCTGTTTTTAGCTGAGTTATTCCAAGTGTCCTAACCTTTATTTCTCAAACAGCTTCACAACAGTAGATTATCTGGTCAGTATTACACTACAATTACTGTGCATATTGACTACTATGTTTCCTACATTGAAGCAAAGATGATATAGGGCTGAATCTTACCATGGTTTGACTGCATTATTTTATCAATACTCATGTCGGGCTTCTCTCTGTGAGGCTGTGAGTGTTTTTTGTATTATTGCCCCAACCTGCCCCACATCCAATGCTGCTCTGATCTACTTATTGTCGCTGGATGTACTCACTAATGCTAAGATATTCTGGAATATATACTGGCAGGCTTGGCACTAGCAGCACTCTGAAAAGACCATTGGCAGTTGTAGCTGGTGTGCATAGCTCCAACATGTGTCCTGGCATTGGCTTGGAATGGTGAAAGGGAACATGCGTGTGTATGCACACAGCACTACATTGTGTATTTCATGTTAACACGTCATAAGTTCTACCTCTGAGTCATTATCCCTTGCTCTTTTGTCTCCTGAAAGCAGGCTGTTGACAATGCCTGCCATCAGGAGGCTCACCTCAAAAGACATGCCCTCCTGCTGCTCTGAGGAAGAAATGTCTCTAATAAAACAACAACAAGCCTGCCTCCGGAACCCCTATCCCCCCACCACCAAAACCTGCTCAGATACTGATACACTGTGTCAGCAGGATCACAGTCAGGAGCACCTGCAGGTATCTCAGCAGCTGGTCGGGGGAGAAACACGCAGGTTGCTGATGCTCTGAGGACTGCTGGAGACTAGACACGTGCTCATCCCAGGCAGGAGAGGACCCTGTAGTGACTGCAGTCAGGGACTTCACTGATCTGCACAATGAGATACAGTAGTCTGGATATCGGATGAAAGTTGAATCAGGAGCTGAAATTGGCCTGTCGCAAAGATGTTACTACAGTTGTTATGGGGGATTTCAACATACAGGTAGACTGGAAGAATCAGGATGGTATTGGACCTCAAGAAAGAGACTTTGTGGAGTGTCTCCGAGATGCATTCTTAGAACAACTGGTGCTGGAGCCTACCAGGGAGAAGGCAATTCTGGATCTGGTATTGTGCAACGAACCAGAATTGATCAGGGACCTCGAAGTGAAGGAGCCATT
>NC_057712.1:57742232-57789115 GCF_004010195.1 Chiloscyllium plagiosum
TCTTGTACACCAGTCAATGAAGGTAAGCATGCAGGTACAGCAGGTAGTGAAGAAGGCTAATGCTGGCCTTCATAACAGGAGGGAATAAGTATAGAAGCAAAGAGGTTCTTCTGCAGCTGTACAGGGCCCTGGTGAGACCACACCTGGAGTACTGTGTGCAGTTCTGGTCTCCAAATTTGAGGAAAGACATTCTGGCTATTGAGGGAGTGCAGCGTAGGTTCACGAGGTCAATTCCTGGAATGGCGGGACTACCTTACGCTGAAAGACTGGAGCGACTGGGCTTGTATACCCTTGAGTTTAGAAGACTGAGAGGGGATCTGATTGAGACATATAAGATTATTAAAGGATTGGACACTATGGAGGCAGGAAACATGTTTCTGCTGATGGGTGAGTGCCAAACAAGAGGACACAGCTTAAAAATAAGGGGTAGACCATTTAGGACAGAGATGAGGAGAAACGTCTTCACCCAGAGAGTGGTGGCTGTATGGAATGCTCTGCCCCAGAGGGCAGTGGAGGCCCAGTCTCTGGATTCATTTAAGAAAGCGTTGGGTAGAGCTCTCAAGTATAGTGGAACCAAGGGTTATGGAGATAAGGCAGGAACAGGATACTGATTAAGGATGATCAGCCATGATCATATTGAATGGTGGAGCAGGCTCGAAGGGCAGAATGGCCTACTCCTGCACCTATTGTCTATTGTCTACTGTCTATTGATGGGCCCAAGGGCCTTTTTCTATGCTGTAGATCTCTATTTACCGTTCTATGACTTATTGGGTATACTTTTAAAAATTCATTTGTGGGCTGTAGACTAGCTTATCAGCATTTTATTGCCCTTGAGAAGGTGATAGTGACCTGCCTTCTTGAACTTCTGCATTCCACATCTAGTTGGTTGAACCACAATGCCATTAGGCAGGAATTCCAGGATATTGACCCAGCGACAGTGAAGAAATGACAATATATATCCAAATCAGGATGGTGAGTGGCTTGGAGAGTAACATGCATGGTGCCCTTGTCCTTCTGAATGAAAATGGTCGTGAGTTTAGAAGGTGCTGTCTGAGGATCTTTAGTGAATTTCTGCAGTGCATCTTGTAGATAGTTCACACTACTGCTACTGAGTGTCGGTGATGGAGGGAGTCAATGTTTGTGAATGTGGTGTCAGTCAAGTGGGCTGCTTTGTCCTGGATGGTGTTAAGCTCTTTAAGTGTTAGTGGAGCATCACCCATCTAGATAAGAGGGGAGTATTCCATCACACTCCTGACTTGTAGTTGGTGGTCAGGCTTTGGGGAGTCAGGAGGTAAGTTACGTGCTGCAGTATTCCTAGCCTCTGACTTGCTCTTATAACTGCTGTGCTTATTTGACTAGCCCAGTTGAGTTTCAGGTCATGGTCAGCGCAAGAATGTTGATAGTAAGTGACTGAATGATGGTAACATCATTGAATGTCAAGGGGCGAAGGTTAGATTGTTTCTTGTTGGAGATGATCAATGCATGGCATTTGTGTGGTGTGAACATTAATTACCACCTGTCAGCCCAAATTGTCCAATATATGATCTTTCCAAATACAGTCAGCACAGGAATCCTCAAGGGGAGCACTGGGGAAAATCTGTGCTGAAGCTATTCCTCTTTATTTGGAACTAACTGCAATATGGTAAGTTTAATAGCCCTGGGTTGACTTTGTATGCTAATGTGAGTATATGTATGAATGTGTAGGTGTGTAAGTGAGTCGGGGAAGATGATGAGGTAAGTGGCTAAGAGGTAAGGTGGCAAATGGGTAGGATCACAGGGCGATATGTTTACATGGTGGCAACTGAGCAGGGTGGTAGTTGTGCAGCTTGGTAGGTGGGTAGTATTATAAGTAGGTAACACTAAGGTGGTTTTTTGATAGAGTGAGAATATAGAGTCATGTTCATTGGCGAGGAGTTGGGTTTGGGGGACATTGGAGAGTCAGTTGGAACAGAATAATGGGAGTGTTGGAGGGTTGGGGTTAGTGAAAGGATTTGAAAAGGATTCAGCTGGTGGGATTTGGTCAGGTCAGGTTGGGACAGTGATGAGTTTGGAAGTCAGCTGGGGTGAGGGGTTGTGGAAACCAGATGTCAAGCTGAGGTCCCACCTCTGTTACTTAGCTGTGTTAACGTTCCGAGGAATGCACCAGTGTAGGCCAATACCTATCAAATGTAGAGATTTCCTAATCCAGTGAGTATGAATCCTCTGACTCATTCAAATGGCTATCAGGAGTATGAGGTGAGAGTAATGTAGAAAAGATAGGGAATAGTTTTCACCAAAACAGCAGAGAAAGTCAAGGGAAAATCTAATTGAGGTTTTCAAAATTTTAAAGGGTTTGAAAGGATGGCGAAATGTTTTTGGTAATTTACAGTAATGGAGTGTGGCACTGGGTTATTATTAAGTTGACAAAAAGCAAGATAGAAATACATACTTTGCCAAGACTGGATGGTAAGGCTGAGTTCATCATATTATCTAAAATAGAATTGGATAAGTATTTTTAAAATGAAAAAAACAGACAAGACAAACTGAATTAAAATTGCTATTTGTCTGATTTATCTGTTAGCTTCATGAAAATAATCCAAAACATATAGCTTTGTATTCTCACCACATAGACCAAACGACATGTAGTACAATAAGTGCTGAAGTCGTGGGAATGCATCATTGTCTTTGAACCATTAACAATCAAAAGCAATATTGCATTGCCTTCAAGAGATCTTTGTGAACTCTCTCCTGAAACATCACTACTGTAGATAAACAGTATGTTACCTTAGAACAGTGCTGATTTGGCTGTTAATAACTGGGATTTGAATGAATGTGAAGTGGAATTTTATTACATTTGAACTTATTTAACAGGCAGAGATGACACATTTGCACAAAGGCAAGTCAAATTCTATTCAACAGCTTTTCAAACCTTATAAAAAATACTGCTTTCAACCATCCCTGTGGAGACTTCACAAAGTACTGTAATGAATAAATGAGGATCTCATATGTGTGTATGCAGCAAGCGAATATCTCCAAAGGGAGTACTGAAACTTTAATATAACCGTGTATACTCGTGTAAAAGTCGAATGTTTTAGACTATTTTTAAAGGTCAAATCTTTAGGTTCGACTAATACACAGGTACTAGTTTTGAGGGGCTGAAATTCATGCTGCAGTTTGAAATACTATATTATTGGTAGAAGTCGAGTTGATCGCTCAACTAATCCCAGGTAAAGAAGAAAAACACAATGAATTACCGTAAAGGTAATTACCAGATAAAAGCAAGAGAAACAAGCATGAATTACTGGTAATAAATTTTATTTATACATACTGATACGAAAATTTAACATGTCAAAGATTCATTGAAATCCTGCAAAATCACTCTGTTCAATATTGCCATGGCCTGGTATAGTGGCTCACTTAAAATGAAACATTTTTAAAATTCTGAATGTGTAAGCATCTTGAACTTTCCTGCCAAATTCTTCCCTTTCCCTCCCACTTACTCTCGGATGCTATGAACCTCAGCAAGATTAACAAATTTGTCAAAGAATTAAAGATATATGTAGCTAATATATCTCACTCATATTCAGATACAATGGCACAATTAAACTGATTAACATTTTAATGATATCAACTTTTGGATGTATCGTGAACAAAGTGCAAATAAGTACCGATAGACTTAATACCGGTCTGAGTGAATGAATGAACATGTTGTAGTAAACCAAGCTGGCTTAGTAGAGTTATGAATGAATGAATAAAGACGCAATATAGTAAACAATGAGCAATGACTAGATTTACCAATATGAATTAATGAATGCAATTTCATTTACACGGGTTAATGGGAACATGCGGTTTCCTTTGTAGTAGGTTTATAATGTGATGTAGTACGGTCGACCTTTACACGAGATATATGGAAAATACATTTTTTGACCAAAAATAAAGGGTCGACTTTTAGATAAGATTGACTTTTACACGAGTATATATGGTAATCAATAGCCTTCACACTGGAACTCCATCTGTTGAGGCTGGCGCAGTCAGTCTCCAGGTGAAAAATACAAACATAAGGGGGGAGGGAGGGGGAGAAGAGCACAAACACTAATTACTTTCTACAGTATTTTATTGATTAATCTTGCATCCTTTGTGTAGCAAAGATATTCACTATGTTTCCCTGTGCTATACAAGTTCAAATTTTGGCTTCAGTAACGATTTAGTGTATCTGACAAATGAAAGACACGAATACTTATCATTTTAATTATAGCAAACTCAATGATGTATATAGAAATTAGGGGAGAGGTTGTACCCTTGAGATAGGTTTGGAAGTGGAGATAAGGAAAGGGATCAGGAGGTTGTTCATTTCTTCTGACATGTTCCTGTCTCCTGCCACTATTCCAGAGACATCTTGGCTGTGGGTCAAAATCCAGTGGTGGCAGTAGCAGTCAATTAACCTTGTTAACTGGGAAGAGTAATAGCATACTTCCTAAGGCAGTGCACTTTTGATAACACCATCAAAGCACCATGTTGTGCCAGAATGAGCTACTCAGCGGAGGTGGGAGATTAGAGCTTCATGATGCAATCTGACCACTTACTGGTGTAATCAGCAAGCCTGAAGGCATTTGCAGGTGAGACTTGCCATTGCAAAAGCTATATCCTCTAGTTTGCCTTGACAACGGGGCACAGATATGGCAGTGAGTTTCCTTAGCCTTTACTCACAGCTATGTCACTTCACCCTCCTTTGAGGCTTTTGCCTCAGCATAAGCCACACCCCGGCTGCTGTGATGGCTACCGGTGTGCTTATTCAATCTCCCTCCCTCTCTGCTAACCTGCTGTCCTTGATTGGATGATGAATCAGAGACAGCTTACTTATTGCATAAAGTTGATTTTGAAGGCATGCTGCTTGGATACTTGGATCACAGGTTTGATAAATATCCCAATCTGGAGAATTCAGCCTGAAATGACTACTACTGATTACTTGTAATTGTGTTAAGTCTGACATTTATAAGGAGTTCTTGTGAAATAATTAATTTCTTTAAACTCTTTAAATCTCTTTAAAATATCTTGCAGTTATAGCGGTGAAGGCTTGTGCTACAGAAAATGCCATAGCTCCAGCCAAACTATTCTACTACAGTTGCAGGGCAGAAGTGGGTACTGCAGATGTTGGAGATTAGAGTCAAGATTAGAGTGGTACTGGAAAAGCACAGCAGGTCAGGCAGCATCCGAGGAACAGGAAAAATCGAGGTTTCAGGCAAAAGTCCTTCATCAGGAATGAGTTGCAGGACTGGCATCGACCCAATCAAGTAAAAAACTGCAAAGCTATGTCCGGTCCGCATTTAAAAAAGGGAAATCCAACCTGGCTAATTATATTAGAATGTTCTCAATCATCAGGAAAGTGATGCAAGGGGTCATCAACAATGTTATTAGGGACATCAACAACGTTATGCTCACTGGCACTCAGTTTCCATTTTGCCAGGATCACTCAACTCAAACTCTCCTGTCTATGTTTGAACAAACAATGTAACAAGATCTGAATGCAAAGTTACTGCCTTGACGTAAAAATATAATTTGTCACAATGTCGCATCAAGCAGGCCTAGCAAAATGTAAGTCATTTGGAGTCAGCAGGAAAACTGTCCATGGGTTGAAGTCATACCTGGAAGAAAGGAGGATGGTTGTGGTTATTGTAAACCAATCAACTCAGTCCCAGGACATCACTCGAATCATTGAATGAGTGAATGCAGTTTGAATCATTGTTTGAATGAACGCAGTTTGGTTCATTGGATGAATAAATGAAGCTTGTTTCATTGAATGATTGAATACAGTTTGTTTCAATGAATGAATGCAGTTTAATGCAATGAATGAATGTTGTTAGATTCATTGAATGAATGAATTCAGTTTGCTTCATTGATTGAATGAATGAAGTTTGATTCTTTGTTGAATGAATGCAGTTTATTTCATTGGATGAATGAATGCAGGTTGATTCAATGAATGAAAGGATGAAGTTTAATTTAGTCAATGAATAAATGCAGTTAGATTCATTGAATGATTGAATGCATTTAGATTCATTGAAACAATAAATTCAGTTTGATTGTTTGAATGAATCAAGTTTAATTCACTGAATGAATGATTACAGTATGATTCATTGAATGGATAAATGCAGTTTGATTCGTTGAATGAACGTATGCAGTTTAATTCATTGTATGAATGAATGCAGTTTGATTTAGTTAATAAATGAATGAGGTTTGACCCATTGAATGAATGAATGCTGTTTGATTGAATAAATAAATGCAGTTTCATTCATGTAATGAATGCACGCAGTTTAGTTAATTGTATGAATAAACATAGTTTGATTCACTGAATGAATGAAGTTTTACTCATTGAATGAATGAATGCAATTTAATTCAACGAATGAATGCAGTTTGATTCATTGAAGAAAATACGGCATTTTGATTCATTGAATGATAGAATGTAGTTTATTTCATTGAATGAATGAATGCAGTTTAATGCAATGAACAAATGCTGTTAGATTCATTGAATGAATGAATTCATATTGATTCATTGAATGAATGAATGCAGTATGAACCATCAAATGAAAGAATGATGTTTCAATTATTGAATGAATGATTGAGGTTTGACTCTTTGTATGATTGAATGCAGTCTGATTCATCTAATGATAGAAAGCAGTTTGACTCACTGAATGAATAACTAGAGTTTGATTCATTGAATGAATAAATGCAGTTTTATGCAATGATTGAATGTTGTAGATTAATTGAATGAATGAATGCAATTTGACCCATTGAATGATTGAGTGCAGTTTGGTTCATTGAACAATTGAATGCAGATTGATTCACTGAATAAAAGGATGAAGTTTGATTTATTGAATGATTGAATGCAGTTTGATTCATTGCCTGAATGAATGCAGCTTGATTCACATAATGATTAACTACAGTTTGATTCGTTGAATGGATGAATGAGGTTTGATGCATTGAATGATTGAATGTAATTTGACTCATTGAATAAATGAATGCAGTTTAATTTAATGAATTAATGTAGTTAGATTCATTGTTTAAATTAATTCAGTGTGAATGAATGAATTCATTGAATTCATTCAGTTTGAATTCATTGAATGAATGCAGTTCAATTCATTGAATGAATTACTTCAGTGTGATTTATTGAACAAATGAATGAAGTTTGATGAATTGAATTAATGAATGGAGTTTAATTCATTGAATGAATGAAAGAAGGTTGATTCTTTGAACGAATGTATGCAGTTTGATTCACTGCATAAATGAATGCAGTTCGATTTATTGAAGAATGAATGAATTTTAGTACATTGAGTGAGTGAATGAATGAAGTATGTTTCTTTGAATGAAATAATGCAGATTGATTTATTGAATGAATGTATGCAATATGATTAATTTCCCCCCAGTCAATCTGTTCAGATGTGTTATTGAACACATCTGCAGCAGGTGGGACTGGAACCCATTCCTCCTAGCACAGAGATAGGGACACTACCACTGGACCTCAAGAGCCTGTAAAGTTCCTCAGGGTTGTATCCTGGTCTAAACCATCTTCAGCCATTTCATCAATGATCTTGTTTCCATTATAAAATCAAAAGAGAGAATATTTGCTGATAATTTTGTGATATTCAATTCCATTTGTAATTCATCGCCCACATGCAACAACATTTGGACAGAGTGCAGGTTTCAGCTGTTAAATGTCAAATTATATTTACACCACACAAGTGCCAACCATTGATCATAAGAGAGCATTTCATCTTCCCTTGAATTAAATGTCATTACCATCGTTAACTCATTCACCTGCAACATCCTGGGTTTACCACTGACCAGAAACACAATTGGAACAACCAGATATGTACTGCAACAACAAAAAGTAATCAGACACTGGGAATTGTGGGATGAATGATTCTTAGAAGCCCATCTCACTATTTCCAAAATGACGTCTTTGTATTGTGACAGAATAATTTTCACTTGCTAGATGAATGCCACTCCAGCAGGTTTCCAGACGTTCAACACAATCCACTCTCTCCACAGCTTTAAACATTTACTCCCTCTACCATCAGGGCACTATGTCTATCGTGTCTTCTATCTATAAGATTATGAAAGATTTCTTTGACAGCAATCCTCCAAATTCTGTCCTCTACTGCTTAGATGGATTAGAGCAGCAGACACATAGTAGCAAACTAATTGGAAGTTTTGTTCCTATTCACATACTGTTAAAAATATATTACGGCTATTACCTTACAAATGTTGGCTCAAAAGCCTGGGCCTGGATTTTCACAGTTGTAGACACTTTGCAGCAAAGATCAGTTTCCATACTGTAAAGTAATCTAATCTAATCTAAAGTAATCTAATTTTATCACAGGTGGGCCCTGGATCCCTGGAGGGGTTGGGGGAGGGAGGGAGTGGAGATGGCTCAAAGGTGACTGCTACATGGGGAAAATGCAACTCAACAGAAGCATTTGAGCTTTGGTACTGAACTTGAATAGACTCATGTTTTCATTGATGCACAGGCTTGCGAGACAACATAAATGCCGATGAAAGCTGGATAACATTTATAAAACCATCAAGTCATACAGTTATTTAGTTATTTCACCTTTTAATAATTGAAAAAAAAATCTGTCTGTCTGTGCCTTTGTGAGTTGAATAAAATCTATTCTAACAATTTCAATAGCTGTTAACATGACCTTAAATGCAACCTTTATAGAATCTGCCTCACAGTGCCAGAGACCTGGGTTCGATTCCCGCCTCAGGCAACTGTCTGTGTGGAGTTTGCACATTCTCCCCGTGTCTGCGTGGGTTTCCTCCGGGTGCTCCGGTTTCCTCCCACAGTCCAAAGATGTGCGGGCTAGGTGAATTGGCCATGCTAAATTGCTCGTAGTGTTAGGTGAAGGAGTAAATGTAGGGGAAAGGGTCTGGGTGGGTTACTCTTCGGAGGATCGATATGGACTTGTTGGGCCGAAGGGCCTGTTTCTAATCTAATCTAATCTAATCTAATCATTAATACTTGACTGCTTTTCAAAATCTATCACTATAGGTTCCTTTTTAGTTCACAGTTAGGTTGACAGATCAAAGATCTTATATAAGGATTAGTTGTATTTGATGTGAGTTTATAAACACAAATGCTTGTTTTTATGGGAGATTAAGTCTTGAGGCAATTTACACATATTGAATGTGTTTCATGAACAAGTTGTTTTTATATTGTGAGGCCTGTAACAGAATCTAAACATATGAATTAGACCATCAGATCATGTCATAGAAGCAGAAGTAGGCCATTGGTCCTTAAAGTCTGAGGTCATTCAATGATAGCATGGCTGATATCTGTTTTCTTGCCTTTTCCCTATAACCGTTGATCAAAAACCTGTCTATCTCGGCCTTGAATATATTAAAAGATTCAGCCTGTTCAGCGCTTTGCAATAACAAAAAATCCACAGGGACACTCTGAGACAATAAATTTGATCTCTTCTCTATCTTAAATGGATGACCTCTTACTCTGAGGTTATGCCCCCTGGTCTTAAACTCTCCCACAAGTGGAAACAACTTCTCAGCATCTACCCAGTCAAGCCCCCTAAGAATCCTTTATGTTTCAATAAGATCACCTCTCATTTTTTTAAACTCCAAGTACGGGCCTAATGTACTCAACCACTCCTCGAAAGAAAATCTCTCAATATCTAGGATCAAGACCCATTTATACCTACTTTCTGCTTCATGTTAGCTAACCATTCTTCTTTTCATGCCGGTATGCTATCCTCTACACCATGAGCTTTCATTTTCCGCAATGTGGAGGCGATGGCCTAGTGATATTATCACAAGACTTTTAATCCAGAAACTCAGTAAATGTTCTGGGGACCCATGTTTGAATGCTGCTGCAAACGATGATGGAATTTGAGTTCAATTTAAAAATCTCAAATAAAGAATCTACTGATCACTATGAAACCATTGTTGATTGTTGCAATATCCCATTTGGTTAACTAATGCCCTTCAGGGATGAATTCTATCATCCTCATCTGGCTTGGCCTACATGTGACTTGTATAGTGGTATATGGTCAGGAGGGAGTTGCACCAGGGAATCATCAACATTGACTCTGGCGTCCACAAAGCCTCAAGGCATCAGATTAAAAATGGGCAAGGAAACGTCCTGCTGGTTACTGTGTACCATCCTCCCTCAGATGAAAAATTGGTTCTCCTCCATGCTGAACAACACTTGGAGAAAACACTGAGGGTGGCAAGGGCACGAAATGCACTCTGGGTGGAGGATTTCACTGTCCACCACCGTAAGTGGCTTGGCGGCACCACCACTGATCAAGCTGGTCCTAAAGGACATAACTGGTAGATTGGATCTGTGGCAGGTGGTGAGGGAACTGACAAAAGGGAAAATTTGTTGGCTGCAGGTGCATGACAGAATCCGTAAAAGTGAGCAGCATCTGTCAGACTGTGTGGATTGGTTAGGACACACTTAGGAGCCTGTTTAGGAAGTGGAAAGTGTTATAGACAGGAGTTTTAGAGATGTGGTCACATCCAAGGTTCAGACAAATACACGGATGATTGCTAAAAGGGGCAGGCTGACAGTGCAGAGGTCCCTTGTGGCTATTCACCTCTCTAATGAGAATTTGGTTTTGGATACTGTTGAGGAGGATTGTGTATAAGGGATGGCAACAGCAACTGCCAGACTGGTGGCACCATAGCTGGCTCTATTGTAAAGCAGGGATGGTCAAAATGCAGAAGAGCAATAGAAATAGGGGATTCTATAGCCGGGGTAAAGATAGGCGTTACTATGGTCCCACACAGACTTCAGGAGGGTGTATTGCTCCCCTGGTGCCAGGTTCGCAGATGTCTCTGCGTGGGTTGGGGACGTCCTAAAAGAGAGGGCAAGCAGGCATGCATTGTACGCATTGATATTAACGACATAGGCAGGAAGAGGGATGCAGTTGCAAAGGGAGTTGAGAGAGTCAAGTAGTAAGTTAAAAAGCAGAATCTCTAGGGTTGTAATCTTGGGATTGCTAAAGAGTTGGTGCAAGAAGAATATGTGGATCAATGGGATGTCTTCTAGGGCAGATGGGGCCTGTACAAGGAGGATAGGTCACATTTAAACTGGAGGGGTAGAGAAATTTGCTCGTGCCTCTGAGGAGGGTTTAACTATTATGGCAGGTGGGTGGGAACCACAGGTCTAGGTCAGCAATTGAAAGGACTGAGGATGAGTCAGCATTTATTGCCCATCTCTAATTGCCCAGAGAGCAGTTAACAGTCAACCACAGTGGTGTGGATCTGGAGTACGTGTAGGCCAGACCAGGTAAGGCTGGCAGCTTTCCTTCCCTAAAGGACATTAGTAAAGTAGACAAGATTTTTCCAACAAAGGTTTCATGGCCATCATTAGACATTTAAATCCAGGTTGCCATTGAATTCAAATTTCACATTCTGCCATGGCGGATTTCCCACCTTGATGCTCAGATAATTCCATGGACTTTTGGATGATTAGTCTAATGATAATACCACTTGCCCAAGACCTCTCTTAAATCCAGCCTACTGAGGCATTTTTTGTTTTGAGATGGATGTAGTGAGGCAGGAAATTTCAGGCTTTGAAATTCTCTCTCTCGACGCTCTATGAGAAAACCTGAAGTGCTTATGACTATAGTGTTCAAGAGGCACCTCTGCACCATCTTCTCAAGGCCAATTAAGATGGGCAACAAATGCTGCTGTTGCAAGAAATCTGTCAGTTAATTCTATAGGCCACAATTAACCAGTTTGGCTTATTGCTATTTATGGGAAATGATTTTCAGTTGCAATTTCTTATTTGAGCATCCATTACCTTCAAAGAGGGTGAGCAATTCTCCTGCAAAGGCCCTCCAACATCTTCTGCTGTATGCTCCTCTTTTCTATAGGTAAACAAAATGCATTCACTTTTTACGATACAATGTTATGGGTTTATGGACAATTCATTGCAAAGTATCTTGCCTATATAATGTTTACCAAAATGCTTCACAGCTGACTGTATCCATTTTAATTGTCTCATTTGGGTATAAATTATCTTCCTCAGTAGTATCTTTCTCAGCTGTCTGTAGTTTGCTATATCTAAGCTCAATGATTGTAATTACTTTGTATTACAACTGCAACAGGTTACTAGATCATTTCCGGATAAATGTGCTTTGCTGTCAAAGCAACCATTTCTGCTACTCATCCCTTACTTCAACATCAGCAACTTCATACATTTATAATAGTCTCCTCTTTTGGCAGGCTACCTTTTACTTAATTTCATTTCTCATTTGAAACTTGCTTGAAGTCAGGCACCTTACCCTGGATATTGCATAAGTTTACACTGAACCAGTTTGAATGTTCTCCCACAGCAGGTTGATTATCAGTGCAATACCACTGCACACAATGCAGAGCAGTTTCTCCTGTCCTTATTCCATCAGTCCTGACTGGAAGAATTTCTAAGGTGTAACTCCTGCTGTTTGCTGTGCAAAGAAGTAATGCATTTGATGGTTGCATTTGTCCATCAGCAATTATTTACCCAGTTAAGAGGCTGTTTAACCTCAAGTAGCATTCTTGCTTGTGTTTTCAGATTTGATACTCAGCTGTGTATCTGTTGGAATACACCTCAATGAAGCAATACGTCCCTGAGAACACAAGAAAAAATATCAGTAATTTTTATATTTTCCTTTTCTGATGTTGTTGGGGCACTGAGATATTTAACCCTTATTTGCTTGGCAAGTTTTTAGATCACAGCTATCATTTTCTCAGAAAGCTGCATCTGGACAGAACATTATGAAATGTATTTTATCTGAAATCTCACATTCCTTTTATTGAAAAGCAGAATGGTGTTAACATGATGACATGGTAACATGAATGGTGCTCAGTTTGCTTCAACCAAGATTACTCTTCAATCGGGAACTGTTCCCTTTACAATGCGATCGAACACAAGACCATCAGTAAACGAACAATGAACTTTACAGTGGTGTTTCCCTTCTTCGTGTGCTGCAGCCATGGCACAAAGTTAAAGTACATTCTTTCTATGAAATGGCAACTGCAAAATGAAGAAACTTTCTCTCTCTACATTTTCTGTAAGGCAGATGCTTTCACTGAATATTGTTAATCTCTCAGCTTTTGATCAAAGACTCTCTCATTTTGAAGTTCTCAGACTAACCTGACAATTCAGGTTTTCAGAATTCATTTGGCCATGAAGTTTACTTATGTAGCACTGTTTTTTGAAAGACATGCCAGACATGTCAGAAATATTGTAAACCATACCTTACTGTGGAATTCTGGTAAATCTGAACAGTGATGCTCGAATCTTTTCCCTGACATGTATGATGTGTTGATTTGGTATATTCCTTATTATTGGAAAATTATATCATACACAGAACAAGAAATCCATGACCCCAAACTCCACTTTTTATATGAAGGAAATATTTCAATTTTATTTTATTTTTGTCTTCCAAACATCTCCTAATTCAGGAATCATCTTTAGATTGAAAAATAATACAGAGAAGTGAGAAGGGCAAACCAGAGAGTTATAGGTCAACCCATCAGCTGTCAGGAAATTACTTAAGTTTACAGTTAAGGATAGAGTGACTGAACATGTTGAAAATGTTAAGTTGATTAGAGAAAGCTAACATAAACTTCTCTTGAGTAGGGGTTCCTAATTGTCCAGCATATCTTCATCATTGAAAGCAACACAAATCTAAGGAAAAGCAGACAGTTGGAAAGACCATCATGGAAATTCACCACATTGGCAATGCCTTGACCGAGACTGGTTGTGCAACAGATAGATTTATCACTTTAGGTGTCAGAGATCATGGAAATGTAGATTCACCTGGAAGTAGTATGTTGGATATGCTGGAATTTCAAGCAAAATGTTTTTGAGGAGATCAAAAGATCTTGTAATGGCCTAATCCATGGGGCAGGAGAAAGTGAGGACTGCAGATGCTGGAGATCAGAGCTGAAAATGTGTTGCTGGAAAAGCGCAGCAGGTCAGGCAACATCCAAGGAGCAGGAGAATCGACGTTTCGGGCATGAGCCCTTCTTCAGGAAGAAGGCTCCTGAAGAAGGGCTCATGCCCGAAACGTCGATTCTCCTGCTCCTTGGATGCTGCCTGACCTAATCCATGGGGCAAACAAGTGAGTCTGAATCCAGAGTTTAGATGCTTTCTAAAAAGGTTTTTTGAACTTCTAAGGCATTGTACATTGACACATAGTTAATAGGAAGGGCAATTTGGTTACAGATCTCCAAACAATTGCACTTTAAACCTTCTATAGTTACTGCGCATTCATGATGCCCTGATTTAGTTTGAACAGTGTGCTAAAAGAGATAAAAGTTTGTTTCCAATCCCTTGTTATTTTGGGTGGTATCAGTTACATCTAGATTGCATAGAGTCATATAGATATACAACATGAAAACAGATTCTTCAGTCCAACTAATCCATATTAACCATGTTCCCAAACGAATCTAGCCCCACTTGCCTGCATTTGACGTATATTTTTCCAAACTTTTCCTATTCATGTACTTATCCAAATGTCTTTTAAATGTTGGGTCTGTACTTTCACCACTTCTGCTGGCAGCTTATTTCACACACAACCACTGTGTAAACAAAAATGCCCTTCATGTCCTTTTTAAAACTTTCTCCTCTCATCTCTTTCCCGCCCAAGGGAAAAAACCCTTGTTATCCACCTTATCCATGCCACTCAATTTTATAAGCCTCGATAAGGTCACCCCTCAACCGCCTATGTTGCAGTGAAAAAAGTGCCAGCCTATGTTTAAATTATAACCTCTATTTCTGGCAACATCCGAGTAAATCAGTTCTGAACTCTCTCTAATTTAATAATATCTTCCTATAGCAAGGCACCCAGAATGGCACACAGTACTGCAGAAGAGGCCTCACCAATGTCCTGTACAACCTTACCATGGTGTCCAACTCCTATACTTAAATATGTGAGCAATGAAGGCAAGTGTGCTAAACACTTTCTTAACCATCCAGTGTACTTGTGACACATATTTCAAAGAATTATGTATCTGAACCCTTATGTCTCTCAATTCTGCAACACTACCCACGGTCTTATCATTGGTTGTATAAGTCCTCCACTTGTTTGCTTTACCAAAATGCAATACCTCGCATTTATCCAAATTATACTCCTCCTGTCACTCCTCAGCCCACTGGCCCTTTCTGGTTAAGATCTCTGTAACTTTGGACAACCTTTTTCACTATCTACTATACTACCAATGTTCGTGTAAATGTTCTTGACAGGTCAGAGTTTATAAGCTTTCTAAAAAGGATTTTTGAACTTCTCAGGTATTGTACATTGATGAATAATTAATAGCAAGGGCAATCTGGTTACAGATCACCAAACAATTGCATATTAAATCTTCTGTAGGTATTGCACATACATCTCTATCTTATAGTTTCAATTGAAAAGTATATAAAAGGCATAAAGGGATGAATGTTTAATCTGAGGATCTTGCAGTGCAGATCCAATGCCACTGGAATTGCAGTAGCCACAGGCAGAAACAACAACCCTGCACTTAGGTAAAGTCTCTAATGTGAGTTAACTTTTAAAATTATTGTTGTTTCTGTCAGCAAATGCTTTTTATTAAATATAGAAACTTCAGTAGCCACCTTTAATGATTTGTGCACAAATATATCCAGCTCTTTTTGGTGCTGCACCCCCTTTAGAATAGTACCCTTTATTTTACTCCATTATCACCTCACACTTCTCCACATTGAATTTCATCTGCCACCTATCTGCCCACTCTACTAACTAATTTGTATGTGTTTGAAGTTCTACACTATCCTTAAGTTTACAATTCTTCCAAGTTTTCTTTTGTTTTTTCTTTTTTTATCTTTGATAAAGGATAAAATTAAAAGCAAAATTCTTTCCTATGCACTAGTGTTTTGATAGAAATTTATTCTTTCATTCTCTGGCTTTAATCTCCTTAATACATATTCATGTAAAATTAAGCTTTCCCTATCCCTGATATTGACAAACACATTTTCAAACAACCTAATTTCCACTCTTGTCATATTTTTAACTTGTCAAACTGGCACTCTGTTCTGTCTGAGATTATGTCTCAATCCATTGCTTCCTGTCAGCAGGGGTAAGGTTTCAGGAATCTCAGGAATTCAACATGACTAATTACTGATGGTGTCCTGAGGTGTGTGTCATGGAAAATCTCTTTCCAGTTGGTGGTAATAGAAAAGAATTGTTCTCATAATGCAAAGACCTATTTTTCACAGCTACACAATCATATTATATAGAAGTGTTAAAAAAGAGTTTGGTTTCAGATGTTTCATCACCGTACTGGTAATATCATCAGTGAGCCTCCGGATGAAGCACTGGTGGTATGGCACACTTTTTATTTATGTGTTTAAGTTTCCTTGGATTGGTGACATCATTTCCTGTTATTTTTCTCAGGGGGTGGTAAATGGGATCCAAGTCAATATGTTTGTTGTCAACAAACACGTTGACTTGGATCCCATTTACCACCCCTGAGAAAAAGAACAGGGAATGACATCGCCACAGGAAATACTGTCACCAACCCAAGGAAACCTAAGCACATAAATAAAAAGTGTGCCATACCACCAGTGCTTCATCTGGAGGCGCATTGATGATGTTACCTAGTATGGTGGCGAAACGTCTGAAAATGAACCTTCCAGCTCAGCAAGCAAACCTACATCTAGAACCTCAACCTGAACTACAAATCTTCTCAAAACTGTAAAAAAAGACTTAGGTTTCATGTAATTTTGCAATAGTTGCAATAAAAGATCAACTTTATATGGTTATAGGGAGAAAATGAAATAAAAATCCCCTTTGAAAGCAAAATGTTAAGGTTATGATTTAATAATATGATTTCTTCAACATTTACTGGCTACTTAGCAAACAAAATAGACAGCTGTGGTGCGTTGCAGCAGTCATTAACTTTTTCAGCGGTAGTACCCTGTCTTTATAAAGAGGGTCTTTATTGGTCACACTAAAATATGAACAAAGTACTGGAATAGGTACACTAATCTGTGAATATTATTCCTTCCTTCCACTTAGAATTGCTGGAGGCATCTCTGCTGTGTAATATGGTGACCCAGTGACAGAAGTGTTCAAATGATGAGATTAGCTTCCTGTGTCTAGTTTTCACAACAAGAGATACTTAAACCAATAGCAGATTCATAGTTATCATGTTCCAGTCAGGAAACTTTAACTTTATTCCAACTGTCTGTCTTGTGTCTCTGATCTAATCACTTATTCATTCACATTACAAAGTTACCTTGGTTTTTTGCATTGTCACTTTCATAATAACCTTGTGTGAGCAGTTGGAGAAGATGCTTTCTGAGGTCCATATAGACAACTTGCATATAAATTCCTTGCTGTCCCTAAAAAAATTCAACTAGATGAGATAGATGTTTCAATTCCTCTTGAAATCAATAACTTTTAAAAAAGAATTCCCATGAAATCATTGGATAGTAAACAATCAGACAAGATTTTACTCTGTAAAATGTTTACTGTAATAAATTAACTAAATCAGGCGAAGGATATTTCAAAAATAAACTAAATTTCAAATTGTCATTAGAACAAGGACATGCTTCACATAGTTCCAAGCTCTTGCATCACTTTCTGCACAAATATGGTTCCATTTGCAATTCATCGGCTTTACAACTTGACCCCCACTATTTAGAATCTTCCACTTCCTGCTCAATCATTTTGGCCCTTGAGTTGCCTTCACCAGTTACACTTCATCGAATGTTCTTGGATATGTCTAACATCAAGGGTTTCTGTGGCACAGTGGTAGTGTCCCTATCTTTGAGCCAGAACACCTAGCTTCAGGTCTCACCTATGCTAGAGATGTGTCTAATGGGTTGAACAGAAAATATGTACCATACCAAAAAGGCAAATAACTATGTAGTCTCCCTCATGCAGACAATGACAGCCCTGATGACACAGAATTCCTACAGATCTCAACTCCCTGACACCATCCTACCTTGCTCCAATTGTCTGATCTTTCCAATTGTTTAGCACACAATAACTCTCCTGTGCTCTATTCTTGGAGACTGATTTCTTCATTGGAATCTCTCCAAAAGTTGTCCAATAGAAAACTGTACTTTTTGGAGAGAACCTTATTTGTTTCTCTCACACAAATTGTCAGTGTGTTCTGAACTGCCAAACAAAAAGACTCCACTGCAGTTAGTTTTCTTATTTGCTTCAGCGTTCATTCTTATAGCCATAAAAGAACTACATTTCAGCTGCCAGCTTCTCTCATATGTGTTCCTATGGGGTTTTTTTTTCTGTAATGTTGGTGTATTGTCTGGCACTTTTCCATTTTGACCAATTGTAATGCTGGAGATTGACATTCATCCTTTGGTTTTCACTCAGGAAAAAGATCAGGCAGTGTTCGCGAAGAAAGGAAAAGTCTGGGCTTTGCCAATAAAAATGTAAATCCTGCAGTCTGAATATTGAGACAATTTTTGTGGAGTATGTTGCAGTCAAATGGTAGGCAACCTGGATTTTGTACCTGAGCAACCATAGAGTCATACAGCACGGAAACACGCCCTTCGATCCAACTCATTCATGTCAACCAGGTTTCCTGCACTGAACTAGTCCCATTTGCCTGTGTTCGGCCCATACCCCTCTAAATTTTTCCTATCCATGCACCTGTCTAAATGTCTGTTTAAGTTTGTAAGTGTATTTGCGTTGACCACTTCATCTGGCAGATCATTCCATATGCAGACCACCATCTGTGTGAAAAAGTTGCCTCTCAGGTCACTTTTAAATCTTTCTCCTCTTACCTTAAATCTAAGCCCTCTAGTTTTTGACCACCCCACCTCCCCGCCCACCTCCCCACCCCCTTCCTGGGGAAAAGACCATGCCTATTCACCTTATCTATGCCCATCATGATTTTATAAACTAAGGTCACCCACAGGCTCTGACACTCCAAAGGAAAATTCTAATCTTATGCAGCCTCTCCTTATAACTCAAACCTTCCAGTCTTGCTAATATCCTTGCAAATCTTTTCTGCACCCTTTCCAATTTAGTAATATTCTCCCTAGAGTAGGGTGACCAGAATTGCACTGAATACTCCAAATGTGGCCTTACCAATGTCCTGTACAGCCATAACATGATGTCCCAAATCCTGAACACAATGCTCTGACTGATGAAGGCAGGCATGCCAAATGCCTTCTTCACTATCCTGTCTACTTTTCAAGGAACTTTGAACTTGCAGTTAGTTCAACAACAGTTCCTGTCTAATACAGATACACAAATCCTTTATCCAAAACCCTCGGGACCAGCTGGTTTTTGGAATTTGGAATTTTTTGAATTTCTGTTAAGTGACGGTGAAATTTTTAAAAATCTTAACGAACAGCAGACTCACTATAAGTAATATGGGCCCTGAGACAGTATTGAGGCCTGCCAGTGCTGGGTCACGCCCACCCACGTCACATCTGAGTGACATACATCGAGTGGGTGTGGAGTTGGGTTAACTGTTTGCATGCCAAACAACCTTGTTAATGAGAAGAAAACTTCACAATAAAACCTTCACATTTCGGAGCTTTTTGAATTTCGGGATTTCAAAGAAAGGGTTATCTACCTGTACTATCAAAATTAGTCTTATCCTAGTTTAGAACTTTGACTCATGAAACAGACCTATTGTTTCCCATAACTATTTTCAAGCTAATAGAATTATGGTCACTGGTCCCAAGGTGCTCCCACTAACACTTCAGTCACTTGTCCAGCCTTATTTTCCAAGAGGAGGCTGAGATTTGCCCCTTCTCCGCTACGGCCATCTACATATTCATTGAGAAAGTTTTCCTGAACATACTTTAATTCCTCCCAATCCAAGCCCTGAAGACCCTGGCAGTCCCAGTCTCTGTATGGAAAGTTAAAATCCCCTACTATTACAACACTACTATTCTTAATTTCCCGTTAACTATTGGGATCCGATAGTACAATACCATCAAAATGACCAGCCCCTTCTAAATTCTCAGTTCCACCCAAATAGCCACACTGAATGACTCTTCAGGAATATCTGATAGAAATACTGGCATGATGTTTTCCCTAATCAAAAAAACCACTCCCATCCTCTGTTGCCTCCCCTTCTACCCTTCCTCAAGCATCTGTAACCCAGAACATTGAGCTTGTAGTTCTGTCCCTCCCTTAACCATATTCCCATAACAGCTGTGATTCCCAGTGCTACATTCCCATGCATACCCTCAGTTTATTTACTTTACCTGCCAGAATTCCTGCATTGAAGAAAATGTAGTTAATTATTTCCTCATTTCTTGCCGTGCTCCTCCCTGCCTTGTCTATTTAACTTGCTCTCCAACTTCTGAGCCAGCCCCAAACTTCTCTTTTGTCTCACAGTGCTTAGGGTCCCACCCCACTGCCAGACTAGTTTAAACCATTTGAAGTAGCTTTAGCAAATCTCTCCACTAGGATATTGGTCCCCCTGCAGTTCAGGTGTAACCTGTCCCTCTTGTACAGGTCACCTCTGCGCTGTAAGTGATTCCAATCATTCAAAAATCTGAATCTCTGCCCCTGCACCAGCTCCTCAGCCAATCATTCATCTGCCCTACCCTCCTATTTCTACTCACTAGTACGTGACACTGGGAGTAATTCAGAGATTACTATCCTTGAGGTCCTGCTTTTTAAACTCCTCCCTAACTCCCTATTTTCACTCTGCAGAATCTCATCCTTTTTTTCTACCTATGTCATTGGTACCAATGTATACAATAACCTCTGGCTGCTCACACTTCTCTTTGAGAATTCACTGCAACCACTCCAAGACATCCTTGACCCTGGCAGCAGGAGGCAATAAACCATCCTGGAGTCTCACTCATGCTGCAGAAATGCCTCTGTGTGCGCTTACTGTAATGTCCCCAATTGCTCGCTTGGACTTTACCATATCTTGCTTTTTGTGGTGTCAAACCCTGGCTTCCTCTGTTACTTTCCCTTGAGATGCTCTGCCTCCATCCCCCAGCCCCCAACTGTATCCAAAGCAGTTTAATTGTTTGAGAGAGGATTAGTTACAGAAGACACCTGCATTACCTGCCTACTTCTCCTGGCAGTCACCCACCTACCTGAGTGAACCTGCAGTGTGACCACCTCTCTGGAGCTACTATCTATCAAACTCTCTGCCTCCTGGATGCTCTGCAGTGCGTCCATCTGCCACTTCAATAAATCCATGCTGTCTGAGAGGAGCTGTAACTGGACACACTTCCTAAAGACGTCGTTGCCAGGAATACAAGAAACAGGAGGAGCATACCACTTCACTGACTGCCATCTCTGCCCCTTTATCAATTAGTGAACGAAGAGGAAACTAAAACGTCTCATCCTATCCTTAGCTTTTGCTCCTTGCCCTCCTCAACAAAAACTAGTATTTACCTAGGCCCACACTCAGGCTTCCCAGGAGCACTCCAACTACAAAGCATCCTTGCACAAATGGTCAGAACAAGACACAGCAATGCCTCCCTCCCCCATTTTCCTAAACTCCCACACTTAGTTCAAATCCCAGCACTGCAGTCTCTGCAGCTCGCACATTGTTGAGAATTTTGTAAATTTCTACAATCACTGTAGAATTGCAGATAAGGAGACTGCAACTCCTGGAAAATGTGAAAAGACAATTGCTCCTCACTCTGCTTAACCTCCAATTTCTGGCTGATCGGTTGGTGATTGGGTCAAAAACGAGATTTGCACCTGGACACGTTTGTCACATCTCTCTCATTATGCTGATTTTGGATGAAAGAGTCAGATTTTAAAACCTGCCAGGAAAACAACATTTCTTTGAACTCTGAACACATTTTTAAACACGTGATGAGATCTTCTTAACATTTATGAGGAGGCTGTCTTATTGTTACAGTAGTACTGTGACGACATTGTGAAGAAGCATGCATGGATGGCTCCTTTGAATTCATTGAATTAGATTTGCAGGCATATAAGGAGAAGATTACATGTAATAATGAACAGGTTGGTCCATTGCTAATCAAATATATTTCAAACATTTTGAATTATTTGATGCTAAAAGGGTAATTTGTGTTTTAATGGAAATTGGTAATGTGAAGAAATTGGTAACACAAAGAAAGCAAAAATATTTAGTATTAATGGAATCTTTTAAGACTTTTCAGCATTTTCACCATCATAATATCATATCGTGTATTTATTTCAAAATACCAATTTTATGTAAAACATCTTCATAAATGTGGGTGCATAATACGCTCACACTTAGATTGATGTTAAAGCTTACATTAGTGGTCTCAGGAAGATTTCTCAGTTCTCGCTCATGGTTTAATGTTTCATTTTTTTGCACTTCCAGTATATAACTTCCCCTAGTGATTTTGATATCTCTCTATTTCAGGTTCAATTTTATCTTGCTTAACTCTGCTTTGCTTGCTCTCACTCACTTTCTTTGTGGTTCTTCCTTGCTTAATACTTGATGGTTCCCATACTTTCCAAGTTTACAGAGGGGGCAGTAAGCTCTGCTGCCCTTTCTCATCACTAGCCTTTATCTACTGCAATAAGGTGCAATTTTTTTTGAAGACATCAGTTGGGAATGAGAATGAATTTGGTTCTTTTGCCTTCTATGTATAACTGCTTTGTTAGAATTGCATCCCTTGCATTATGCAAAAGGACTGGGCAGTTTGGTGGGGTATTAGAAGTGTCTGTGAAATTGTGGCTTTGAAAAGAATCAGGTGACATAAAGAAGAAAAAGTGCAAACCCTTTAACAATAGGTGATATTTTTATGCAAGTATCTTTATGTCTTGGTGGCAAGAGGTCGGTTTAACTATCGCAACCCATCAATGTAAATTTTACAAAATTGTAAAGATGTTAATTTACTGTTTTTTCTATCCAGTTGCTATAAGTTGATCATTAGCTTTACCTGGTTTTTGAGAGACAGTCACAGCCTACCAGGCGAACTTCCTGCCTGCAGTGAACAGTCAAGCAAGCAGTCAGTCATTCAAGATGGCAGCGGTGAAGGGGTAAATGTCTGGATTCCCTTGCCTAGATTCCTTCCTGTTTCCAGGGCTCGTCCACTTATCTTTTTCCTTTTCTTTTCACAATTTTTTTTGCTTTTCTTCCTTCTTTCATCATTTTTTTTGGCGGAGGGCAGTAAGAAGGCAGCTTTATTGGGGTTTGAAGTGTGGCAGTGGCTGGTGGGCCTAGAATGAAAATAGTGTCGAGGAGGCAGCTGACAGAGGGGTGAGTACGGACACCTGGTTTGGACTGCTACATCAATGGAGGCCAGTGGCAGCTTCAGCATTGAGATGGTTTTGGCCTGGCATCAGGTGGCCCTGGATTCATTTGGGCAGCTTTTGCGACATCATCCTTCCGGGGATTGGCGACGAGATAGGTTCTTGGGCTGGCTTCAGGATTCTTGCAGTCAGGATTCTAGCAGTGTGGAGTGGCGGTCTTGCAGCGCCAAAGAAATTCTGCGATTTATATATTAATCAATTGAAATTTGCACCTTCATTCTATCTGATTAAAGCCATCTAGGTTTATTCGATACATTTGCATAATATGTATGACCCTTTGATCTTTTACTATAAATTCTGTGTTCAATGTATTCTCTCTCACTAGCTGCCTGAGGAAGGAACAGGGGTTCTGAAAGCTTACAGTTTCAAATAAACCTGTATTGTGTGATTTTTGACTTTGTTCACCCCAATCCAACACCAGTGCCTCCATATCACTGGGGGAAAAGCCATGGCTTAGCATCCTGCTGTTTGGAGTCAAACTGTGCAACCCATCTTTTCTTTCTACTATCCACCATTTGTTCCACAGAACCTGTAGGCTGTGCATTGGACTTTCCATTCACTTGCAATACACGTTTTTATTGTGGAAGCAGATCATCCCTGATCAAAGGGACTGACTGAGAAGAAGTAGGTATCACAATAAACAGAGAAAACTACAGATTTTCATCATCTATGCATACCTAGCTAATATTAGGTTGACAATAGTTCCTGAATGAAAAGGGTATGTGGACCTTAACACCAGCTGAAAGATTCCTTCTACAATGATGGTTCTATCATTTATTCTGACTGCCTCTCCAGTTAGGATGAAATAACTCAATATAGTTCAATAATAGAACCTAAAGTCTACTGACCTGTATTTTATAAAAATGCGGGTGACATGAGTAACAGTGATTTATGTTTTACTGGGAAGCACTATTTAACACTGGTGGAATAATATCAACAATCAGCCAGTTACTGTAGAATAGATCTAATTAAGTTTAGACAGACTGTATTCCTAAACTCTCAATAAAAAAAACTGAGTATTTCTTCTCATCAAGCTTGGACTAAGGTTTAATTTATTAGGATTCTGTATGACAGTTAATTTTACCATCATGTCAAATAAAGAAAAAGCATTTAATCAAGTTGCATATAAAACCATCAGGCATCAACACAGAGGATTTGTGAACATATTTTTGAGTGATGCTCAATATGATGTGAATTCAACGTGCATTCTATTATAGTCGTGCATCATGCTAATTATGGTGGAGGCAAAGTTCTGTCTTTACCTCAAGGATACTCTCCATTGCATGGTTTGGCGTTCACATTGTGATAAATGGGACCGACCCTGAAAAGATATAGCAACTCAATACTGGGCATCCATGAGATGCTATGAAACCTCAGCAGCTGCAGAATTGTACTCCAGCACAATATAACCTCATGGCATATTCCCTTCTTTACCATGACTATCAAACCAGGATATCAAAGCATATTCAAAGAAGAGAGAAGGTGGGTATGCCAGGAGCAGTGTTGGTCTGCTGAAGCTACAACACAGATCTGTTTGAATGCCAAACTGTGGGAGCAGAATGAAAAAAGCGCAGTTAAATGATCCCACAACTAACAAACCAGATCTAAGGTGTGCTGTCCTTCCATATCCAGTTATGAAAGTGATATGCAATCAAATGACTAACAAGAAATAGATTTCATAACTATCCCCATCATTAGTGATGGGGGAGACTGCCATATGAAGGCAAAATAAAAGTTTGAAGTATTGGCATCACATTCAGCCAGAAGTAGATGATCTATCTCAGCCTCCTTTAGAGGTCACCAGCATCACAGATACCAATCTTCAGCCAATTCAAATCGTTTTACATGACATCAAGTCGTTGTTGAAGGCAGTGTATACTGAATAGATTATCGGCATTAAGAACATTCTGACAATAGTACTGAAGACTTTTAAAAGTTCGCTGGCTATGCCGCTGTAATGTCCCTCCCTAGTTGCCCTTCAGATGTTGGTCACATGCTGTGTTTTTGAACAGCTGCAGTCTATGTGCTTTAGGTAGACATAATGCCATTAGGAAGAGAATTCCAGAATTATGACCTAACAAGAATGAAGGAACAACAATATATTCCCATGATGTGGAGATGCTGGTGTTGGACTGGTATGGACAAAGTCAGAAATCACACGACATGAGCTATAGTCCAGCAGGTTTATTTTAAATCACAAGCTTTTGCAGTGCTGCTTCTTCATCAGGTAGCTTCACCTGACCTGGTGTTGTGTGACTTCTGACGAAATATTTCTGAATCAAAATGGTAGTGGCGTATAGGTGAATGTGCATGTGTGATGTTCCCTAATATCTTGTACATTAGAACCAGCCATGCCCTTAGCCAAGTTGATCCAGTATAACTACAACAAAGGCATCTACTCAATAAAGAGGAAAATTGTGTAACCATGGGCTGTGCACAAAAAGCTGGTTAAATCCAACCTGGGAAATTACTTTCTTTCTCGTGTACTCGTGATCATCAGCAAAATAAGAGAAGTCGTCACAGCGCTATCAAACAGCACCTATTTAGCAAAAACCTATTCACTGACAGTCAGCTTGGGTTCCACCGGGACCATTCAACTTCTGACATTATTACAACCATGGTCCAAATATAGACAAAAGAGCTGAATTCCAGAGAGGAGGTGAGAGTGACTTCCTTCAACAGGGCAACCTTTCACTGAGCATGGCATTCTAACAAAACTAGATTCAAATGGAATCAAAGAAAGAACTGGATGTTGATAAGTGGAAAATAACATTCATGCCACAAAATGCCAGGCAATGTCTATCTCAAATAAGACAGAATCTAACCAAAGTTCTACACTGGAAGAAGTTCAATTTTAATATTAGGTAAGATTTGGCCAGAGTCAACTAGGAACTGATAAGTTTAAGTAAATCTCTGTCAGAGCAGTGGATGCATTCAAGAAGAAAATAGGGAGAGTGCAGTTCAACATGGTCCATGAAAGATAACAGGTGGGATCAACAAATCCTGCGAATCGTGAATATTAAGGGATATACTGCATTGGATAAAGAGAAAAAGGGAGGCTTATGACAGTTACTGAGGGCTCAATAAAGCAAGAGCACCAGGGGATCACAGAATGTGCAAGGGAAATCTTAAAGAGGAAATGAGGAAAGCAAAATGAGGGAATTTAAGAATAATGGTTGGTGACGTAAAGGAAATTATAAATTCATTTGCAAGTACGTTAAAGGTAAAATGATAACTAATGAAGGATTAAGGCCCATTAAGGATCACAATGGTAATTTGTGTATGTCAGTGAGGTTCTAAAAGAATACTTTGTGTCAGCGTTCACCCGTGAAAAAGACAATATGAGTGTAGAAATCAGGGAGAAGGACTGTGATATACTTTTTCAACAAAATGGATGTTCTGACAGATCTGACAGATTTAAAAAAGATAAATCTCAGGGTTGGATGAAATGTAACATAGGCTGTTGAGTGATGCAAGAGAGAAAACAACATGGGTTTTGGCAATAATTTTCAATTCCTCTTTGACCACAGAAGTGGTGTCAGAAGCCTGGAGGACAGTCAATCTGATATTATTATGAAAGAAGAGAGCAAGGGATGAACCAGGAAACTTCAGGCAAGTCTGTCTAACCTCAGTGATAGGGAAACTATTGCAAGCAATTCTGAGGGACAGAATTAATCTGCACCTAGAGTCATAGAGATGTACAGCATAGAAACAGACCCTTCGGTCCAACTTGTCCATGCCGACCAGATATCCTAAATTAATCTAATCCCATTTGCCAACATTTGGCCCATATCCCTCTAAATGCTTCTTGTTCATATACCCATACAAATGCCTTTTAAATGCTGCAGTTATCCCAGCACCCACCACTTCCTCTGGCAGCTCATTCCATACATGCACCACCATTTGCATGAAAATGTTGCCCTTTTGGTCCTTTTTAAAATTTTTCCCCTCTCACCCTAAACCTATGCCCTTACGTTCTGGACTCCCCCACCCCAGGGAAAAGGCCTTGCCTATTTACCTTATCTATACCCTCAGGATTTTATAAACCTCTATAAAGTCAACCCTCAGCCTCCGACCCTCCAGGGAAAGCAGCCCCGTCTCTTCAGCCTCTCCATAAAGCTCAAACCCAACAATCCTGGCAATGTTCTTGTAAATCTTTTCTGAACCCTTTCCAGTTTCACAGCGTCCTTCTGACAATATTCCAGAAGAGACTGAACCAATATCCTATAACATGACTTCCCAACTTGTATACTCAGTGCTCTGACCAATAAAGGAAAGCATATCAAGCACCTTTCTCACTGTCCTGTCTACCTACGACTCCAATTTCAAGAAATTATGAATCTGCACTCTAAGATCTCTTCATTCAGAAACACTCCCCACGGCCATAACATTCAGTGTACGATTTGTCTTTCCAAAGTGCAGCACCTCATATTTATCTAAATTAAACTCCATCTGCCACTCCTCGGCCCACCTGATCAAGATCTCATTGTAGTCTGAGGTAACCATCTTCCCTGTCCACTACACCTCCAATTTCAGTGTCACCTGCAAACTTACTAACTAAAACACCTATGTTCACATCCAAATCGTTTGTGCAAATGATGAAAAGCAGTGGGCCCAGCATCGATCCATGTGGCATTCCATTGGTCACAGGCTTCCAGTCTGAAAAGCAACCCTCCATCGCCACCCTCTGTCTTCTACCTTCGAGCCAGTTCTGTATCCAAATGGCTAGTTCTCCCTGTATTCCATGAGATCTAACCTTGCTAATCAGTCTCCCATGGGGAACCTTGTCGAATGCCTTACAGAAGTCCATATAGATTACATCCACCACTCTGCCATCATGAATCCTCTTCCATACTTCTTCAAAATACTCAATTAAGTTTGTGAGACATGATTTCCCAACACAAAGCCATGCTGACTATTTCTAATCAGTCTTTGCTTATCCAAATACTCCAGCAACTTGCCCACCACTAATGTCAGGCTCATCAGTCTATAGTTCCCTGGCTTTTCCTTATCACCTTTCTTAAATAGTGGGATCATGTTTGCCAACCTCCAGTCTTCCAGCACCTCACCTGTGACTATCGATGACAGAAATATTTCAGCAAGGGGCCCAGTAATCACTTCCCTAGCTTTCCAGAGTTCTAGGGTACACCTGATCAGGTTCTGGGGATTTATCCACTTTTATGCATTTTAAGACATCCAGCACCTCCTCCTCTGTAATATGGACAGTTTTCACTGTCACTATCTATTTCCCCACATTCGACATTTTCCATGTTCTTCTCCATAGTAAACACTGATGCAAAATACTGGTTTAGTATCTCCATCTCCTGCGATTCCACACCAAGGCCACCTTGCTGATCTTTGAGGGGCCCTATTCTCTCCCTGGTTACCCTTTTGTCTTTAATGTATTTATAAAATCCCTTTGGATTCTCCTTAACCCTATTTGCCAAAGCTGTCTCATGTCCCCTTTTTGCCCGCCTGATTTCCCTCAAGTTTATTCCTACTGCTCTTATGAGGATACACTCGATCTATCCTGTCTAGATCTGACATATGCTTCCTTCTTTTTCTTGACCAAAACCTCAATTTCTCCAGTCATCCAGCATTCCCTACACCTAGCAGGTTTGCCTTTCACCATAACAGGAACATACTGTCTCTGGACTTTTATTACCTCATTCTTGTAGATTTCCCATTTTCCAGCCATCCCTTTACCTGCAAACATTTGCCCCCAATCAGCTTTTGATCATTCTTGTCTTAAACCATCAAAATTGGCCTCCCTCCAATTTGGAACTTTAACTTTTGGATCCGGTCTATTTTTTCCAACACTATTTTAAAACTAAGAGAATTATGGTCACTGGCCCCAGCCTGCTCCCCCACTGACATCTCAGTCACCTGTCCTGCCTTATTTCCCAAGAGCAGGTCAAGTTTGTAGGTACATCCACATACTGAATCAGAAAACTTTTTTGTACACACTTTGGAAATTCCTCTCCATTCCAAACCTTTAATACGATGTCAGTCTCAATCTATGTTTGGAAAGTTAAAATCCCCTCTCATAACCACCCTATTATTCTTACAAATAATGGCGATCTCCTTACAAATTTGTTTCTCAATTTCCCGTTAACTACTAGAGGAGTCTATAGTACAATAAGGTGATCATCACTTTCTCATTTCTCACCCAAATAACTTATCTGAATGTGTTCCATGAATACCCTCCCTCAGTACAGCTGTAATGCTATCCTTTATCAAAAATGCCACGCCCCCTCCTCTCTTGGCCTCTTTTCTATCCTTCATATAGCATTTGTATCCTGGAACATTAAGCTGCCAGTCTTGTCCATCCCTGAGTCACGTCTCTTTAATTGCTATGATATCCCAGTCCCATGTTCCTAACCATGTCCCAAATTTATCTGCCTTCTCTGTTATGCATCTTGCATTGAAATAAATGCAGTTTAATTTATCAGTCCTACCTTGTTCTCGGCTTTGTTCCTGCCTGCCCCGACTGTTTGACTCGCTCCTTTTCCCAACTGTACCAGTCTCAGATTGATCTCTTTCCTCATTATCTTCCTGGGTTCCACTGTGACACCCCCCCATCCCCCCAACCTTACTCGTTGAAATCCTCCTGAGCAGCTCTCGCAAATCTCCCTGCCAATAAATCAGTCCCCTTCCAATCTGTCCTTCTTATACAGGCCACTTCTATCCCAGAAGAGATTCCAATGATCCAAAAATGTGAATCCTTCTCCCATACACCAGCTCCTCAACCATGCATTCATCTACTCTATCCTCCTATTCCTACCCTCACTAGCTCATAGCACCGAGAGTAGTCCAGATATTACTACTCTCGAGGACCTCATTTTTAAATTTCTGCCTAACTTTCTATATTCGCCCTTCAGAATCATATCCTTTTTCCTTCCTATGTCATTAGTTCCAATGTGCACAATGACCTCCTGCTGGTCCTACTTGCCTTTGGAGAATATTCTGCACCCTCTCTGAGATATCTTTCATCCTGGCACCAGGGAGGCAACACATTATTCTGATTTCTGTCTGTCAGCCGTAGAAACATCTGTCTGTACTTCTGACTACAGAGTCCCCCATCACAATTGATCACTTGGAAGCTGATGAACCTCTTGTTATATTAGCCAGTCTTGAAACCAGAAACTTGACTGTTTGTGCTACATTCCCAAGAGTCCATTGCCCCCTATATTTTCCAAAACAGCATTCTTGTTTGAGATAAGGATAGCCACAGGAGACTTCTGCACTACCTGCCTCCCTCTCCCACCTTTACTGGAGCAGCCCATCTACCTGACTGTACCTGCAGTTTTTCTCCCTTGCTATAACTGCCATCCATCACACCCCCTCACTCCTGTAAATACCTCATTGCCTCTAACTGCCACTCCAACTGATCCATGTGGTCTGATAGGATTTGCAACCAAACACACTTATTACAGACATAATCATCAGTAACATCTGTTATGGATTCGGCCAGACCACTTAAAACATTCTTAAGCAGGCAGCCCAGACTGTAACTTTGCAATTTGTTTCAGTAAGTGTACTGTTACAATTACCCAGTATAAGTTAGCTAGGTTGTCTAACAGGTTTTAAAACAGCCAAAAATTTATTCACAAAATTACGGAATGAAACACAAAAAAACAGAATAAAGAACATCTGCAGAACTCAGTCAATCCAAACTAGACTTAATTATACTATCCTGAATATGCACAACAGTCCCAATAAACAATCCCTGAAGCACAGTAAAAAATGAAACAAAGACTTACAGCTCAAAGTTAAGGGGACAGAAGGAGAGAGAGATTAGCAGCCTGTTTCCACACAGCTCAATGCTGAACTGACTCTAACTTAACTTCAGTTTCCAGGACTGGCCACTCCCCTTTCATTATACAGATTTCTTACAAAAACATAAAAGCTTTGGCCTAAAGCCTCACTTGTTTTGTAAAAACAAAAAGGCCGCTCAATACCCTTTTATCTTAGTACCAAACCAATCGATTTGGAGCCCAGCTTGTTTACGACCCCTCTGACAAAAAAACAAGGACGCAGTATTCTTGAGAAAAGGAAGAGCTTTTGTATAAAAGGCCCAGCTTTGTGACACATGGAAACTCTCCCTAATCTCCCACATCTGATAGGAAGAGCACATCACTCGACTAAAGCCATCTTTGTACCTTAACAATCTATAGACCCATAAAATAGCAGTCTTACTGCTCTAAAAACCACTGCTCCAGGCTAACTTTGTACCTGTGTTTTACGTTTAAAATTTTAATCAAGTCAGATCTCAATAAAACATATAATCAAAAAGAACCTACTGTACTCACTATTGTAGATTTACAAAAAAGACAGCAAGGTTACCGTTAAAAACTATGCACTTATCTGCTCTCATTCTGTGAGCTCCCCCCATACAGGTTCCTCAAAGGTCAACTGTAATTTTCATTGTTAAATTTTTCTGAAACACACTCCAATATCCAGAGACACTTGAATTCAAACAGCAAAGGCAACAAACTGTGCAAATTCACAGCTGTGTCAGATAGCAGTGTAGGTTTCTTTCTGTCTCTCACTGACCATGTGGTTGTTGCTTTTGTCTCTCTCTTTCTCCTTTTTAAAGTGCCATTATTTTCATCTATTTTCCAACAAGTAAATGCAATTGCATATAAAACAGTAATTGCTGGTCCTGGAATTCAAGGAATTAGCTCCAACACTGAAAATATCTCAAAAAAAGGAGCAGCTCTTACAGCCATAATTTTTCCCTGTACCCCATCTTGAATTTGGAGAGACACTTGAGATTAATTGAGAACAGTCAGAATACCCTTTTTAAGGGGACACCAATTGATTGAATTTTTCAAAGAGATGACCAGGTGTGTAAATGAAGGAAACACTTTCAATGTACTCTACTTGGACTTCAGTAGGCTTTTGAGAAGGTTCTGAGAGGGAGACTGATGGAAAAATTAAGAAGCCATGGGATTCAAGGAAATTTGGCTAACTGGATCTAGAATTGGCTGAGTGGTGATGGTTGAGGAGTATTTTTGTAACTGGAAGCCTGTGTCCTGTGGGATTCTGCAGCAATCAGTGATGTGGTCATCTTGCTGTTCATGGCATATATAAATGGTTTAGCTTGAATGTAGATGGGTTGATAAGTAAGTTTGCAGATGATACAAAAGTTAGTGGAGTGGTAAATAGTGATGAGGATAACATTAGTTTACAGGAGGATATAGAATGGGCTGGTCAGAATGGCTCATTAGTGGCAAAGGGAAATCAATCTGGATAAGTGTGAGGTGATGCACTCGGGCAGGACAAACAAGTCAAGTCTGTAAATCTCCTTTGGTTTCCAATCACCTTCATTATTTAGTGCAAAATCCCAATGGTATATATACTTCATCATAGCAGTGTATGCCAATGTGTGCTTTAATTACTGAGCTACACAGTTAACTTACAGTTAACTTAAAATTTACCATCTTGAAATTCAACAGCTCCAAAAAATATCCATCTGACCCCAGCCTTGGAGGTGATTTGTGGAACTGTTGAATTTTGAGATGGTTGGGGAACTGCAGATTAACTGTGCAGCTCACTAATTAAAGCACACGGTGGCATACACTGCTATGATGAAGTATGCATACCATTGGGATTTTGCACTTAATAATGATGATTGGAAACCAAAGGAGATTTCAAACTTGACTTTTGTCCTGCCCAAGTACATCACCTCACACATACTCAGACTGATATCCACTTCCCATTGAGCTTTTCTCCTATTTATACAAGTTAAATAACAATTGTAAAAGTTATATCTGCATGGTGAATTAGGGTAGCATGTCGCTCAGTGGTTAGCACTGCTGTTTCACAGCACCAGGGACCCAGGTTTGATTCCACCCTGAGGTGACTGTCAATGTGGAGTTTGCACATTCTCCCTGTTTCTGCGTAGGCTTCTTCCGGGTGCTCCAGTTTCCTCTCATAGTTCAAAGATATGTAGGTTAGGTGGTTTGGCCATGGTCAAATGTACATAATGTGAGGAAGAAAAGGGGGCGTGATGAACAAAGGTCTTAAGAAGTTGGGTTGGTCTTAAGGGGAAAAGAACCAGGAAATTTCAGGAAGGGATTCTTGAAAGTAAGATGAAAGCCTGGTCTCTAATGTTGGACATCTGGGAAGAAAGTGTTGTTAGAGTGGGAATCAGAAGAAAGGACTGTATGGGTATGGAAAGAGATTGCAAAGAGGGAAAAATACAAGATTGCCTTGAAGAAACTAAACAAAAAGGATGAGAATTAAAATCTTGAGTTATTGGAGACATTGCATCAGAGGACTGTTACAGTGCTGAAGGCGCCACTCAGTCCATCATGTCTCATCTAGTACCTAGTGTCAATCTACTACCTTGTCCCTATATCCCACGTAAAACTTTTCTGTCCAATTAATCATCCAATCTTGATTGCCTCAATGGTTCTTGACTCCATTACATTTCCAGGCAATGCATTCCATAACATAACTACTCACTGTTTGAAATGGTTGTTTTTCACACATCTTACTTTAAATCTCCTTTTTTTTATTTAATATACAGAAACAGCTTACTGTCTACTCGATCCAATCCACTCATGATTTTGAAAACAGATTTCAAATCTTTCGGCCTTCCCACCAAGGGGAATAGTCCCAACTTCTTTAATCTATTGTAATAACTGAAGTTTTTTGTTCCTGGAACCATCATTATAAACTATTACAAATGAGGTGGGTAATGAGAAAGTATATGGTCAACAAAATTTAGAATGAAGTGAGATTTATCAAAGGCCGAAGATGGGAGCCCAGTTAGGACAGCAGTGAAATAATCTAATCTGAGGTGAAAAACATCTAGATGATGATTTTACAAAAAAGTGGTCCAAACTAGATATGAACTAGTTGGCATTAGAAGTGGAAATTGGTCATCTTTGATCATTTCAATTCTGTTATCCATAAATTAAAGCGCTTCATTGTCTGTATCTTATTTTGTCTTAAAAAGGTACTGTCAAGAATGTTTGCCAAGTCTTCTTGTTTGTTTACAAATATCTGCTGGAATTAAGTCATTTTAAAATTCAGAATCCGAATACTGCTGAAAAGAGAGAAGTTGCCAAAGCTTTCCATCTTGCACTCAGCAGGAGAAACAGACGTTTCTGCCGACCATACAATTGAGTAATATTGTGTATGAATTTGGAGTTGGTTCAATGCCAGGAATATAGACCAAAATGGCCGAGTGACTGGCTGATTGAATCAGCAGCATTTAATTCAATTGTGCACAATAGCCAAGATCTTGTTCCTCTAGGGAGAAAACTGTTTCTGGTTACACAAGGATCCATACAGCCTAGATTTAAGGTACAGCAATTGACAAAATTATCTAACAAAACATCGGGGTGGGTTTAGATTAGATTAGATTAGATTAGATTAAATTACAGTGTGGAAACAGGCCCTTCGGCCCAACAAGTCCACACCGACCCGCCAAAGCGAAACCCACCCATACCCCTACATTTACCCCTTACCTAACACTACAGGCAATTTAGCATGGCCAATTCACCTGACCCTTCACATCTTTGGTTGGTGGGAGGAAACCGGAGCACCCGGAGGAAACCCACACAGACACGGGGAGAACGTGCAAACTCCACACAGTCAGTCGCCTGAGGCGGGAATTGAACCCGGGTCTCTGGCGCTGTGAGGCAGCAGTGCTCACCACTGTGCCACCGTGCCGCCCTTGGGTTGGGGCGGGGGAGGGAGGTGACGGAAAGGGAGTTGGGGGGGTGGGGGGGGAGAATTTACACAGGCATTTCTTATGGTCTAGAATTGTTTACCTGAAAGTGTAGTGGAGGAAACCAGCACCTGCAAAGAATCACTCTGATGTAATCCTGGTTTAGAACTATGTTGCCGTTCTGAGATTCTGCCCTCTCGTCCTAGACTCTCACACAAACAGAAACAACCTGTCCACATCTATTCTGTCAAGCCCCTCAAGAATATTTCAATAACGTTGCCTCTCATTCATGTAATCTCCAGTGGGGACAGACCCAAACTAAGTAACATCTTTGTAAGACAATCCATCATTTCCTGGGATCAGTCTTCTCTGGACTACCTCCAATGCCAGTACATTTTTCCCTCGATGAGGGATCCAAAACTGTTCACAGTATTCCGACTGTGCTCTGTGCTGTGCCTTGCACCATTTCAGCAATTTTTTATTTTTATACTGTATTCCTATTTATCTCTCTATTTTTATACTGTATTCCCTATAAATAGGAAACATCTGCTGGCTGAGCCAGTGATGTCCACATAGTATTAAAGAAAATGCATTAAATATATTTCAAAAGGGAGTTGGATAAATGCTTGAAAAGGGAAGATTTCAAGGACTATGGGGAGACAATAGGGGGAGTGCAACTCATTAAATATCTCTTTAAAAGAAGCTGACTCACCTACTTTGTTGCTGTATCATTTTCCAATGAATACAATAAGCAATTTCTGATAGATGAAGTAGAGGTCTCCTACCAGGAGACAACCTGTTGAGAGCCTCATGTCATCAATTTCAGAGTAAGCTGACACTTAAATGGATAGTGGCAAGCTATTTCCAGACCAAAGACTTTGAGGGAGTATATCTGGAATTTGTTCATCACGCTCTCAGTATGGGAAATCTACCTAGCTACTTGAGGATCTTCATTGCTTTCCAACAGCCTTATTAAAACAGATTTAATTGAGATAGAAGTGGGATAGCATCTGGGTCCCCACTTGCCAGCCGATTAACTGGCCCACCATAAAATTCATCACTAGAAAGGACACTAAATTCCATCAAGTACTTATCATTTGGAACATCATATTATGATGGAGTAATATAACCAAGGTGCTACTCTGTAGCAAATTCAAGAGACTCAGGAACTTATGTTGTCATAGCTTTGTATTGAATGCCGTTTACCGATATTATGTTACAAAGTGCAAGATGACAGCCTTAATCAGATAACTATAATCAGATTAAGACAGATACGTTTTTGATATTTTCTAACCTGTTCAGAGATGTTATTACACACTTCTGAAGCATGTGGGACTTTAACTCAGGTCTCTGGACTCAGAGCTAGGAACCCGAATACTGCACCACAAATTGGAGAGTGAATGTGTCTAAAATAAGGAATATCCACTGGGATCCATGTAAACATTCTGGAATTTATTTCACCCTTGAATATTTTCTAATCAACCTTTTCAGGAATGTTATGACACACCTCTGCAGCACATGGGACTTGAACCTGGGCCTGTTGGCTCAGAGCTAGGGCATTATAACTGCAACACATGTAGTGGACCATCTTATTTTGTTTGTTGCTTTTTTTCCCCTTTTCATTGCATTTTATATCCAGGAGTGCTCTTACACACAACTCAACATGTTTTTTGCCAATCACCAAATCACTGTTTTGTTTTACTGATTAACCAGTGTCTTGTTTTATTAATCGATTATTATTATTACTAGATGTTAACAATTCAATTCAATGAAATCAAACACTCCTGGAACTTCTTCAGAATCTTAATTACAAATGTTGACATTCTCTCAGTATTCATGGCATGAATTTCCCATTCTCCCATTAGTCTTCACAAGAATTTTGGATCCATTAAATTATAAAAATTGATCCATCAGGGGTAATTTAAACTGCAATGCATAAACAAGTAAAAGCTTTGAAAGTAAAGCATCTATTTCATAAAGTGATTGAACTGAAACAAATCATAGAGTGCTGCAAATGAAAGTGTGTGATTTGAATTTAAAATGAACTATTTTCCAAGTTTGAGTAAATCAGAAATTTCTGAATTAATATGGTCACAAACTGTATAGCATAATTTGCGTATCTTCAATATTTCACATTGCTTTCATCCAAGCAACTAGAATCTCAAGGCAGGGAACTTTTAAAAGATGGACCATTTGGGAACATTTTAAATTTTTTTAATCTTTTAATGTCAATAAAAAAGCCAAAGAGACTGTAAGTATCCTAACATTAAGCAATTGCTTTATTTAATACATACACCTGTTGTGGTACCTCAGCTATTGCAAAACAAAAAGGATAGCAGGCTTCTTGGGGTGTCAGTTTGGAAAATCAGCCTTAAGGCTTTACAAAGATTTACTGGATATTGTAGCACAACCTGGCTTCCTCTCAATAAGTACCAGTAGGGTAAATGTATGAAACGTGTTTGAGTGGCATCGCTGCGCTACTTCAGGATTAAAAGTCTGTTTTCAAAATCCAATCAAGAGTTTGTAATAAGGCTGACATGTCAGTATAGTACTGAAGAAATTCTGCTTTGCTACAAGTACATTCTTTGAAATTATATCTTAAACTGAGGCCCATTTGCTCTCTCAGGACCAGTGTAGAAGATTACATGAAACTAATACAATATTGAATACCCTGTAGTTCTCCAGGGTCATTCTTCAACCAATATCACTTAAAACAGATTACCTCGGCATTATTTCACGCTATTTGTATGATCTTGCTGTGTGCAAATTGGTTGCTGCATTTCCTGCATTGCAACAGTAATTCTACTTAAGGTATTTTACTGGTCAATGTGAATTGGGAGCAGCTGAGTTTGTGAATAGTGCTATGTAAATACAAGCTTACTTTCTTTTTAAAATGCTTTTTAGAGGACTTAGCTGGTAAGAAAACAGCAGCTCAAAGATTGAAGGAAATATGCCCACGAAGTAAAAGGAGAAAGAGGGTGGAATTATTTCAGCTCCTAAATGGCAAGATTTCAAAAACCTGATTCTGAACATCAAGAAGAAAAATCAGACAAAAAGGGCTATTCAAGATTTGGACAGTGTGGCGACAATCTCACTTCTCTGTAGTGAGAGGCCTATTTGCATTTATTTACATCTTATTATCTAATCTCACTTAATTTACATGCAGTTTGCTATTCACCAGCGCAGTGGAGAGAAACTGGGTGATGACAACTGTCCACATGGTTCTAACTCACCAATTTATTTATCTGGATTTCCATCTTTGCTAGTGGTCAGCAACACCTCCATAGGCACTGACTATTTCTAGCCATGTCCATGAAGGGCAGCATTGGACAGGCATCAACCTCACCACATTAACATTATATGTTTCCAACATGCTTAGAATATAGTCATCCACCAAATTACTCGACTTTGGAGTACACCATTGTAATCCGACTGGCAGGATACTATTTGTGCAGGGATAGGCACCCAGCTCCTAGACTGCAGCAGGGTGCACCTTGGAGTTCTTGGCTTACTCTTTTAGCAGCCAATTACTTCTAGGTGTGTGAAATGGCATAATTAGCATGAATTTGAATCAGGTCCATGATGTGCAAGGTCTATGTAGAGGCATCCAATTGCCCTGTTTGTCTAAGGCTTCAGCTTTCATTGTCTTAAGAACAGTATTTAGATAGAGTCATAGAGTCAAAGAGATGTACAGCGTGGAAACAGACCCTTCAGTCCAACCTGTCCATGCCGACCAGATATTCCAACCCAATCTAGTCCCACCTGCCAGCACCTGGTACATATCCCTCCAAACCCTTCCTATTCATATACCCATCCAAATGCCTTTTAAATGTTGCAAGTATACCAGCCTCCACCACATCCTCTGGAAGCTCATTCCATACACGCACCACCTACTGTGTGAAAAGGTTGCCCCTTAGGTCACTTTTATATCTTTCCCCACTCACCCTAAACCTATGCCCTCTAGTTATGGACTCCCCCAAACCAGGGAAAAGACCTTGTCTATTTATCCTATCCATGCCCCTCATAATTTTATAAACCTCTATAAGGTCACCCCTCAGCCTCCGACGCTCCAGGGAAAACAGCCCCAGCCTGTACAGCCTCTCCCTATAGCTCAAATCCTCCAACTCTGGCAACACCCTTGTAAATCTTTTCTGAACCCTTTCAAGTTTCACAACATCTTTCCAATCGGAAGGAGACCAGAATTGCATGCAATATTCCAACAGTGGTCTAACCAATGACCTGTACAGCCGCAACATGACCTCCCAACTCCTGTACTCAATACTCTGAATGATAAAGGAAAGCATACCAAACGCCTTCTTCACTAACCTATCTACCTGCGACTCCACTTTCAAGGAGCTCTGAACCTGCACTCCAAGGTTTCTTTGTTCAGCAACACTCCCTAGGACCTTACCATTAAGATTTGCTTTCCCAAAATGCAGCACCTCGCATTTATCTGAATTAAACTCCATCTGCCACTTCTCAGCCCATTGGTCCATCTGATCAAGTTCCTGTTGTAATCTGAGGTAACCTTCTTTGCTGCCACTACACCTCCAATTTTGGTGTCATCTGCAAACTTACTAACTATATCTCTTATACTTGCATCCAAATAATTTATATAAATAACGAAAAGTAGAGGACCCAGCACCTATCCTTGTGGCACTCCACTGGTCACAGGCCTCCAGTCTGAAAAACAACTCTCCACCACCACCCTCTGTCTTCTACCTTTGAGCCAGTTCTGTATCCAATTGGCTCATTCTCTCTGTATTCCATGAGATCTAACCTTGCTAATCAGTCTCCTATGTTGAACGCCTTACTCTAGTCCACATAGATCACATCTACTGCTCTGCCCACTTCAATCCTCTTTGTTACTTCTTCAAAAAACTCAATCAAGTTTGTGAGACATGATTTCCCATACACAAAGCCATGTTGACTATCCCTATTCAGTCCTTGCCTTTCAAATTAAATGTACATTCTGTCCATCAGGATTCCCTCCAACAACTTGCCCACCACCGACATCACACTGGTCTATAGTTCCCTGGCTTGTCCTTGCCACCCTTCTTAAACAGTGGCACCACGTCCAACCTCCAGTCTTCCAGCAACTCACCTGTGACTATTGATTATACAAATATCTCAGCAAGAGGCCCAGAAATCACTTTCCTAGCTTCCCACAGAGGTCTAGGGTACATCTGATCAGGTCCTGGGGATTTATCCACCTTTATGCATTTCAAGACATGCACTTCCTCCTCTGTAATATGGATATTTTTCAAGATGTCACCATCTATTTCCCTACATTATATATCTTCCATGTCCTTTTCCACAGTAAATACTGATGCAAAATTCTTGTTTAGTTCCTCCCCCATTTTCTGTGGCTCCACACAAAGACCACCTTGCTGATCTTTTAGGGGCCCTAGTCTCTCCCTTATTACCCTTCTGTCCTTAATGTATTTGTTAAAACCCTTTGGATTCTCCTTAATTCTATTTGCCAAAGCTATCTCATGTCCCCTTTTTGCCCTCTTGATTTCCGTCTTAAGTATATTCCTACTACCTTTATACTCTTGCAAGAATTCACTCGATCCATCCTGTCTATATCTGACATATGCTTCCTTCTTTTTTTTTAACCAAATCCTTAATTTCTTTAGTCATCCAGCATTCCCTATACCCACCAGCCTTTCCTTTCACCCTAACAGGAATATACTTGCTCTGGATTCTCGTTATTTCATTTCTGAAGGCTTCCCATTTTCCAGCCATCACTTTACCTGCAAACCTCTGCCCCCAATCAGCTTTTGAAAGTTCTTGCCTAATACCGTCAAAATTGGCCTTTCTCCAATTTAAAACTTCAAGTTTTAGGCCTGGTCTATCCTTTTCCATCACTATTTTAAATCTAATAGAATTATGGTTACTTGCCCCCAAAGTGCTACCCCAGTGACACCTCAGTTACCTGCCCTGCCTTATTTCCCAACAGTAGGTCAAGTTTTGCACCTTCTCTAGTGCACCTATCCACATACTGAATCAGAAAGTTTTCTTGTACACACTTAACAAATTCCTTTCCATCTAAACCCTTAACACTATGGCATTCGCAGTCCCAGTCTCTGGAAAGTTAAAATCCCCTACAATAATCACTCTATTACACAGATAGCTGAGATCTCCTTACAAATTTGTTTCTCAATTTCCCTCTATTCTTACAGATAGCTGAGATCTCCTTACAAGTTTGTTTCTCAATTTCCCTCTGATTATTAGGGGGTCTATAATACAATCCCATGAAAGTAATCATCCCTCTCCTATTTCTCAGTTCTACCCAAATAACTTCCCTGGATGTATTTACGGGAATATCTTCCCTCAGTACAGCTGTAATGCTATCCCTTATCAAAAATTCCAATCCCCCTCTTGCCTCCCTTTCTATCCTTCCTATAGCATTTGTACCCTGGAACATCAAGCTGCCAGTCCTGTCCATCCCTGAGCCATGTTTCTGTAATTGCTATGATATCCCAGTTCCTAACCATGTTCCTAACCATGCCCTGAGTTCATCTGCCTTCCCTGTTAGGCCCCTTCCATTGAAATAAATGCAGTTTAATTTATAAGACCTACCTTGACTGTTTGACTCGCTACTGTTCTCAACTGTACAGTCTCAGATTGATCTCTTTCCTCACAGTCTCCCTGGGTCCCACGCCCCCACCTTACTAGTTTAAATCCTCCCAAGCAACTCTAGCAAATCTCCCTGCCAATATATTAGTCCCCTTCCAATTTAGGTGCAATCCATCCTTCTTGTCCAGGTCACTTAGATCCTTGTTGTGAATGCTGCAACTGTATATTATTGAGGGGCTGCTTTGTTTCTGATGCAGCCCACATTGGCTCAATGGAAGCATCCCTAATGGATCCAGGCACAGAAGTTGCTGTCACCTGTATCCACCAAACTGAGTGTTCACATAAGTGGATGAGAAAGATGTGTTCAGTAGCCTAGCACCAGCATCAACCTCCAGTGGATGTGGAGAAGCCACTTATTATGGGGTTTCCTGCCGTAGATGCCCCAATCTTAAGGGGAAAACATAGTAAATCCACAGTCATTCTGCTTCTATGGAATGCCATGCTGATGAGGGAGGGACAGTGACAACATAATTTGTTTAGAGGTGGCAGTCAGAACACCATGACATGGTGACCATTGTATGAACAATTCGCAACCTTCTTCCACTGAAGCCAAAAAGGTCTACAAGATGTTTCCTCAACATCAGGTTATTTTTGAACATTTGTTGGAGTATAGTACAGACAGAGGTCACAGATTAATCCATGGATGTTTTGCTCCAGATAACTGGAGGATGTGCTAAAGCTATGTGATGGATGATAAGTATCCGCAAGAGCAACAAGATTGCACTGAGGAAGACTGTGAGAAGTTTTCCAATGAAACAACTCCTTCATCATCTTAAAGTATATCATCATTGGCCAAAGTAACCCAAGCAGGACTTGTTTGCAAATCTTGTTCAGTGGATCAGAATTGCGTGAAGTCATTGTTCACTGACTATATCTGCAACATCAATACATTTACAGTCATCTTCTGTGAAATCCCAACTGCAAATGAAACGTATTTATTTTTTTTCTTGCATTTTTCCTGTTGAAGGTTAGAAGTTAAAGTTACAAACTGATGGAAGCCTTCACAACATTTGATGCATCTTCATTTGGTAACGGCAAAACTTCATGCTGGTTTGAATGCTATGGAAAGGGTAGACACTGTTCAAACAGGATTAGAACATTGCATGGCATTAAGGTTGGCTACCATTTTACTCACACAATTGATGAAAAGTGAACATAGATTTAAATGTGACAATGTATTTGCAGTGACGTTTCACCCGTGCCATGAATGTGCCCCCAGGAGATTTTTAGACAGTAGACAATAGGTGCAGGAGTAGGCCATTCAGCCCTTCAAGCCTGCACCGCCATTCAATATGATCACGGAAACATGTTTCCTGCTGCCAGAGTGTCCAATCCTTTCATAATCTTATACGTCTTAATCAGATCCCCTCTCAGTCTTCTAAACTCAAGGGTATACAAGCCCAGTCGTTTCAGTCTTTCCGTGTAAGGTAATCCTGCCATTTTGTTTTCCTTAACCTCTCAATACATCCAGATGCAGTTTTGAGATCTACAATTTGGCCTTGGAGTTTTGGACGGGTGAGTCCAGATAGGCTGAATGTATCCTGGTCAGATGCAGGCCACCCTCCTCTAACAAGGTCAGAGATTTCAGGCAGTGTTGAGGTGGAGTGCTCAGTCACCTCTGGCATGTCCTGACAGACATGGTGTCCCACTCCTCTGACTTGAAACCTGTCTCCTTGTGAGGAGGGGGCACTCGAAGTAGGCCACCTGTCACCCTGTCGCTGTAATTGAGCACCAAGGGTTGAAGCAATGGAATACAGATCTGGGGATTCATCGGTCTAATACTGTGTGCTGGACTTGGCTCTCCCTGATAGATATCAATGCGTCCACAGAGGAAGCTAGACACACTCGTACTGGAGGCAAAGTGGTGCCAGTAGCATTGAAGACTCTTCCAACGTTTGATCCAGCTTCCTGAGCGCCTCCTGCAAACCTGCCTGATGGTCTTGTGTCTGTTTGTCAATTTGTTTGAAGTTATTAATTTTTGACACCATGGGGTTTGCCCCTGCCTGCAGTTGAGCAGGTGCCTGATTTCTGGCAGTCCTCTGAATGCCAGTGACCAGGATATTTCTTCCTCTGCCAGCTGTGGAGATGGGGCAGTGATGTACTCACCAGCAGGTACTCCCAAACCTCAGCTAGTTAATGTTGAAGGTGCCAAGGTGTAAGCTGATGGAGGGTGACCTGAGAGCTTTGCTGTTGACTCCTCTGAGGGATCTGTAAATTTTCCTCAGTGGTGGAGGAGAAAAAGGATGCATTACAAAACTGTAGTAGAGGTTCAGGATATATTCACAGTAGAGGTAATAGGAGAGTAGGGGATCTCATCATAATGAATTTTACTTGGCATGTTCTTGGTGTCACCACATGACCAGTCACTATCCTCTCCCAATAAGGCAAGAATTGGATCTCTCTGCCCTATTCTATGGTGCATTCTCCTGGAATGGCACATGACCGGGATTGATTGAGAAGCAAGTGACTGGTGCAGCTGTCAGTGTTGTTGTAAGTGAGGAAAAGTTAGAAAGATGTCAGAGTGAATAAGGATGCAGTGCAGAGGCCATTTAAGTTTAGTAGTTAAGTTTAGGTGTGGTTGTGGTGGTGGTGATATGGGATGTTGGAGAGGTGGAAGGAGAGGGGTGAGGGTTGATAGTGATAATTGGTCAGAGCCATTGAGGGGAGATGTTGCGTTCAATAGTGAGAGTGGTAGACAATGAGCCTTTACGAGTGGTGTGTTCTGTTGCAGAGCTGAGTGAATATGAGGTAGCAGAGGAAAGATGCTAACACTTACTCTTGCAGGGCACAGGCGGTCATTCACATTCTTCCAGTACTGATAGGTGTACCTCCAAACCGTGGACACCACACCGATCCAGCTGATAACTTTGGATTCAGGCTGGCAGGCTCTACTGCTGTGATGTTCTCCGGCTGGTCTGAAGAAAGGATATACATTCACCCTGTCGACCAGGACCTTGAGGTCCTTGTCAGCAAGTTACCTGCCTCTGACCATTTCTGTGCAAATTTTCCCACGATGAATCTGTGAATGACAGTAACTGACCTAGGGATTAAATATGGGGCTGGTGGTGGGAAATCCAGAAGGCAGTGGTGAGTACATCCATTGCTGGTGAGTAGAAGATCACGTACAAGCAGTGCTGTAATGGAGTGATGCATACGTAATGAGGTGAGCAGCAGAGAATTGTGCAAAAGTCACTGGAGTTCATGATGAGGAACCATCCATGAAACTCTCAGAAATGGACGCTTACCAGAGTTTTTAATATAGTTCAGTCCAGAGTGAGATAAGTAAAACTGGATATCTTTTTATTTAATGCATCGAATATACAGTCTGTGATTTGGAGTCAGTTCCAAGTCAATCTGATGAAAATGTTTCCTTCCTTTTTAGGAGTAAGTTCCTAATTAGGATAGTCTTACGTGTACATTAGAAACTTGGAGTAAATGACAGTCAATTAGTGCACCAAATCCGTTTATAATGGATCCTGCCATGAATTATACTGGAATTTCACTTTCCCTCTATCTCCAATGAATTTTCTTATTCTGCTTAAGTACACCATGAATCCCAAACATAATCAAGTAAAAACATAGAATATCTCTCCCATTCCTTTTCGATGTAGCTCTATTTGGTTCCTCTCCAACAGATAACTCCCCTGAGCCCATGCAGCAAACAGCCATTCTGCTCTGTAGTCTAAATGATCATATTGGTTTCCATCTGTCCCAATTACGACCAAATAGTCATTAAATTATTTTCTTTTCAATTAATTATGTCAGCTGCATTTGCTGGAAGCCTGTTTCACATTTCCAGTACTTTGGGTGAAAGTCCTTTTAAATCAGTAGTCCTGCTAAATATTATTAATTTTGATCCTATTTAATTATATGTTCACAGCCTAAGTTAAGTTATTTACAGCTATATTATCTCACAAATAAATACTTTATGTTTGGAGCTCTTAACACAAGGGTAATTTAGCAAAGCCCAGCTGCCAATGTGTGGCCTGCTGCCCATGACTTTCTGACACATTCAAGTCCAGTCAGTGGTGAAACTTTGCCTCATAATATGTCCTCCTACTTTGTACTGTAAATTCAGATCCAGTTGAGGCACTCAAAACAGACCAACTGATTCCTGGTTAGGAGGCAAGTGGAAGGCTCAAAAAGTATGATAAAGTGTATCACTGCAAATCTGGTTATTAATAGAAACTAATGAGGAATTAAGTAGTGAATTCCCTTTTGTTATTTTATATTCTGTGACATTTCAATACAGTTCTTTCTGGGTTGGGTGATTGGAGAAAATTTCTTGACTCTGCGCACCTACCTCAGCAGCAAACATTCTAGTCCGGACAATCCAAATGATTCTCTATAACAACTATTCATAAGCTTCTAGCAATGAAGGAAAATGTCTCTTAAATTTTATTTAATTATCTCTTCCATTCTTTTAAAACCATTTGTTCCAATGAGATGAAAAGTATTATGGTCACAGAATTCATTCTGAATTCATGGTTTAATCTCTTAGCCCTTCCAATCAATCAGGGCAGCTTGTTTGATGACTAAAAGGCTCTTTGGAAATAGAGATAACTGCCTTTGTATATCACTGTGAAGTATTGGAGCTGTCAAGTACCCAAGCACATTGCACTGAGGACCAGAAAATCTGAAGCTGCTCTGGCAACTATCTGCCATAACTCTGAAGCGAGAATATTGGAAGAGCCAAAATTACCTCTAGTCATGAATAAACTGTGCAGCAATTGATTTGTTGAGCATAAAGTATCTGCCATGTCAAATATTAGCCATTGTTGCAGGAAAAGAAAACACAGACTGCCCATCATTGGCAGTCCATTTTACTAAGGAGAAAGTGAGGTCTGCAGACGCTGGAGATCAGAGCTGAAAATGTTTTGCTGGAAAAGCGCAGCAGGTCAGGGAGCATCCAGGGAACAGGAGAATCGACGTTTCGGGCATAAGCCCTTCTTCAGGAATGAGGAAAGTGTGTCCAGCAGGCTAAGATAAAAGGTAGGGAGGAGGGACTTGGGGGAGGGGCATCGGAAATGCGATAGGTGGAAAGAGGTCGAAGGTGAGGGTGATAGGTCAGAGTGGGGTGGGGGCGGAGAGGTCAGGAAGAAGATTGCAGGTTAGGAAGGCGGTGCTGAGTTCGAGGGATTTGACTGAGACAAGGTGGGGGGAGGGGAAATGAGGAAACTGGAGAAATCTGAGTTCATCCCTTGTGACTGGAGGGTTCCGCTCGGAACCCTCCCTGCCCCCTGTAAAAACGCCATCTCATATTCCCAATTCATTCGTCTCCGTCGCATCTGCTCCCACGAGGACCAGTTCCAAATCCGTACAACCCAGATGGCCTCCTTCTTCAA
>NC_057712.1:57789876-57792374 GCF_004010195.1 Chiloscyllium plagiosum
TGAGGATATGCAGGTCTTTGGACTCCTCCATCGTCAGACCACAGCGGAACGACGGTTGGAGGAAGAACGCCTCATCTTCCGGCTAGGAACCCTCCAACCACAAGGGATGAACTCGGATTTCACCAGTTTCCTCATTTCCCCTCCCCCCACCTTGTCTCAGTCAAATCCATCGAATTCAGCACCGCCTTCCTAACCTGCAATCTTCTTCCTGACCTCTCCGCCCCCACCCCAGTCTGACCTATCACCCTCACCTTGACCTCTTTCCACCTATCGCATTTCCAACGCCCCTCCCCCACGTCCCTCCTCCCTACCTTTTATCTTAGCCTGCTGGACACACTTTCCTCATTCTTGAAGAAGGGCTTATGCCCGAAATGTCGATTCTCCTGTTCCCTGGTTGCTGCCTGACCTGCTGCGCTTTTCCAGCAACACATTTTCAGTCCATTTTACTAAAACCTGCAAGGGCTAATTTCATCACCAAAATCTCCTGGGTCTTTCAGAAAGCAGTTTAATGCTGTAATTAGGGGACTGTAGCTTTATAGAGAAGATTGAGTCAAATGTTATCTGTATTTTGTATGATAAGCTTTTTTTTCACAGTCTCCTTGGTAGCTTTAATCTTTAGAATTGAGTGACTCTTTACTTCAACTTCCAACCTAAATCTCCCTTCTCAATTCCCACTCATTTCTACATGTCTTCAATCTCGTCATCACTTTTCACTTGCTCATGGATGTGCAGAAGTGCAGATGTTGCATAAATTTACAAAAACAGAAATTGCTGGAAAAGCTCAACAGGTCTGGCAGTATCTGTGAAGAGAAATCCAGAGTTAACATTTCCCTATGGCTTACTCCTTAACCCCTCCCCATTTTCTGCATATGAACTGACATTTTCTTAGCTATCATTCAGTTTGGAGGAAGGGTCACCAGACCCGAAACATTAACTCTGATCTCTCTTTATAGATGCTGCCAGACCTGCTCAGCTTTTCCAGCAATTTCTGGTATTGTTTCTGATTTAGGGTATTCATAGTACTTCTTGTATTTATTGTGCCTAACTTTACCCTTACCCCTTTTACAAGTGCTGAACTAGTAGAAGCTATGCAGACAGACAGTTGAAGTTGCCTATGGCAGTCCATGTGCTGAAAATGTGTTGCTGAAAAAGCGCAGTAGGTCAGGCAGCATCCAAGGAACAGGAGAATCGACGTTTCGGGCATAAGCCCTTCTTCAGTGCATAACAATACTCACAGCAGTTCTGCGGGATACAGTCATCTGAACAGGCAAAACAGACATCTGCACACTGGCCATTTGGAAGTGGAATCAGGAAGGTTGTCTTTTTCACACAAGAATTTTGAAAATCTGGAACCCCGCATTTCCAAACAAATGCTCCCACCCTTCTCACACTCTGCAAAATGCAGTAGATTCCACATTAATTCAGATTTTCAACACTAACATGATTAGACATTAGTTCCATTAGGGCCAAGACATAGAACAAAGGCAAGTAAATGGAATAAAGGAAAGAAAACAGCACATAGGTGGGTTGAGTCCCCAAATCAGTTCAGTGACTGAATAAGAATCTCCTGATCCTATTTTCCTATTAGTTTTTAAACCATTATCATAGAATTCCTATAATTGTGCTAGCATGCCCATAAAGTCTATCAAGACCATCGCAACAGACGCAACCCGATACTCTTTCCCTATAACTCTGCATTTCCCATGGCTAATCGACCTAGCCTGCACATCACTGGACACTATGGGCAATTTAACATGGCCAATGCACCTAATCGGCACCTAATCTTTGGTCTGTGGGAAGAAATGGGATCACCTGAAGGAAACCCCATTCAGGCACAGGGAGAATGTGCAAACTCCGCATTGACGTTCATTGAAGGTTAGAATTGAACCCGGCTTCCTGGTGATGTGAAGCAGCAGTGCTAACCACTGAACCAATATGATATAGTAATAATTTAAACAAGCTCGATTAAACCAGAAGAAAGTGATGACTGCAGATGCTGGAGATTAGAGTTGAGAGTGAGGTGCTGGAAATGCACAGCAGGTCAGGTAGCATCCGAGGAGCAGAAGAATCGATGTTTCGGGCATAAGTCCTGATGGAGGGCTTATATCCAAAACATCCATTCTCCTGCTCCTCGGATGCTGCCTGACCTGCTGTGCTTTTCCTGCACCACACTCTAGACTCTAATCTCCAGCATCTGTAGTCTTCACTTTAAGACCATAAGACCATAAGACATAGGAACGGAAGTAAGGCCATTCGGCCCATCGAGTCCACTCCGCCATTCAATCATGGCTGATGGGCATTTCAACTCCACTTACCCGCATTCTCCCCCTAGCCCTTAATTCCTTGTGACATCAAGAATTTATCAATTTCTGCCTTGAAGACATTTAGCGTCCCAGCCTCCACTGCACTCTATGGCAATGAATTCCACAGGCCCACCACTCTCTGGCTGAAGAAATGTCTCCACATTTCTGTTCTGAATTTACCCCCTCTAATTCGAA
>NC_057712.1:57792956-57800368 GCF_004010195.1 Chiloscyllium plagiosum
GATGAGGCGCTCTTCCTCCAACCGTCCTGTTGCTATGGTCTGGCGATGGAGGAGTCCAAGGACCTGCATGTCCTTGGTGGAGTGGGAGGGGGAGTTAAAGTGTTGAGCCACGGGGTGGTTGGGTTTGTTGTTCTAATCTGACCCTGCTCTTCCAAGAATTTAGAAACTTCATCCTTAATGATGGATTCTAGAATTTTACCAACAACCGAGTTTAGGCTAATTGGCCTATAATTTTCCATCTTTTGTCTTGATCCTTTCTTGAACAAGGGGGTTACAACAGTGATCTTCCAATCATCTGGGACTTTCCCTGACTCCAGTGACTTTTGAAAGATCTCAACCAATGCCTCCGCTATTTCCTCAGCCACCTCCCTCAGAACTCTAGGATGTAACCCATCAGGGCCAGGAGATTTATCAATTTTAAGACCTTTTAGCTTTTCTAGCACTTTCTCTTTTGTAATGGCAACCATACTCAACTCAGCCCCCTGACTCCCTTTAATTGGTTGATTTTAACCTTACTGCAAAGCATCTTCCAAGAAGTTCTCCTCCTCTCTCTACAAGGATGTCAATGAGTCTCTCTCTCATTGCAGCCCCCCAGGCCATCTCCTCTGCCCTGGAGGTCTAGCTGATGAAGGATTTATGCATGAAACGTTGATTATCCTGCTCCTTGGATGCTGCCTGACCTGCTAGATTAAACCAGGCCAGTTATAAAGATTAGATTCACCCACTTCTCTCCTGCTTGTATAAGACACAACAACAGAAATAATTTAAGTTCTAATTAAGTCAACTGAATGAGTTAGATTGATGATATTATCCAGCTCAGCTCAGCTCCCCAATTTACCAGTGCAGAAGCCAATCTGTCTGAATTATGATGCATTTTAGTTGGATCATAACATCATCTCTCTTATTCTGTTTAGACGTAAGTGTTGATAGATATCTGAATGAATGATGACAGGCATATAGTCATTTGTGCTCTTTATGATTTTGGCAGATTGCTAACCTTCCCCAAAATATCAAGGGATTGGCTGCTGTTGAAATGTATATAGATGAATGCAGTACACTACCGAGTGTTATATTCATCGATTCTTCCTTACGGAAGCCTAAAAGGACCATGTAGTTATTAAGGTCAGCACTTGGGGTACAACCTAGGTGACTGAGTGTTTTTGCAGGTCTTTGTAAATGATGGAGTTCACTTCTACCAATCATGTGGATTTCTTAATTTGCTTTTTACAAAGTTTCTGTCTTTATTTTCTCTTCAGCATTTTAAAATTGAGTTGAGTACTATAAAAATGCAGTTCATTTCCTGACCTAGTTCTTATGACTTTGTCAAAAAATTTAGATGCATTGATAATGGTTAGAAAACTATGAACAACATGGGCCTGAGCTATTGGAGTGCCTATATTTAATGAATTTTCTGGCTGTGTTTGCAAAGGTAGAGTTTTTGATATATAGTTGTTCTTGACTCTCTTTGCATAACAATTTACAAATGCTTATTTCCCCATTTAGCTCAACACCCAGAGAATGATATAGACTTGATATTTTACACAGACCATGGGAATGAAGTTATATTATCAATTCCTCATCATAATTCAGAGCATAGCAGAATTAATGCACAGTGGGAAATGTAGCATCCAAAAGAACCATGTGTGCAGAATATTACTGCAATTTCCAAACATCAAAAGGGAGCAAGTTGCTACTAACAATGTTTTTATATGAACACATAACACATCTGTACTTATTTTCACCCTTTGCTTTATCAGAAGTATGAATTCTTTTGTTTTAAACAGGACTCATGGTGGTGGCAGGTAAGCCCAGACCAGAGTGAGCCCTTACTTAATTTTCTGAGGCAAGTACAGGACATAGCTTTGGATTCGGCGGCTGCTACATTGACGGAGGCGACGTTGGCAAGATAGGCCCAGTGGTGAAAGATGGCACCTGAGGATCGGCTACTGGGTTGGGTCCGATGCTGGAGATGGTGAAGTGATGGCAGAAGGGCATCCTGGCAAGATCAAAGTGGACACAACAGTGAAAGATGCGACTGTGGTGTTGGTGGGTACAGCTATACGGCGTTGGTGGAGGAGAACCGGCCCCGTGGCGAAAGATATTGCCTGAAGAGTGACTTCAACGTTGGTTTGGTCCAGTGTAGACAGCAGCGAGGTGGTGGAAGAGGGGTGGCAGTACAGGCATTGTTGATGCTGAGCTGGCTGAGGACTGATGGACACTCTTTAAGCTATATTTTTCTATTTTTTTCTCTTATTCTTAATCTATTCAAAATAGCGATCCATCAGGATCAAGGCGACAGTAGAAAAGCTTTACACTGCATTGTACTGTTTTTCTCACGGTAAAATACACATGACAATAAAATCATTCAAGAATCACTCAGTAACTTGTGACTATACCTTAGTCTACAGGCCATGCAAGTATGACATAAATTAAACATTTGCAAGGTAACATATCCTTTACAACATGCAAGTAAACACACGGAATCACTGTGAAATAAAGCAAAGCGAGAGATCTTTGTCCTGCTCATACTGCACAACAGTGTTCTTTCATTCTCAAGTTCAGGTTCCAAAGAAGAGTCATATTGGCCTCAAGATATTAACACTGTTTCTTGCTCCACAGATGTTTTGCCAGCATTTTATTTTTTATATTAATGTTCCTTCATTACTGTATTGAATGGAGTCAGTCACGTTCCGTGTAGGTCTGAGTATTCATAGACTGTCAGAAATAGAGAATTTCAATTTAACAGTCAAGTCACAAGAAAATTGGCACTTCAAGACCATGAACTTCAATGAACTCTTCTGTGGTTAATATTATGTCTGTGCATTTAACAATGTACTAATTTACATGAAATTTGCAAGTTTTTAAACATAGCTGAACATATTTTCAAAGAAGATGAGTTGCAGACTAGAAAGGATTGGATGAAAGTCAAAGCCCTTTGTCAGTTAGTAGCCCAGTGTGCTTGGAATAGTTATGAAAGTAGTGCAGATAAAGTGCTGAATTTGGAAAGCTGCCTATGGCTGAGTTCTTTCTAGATGACAATTTGGTGCTTTTGAATTTTTATGAGGTGAACTACATATACGTAGCGCATGAGTCTCATTAAGAGCTGAGATTTGATGTAGTGAATGGCATTTGTGGAGGTTTTGCTCTTTTCTACTTGTGCTAATTTGGAATGAGAAAGAAATCTCTTCTGAAATTGGATCTTGACTATTCCTTCTGTGTTTTCTGCATTTTTAACTAGACATTATTTTCCATACTTTTAAAATATTTATTACAATTTCTCTCAAGAATCAAAATTTGTGTTTAAAGTGTTTCATCTACAGATAGAGGTAAAAGCAATCTATGTTGTATATGTATAATACAAGCTTATAATTAATAATTTCCCACAAAAGTAAACTGATGATCAATCATGTTAATTTCAGCACTATTGCCATTAGGTAGTTAGGAACTGGAGAGGGGGACATTGTTGAGCAGAAATGTTCTTTCTTAAGATGTATTTATTCATTTGGCAAAATAGGACCTTTTGCTAGAACAGTAAAATGTGGGTTTCAGTGATCTGGCTGAATAGTAACTACCCCACTGGTACATTGTGAGGTATCAAACAACTAAATTCAAACCCAAACTAACTGTTGCATCACTTTTCTTAATACGGGTGAGAAATTGAGGTTATGTCGGCATAGTCTCATAGGAAGGAATTAGAAACATGACATTAGTGATGTGACAAGTACAAACGTGATCAATGGACAATTAAATTCAGGTCTTCTGGTTCCCAAGCAACCAGAGACTGGACCTAAAATAAAAGGTGCACGTTGGGAATTCTTGGAAATCCAGACTCACTGACTACACGGCAGTTGGCTATGAAATTGAAACTCAGTGTTTGGAATTACTCTCAAAAAGTATCCAACTCTGAGTTAGAGTCAGAGACTTTGGAGTACTCTGACTGAACTCCTTTAACATTGCCAAAGTAATTCAAGGTATTAACACTACCAAAGTAGCTTTGGCACCTTAAAACTTTTCTTTTTGAAACTGAGGCAATGGCAGCTATTGGGGTGGGGAGGAAGGGGGGGAATGTGGGATGATATCCTGGCCACCAATATGATCGTGCAATGAGTGGACTCCTAGCTGGTTTCTTACAATGGAGGGATCTGTGACAGAAATAGCGCATTTTGTAAGGTAGCTGTCAGTGAGAGCTGTTCTAATGATAATTGAATACAACATCCAAGAATTAGCCTTTGTTGCAATTTATATTTGATTAATTTGTCCTCGCTGAAAAATTGTTTAATGTTTTATACTTGTTGACAAGCAATCTCTCTTACTATTCTAGAATACCTAATCTTTAAACAATACCCTTTGGATTTTGATGTATCCATGACTGAAATTCATTATTTTTTCTTCATTAACTAAATTTTGCCAGTCAAAGAGCTTTTTTCTTAATAAATTGTTGCGCATTCTCAAAACCATTTTTTCCTGTGAATTGTAATGACCAGAATTGCTTGCCAAAGGAATATCATGGAGCCTATGAAGTTTTAAATGTTGTATTCAAAATAAGTGATTGTGTTGCAAGTTCTCATGTAAAGTAATAGATGTTGAATTCAATGCAACTTGTTTAACCTGGAAAATTTTGAACATATATTGTCTAATCAAATCAATGGCTCTGCTCAAACAGATGGTTGAGAAAGTTCAGTCTTGTCCAAAAGGACAATATCCTATTTAATTTTATATGAATTAAACAAATGGCCTTTGATGTAGTAACATATAGGGCAGAGGAAACATTCCTTTCTAATTCACTTGAAAGTCAGGACAAAGTAATTGGAAATTATTTTTGTTGGTTTTGATTAAGTCAACTTAAAGATGATATAGTAGTGCAGGCACTGCACCAGGTTAATGTGTTAATTAATGGTCCTGAAAACATGCAAAGTTACACCACTGAGTAAAGCAATCTCCAGAGCAGGACTCTTTTTGTCTAAGGTCTCCATCACATTAAAGCTGTCCTGGGACTTCCTGGGAATCTGAATGTAACTTGCACTTGTTCCTGGTGCAATTTGCTGGATGAAATAATTCAGTGTCACAACTTGCCCTCAGTTTATCATGTACCTGCACCAAGTGTATTTTCTATACTTTTTAAAGGCCATGGAATTATTAAAGACTAGTTTTCTTCTAATAGCTAGTTACCAAACAGGAGGAATAGGGCTAATCACTTTTTTGTTACCAGATTTATTGTAAACATTATAGATATTATTATATGTTTTTGCAGCAGGTAGGACTTGAACCTAGTCCTTCTGGCTCAGAGGTAGGGGCACTACAACTGCATGGCATGAGCCCTCCTGCTATAAACCTTCCAGAAGTTTTCTATTCAACCTGTTCAGAAATCCTATACTCCTGTAAACATTCCAACCTGAGATTAACAAGTATTGCTATTTCCACAGTCTCTTACCAAACAATTAAATTCTCATTGATCTTTGACTAAAAAGCTTTTGCCCAAAACAACGATTTTCCTGCTCCTCGGATGCTGCCTGACCTGTTGTGCTTTTCCATCACCACTCTAATCTAGACTCTAAAGAGACTATCAATCCATTTGTTGGCTCCGAGTGAGAATTCTGTTCCCATCTGGGTTTATCAATGTGAAGGTGAGGAAAACAGGCAGGAAAGGGTTCCACCATGGGAGAGGCAGAATTGAATGCAGAGTACCAAGCAAGAGGGATACCTGCCAGTGTTAACATGGAACCTTACCATGTATGGTAGTCTTCACTACTGTAAAAATGTTAGCAATATGAAAATACAACAGCAGCTGTAGGCTCATGAAGACAAAGCCAAGTAGGGTTTTCCCTCTTGTTTAAACCTTCATCACCTGCTGCTCATCCAATCTAGCAAATGTATTCATTAGAACTGCACCAACATGGTCAGAGGTGGTGCCAGTCTTGATGATGGATGCTGAAGCCTCCCATCCAGAGTACATTCTGTGCCCCTTCTACCCTCAGTACATCTTCCAGCTATTGTTCAGCATTGAATTAAACATTTAATTATCAGTTGGAAGGTGTTTGGGGGGTGTGGGCGGAGGGAGGGCGGCAGTGTGCTGTGATGGTCATGGTCAGCAGGATGCTTCCTCAATTAAATTTGCCCCCGTGCCATGAAACGTCATGGGTCTGGAGTCAATTAGTCCACAGTTTGAGGGGTGACGTTATAGAGGTTTATAAATTCATGACGGGCATAGATAATTTGAATGTCAAAGGTCTTTCCTCAGAGTAGGGGAGTAGAGGGCATATTTTTAAGGTGAGAGGAGATTAAAAGGGACCTGAGGGGTGACTTTTTCCACAGAGTGAGTTTCAAATTTGGATAGAACTGCCAGAGGAAGTGATAGATGCAGGTACAGTTACAACATTTAAAAGACATTTGGATAGCTACATGAGTAAGAAAGATTTTCGAGGAATATGGGCCAAACAGAAGCAAATGGGATTCATTTGGTTTGGGAAACTTGGAGGGCATAGATGAGTTGGACGGAAAGGTCTGTTTCCATGCTGTATGACTCTATGACTCAATGTTAAGGAATCTCAGGGCTTTGACTGTATACCACTGTTCGGCGACTCAGCTGGGTCTGTCAAATGGGGCAGGACATAGCCAGCAATAGTGACAGTGGTGTCCGCGACATACATTCACAAAATCATAACTTACAGACAATGTCACACTGTTGCTTAACAGGTCTGTAGAAAATCTCCTTACTTCTAGCACAGGCCCCCAGATGTTACAAAAGAGGATGTTGCAAATTGAACAGGACTAGGTTTCTCATTGTCATTTCCAATGACTGAGTCAATGCCATGTGGCCTGTCTGTTTTAATTCCTTTTATTAGTGTTCATAGTGAGTAGAAGAAAGTGAGGACTGTAGATGCTGGAGATCAGAGTCGAAAGGTGTGGCACTGGAAAAGTACAGCAGGTCAAGCAGCATCCGAGGAGCAGGAGAGTCAACGTTTGGGCACAAGCCCTTCATCAGGAATGTGTTCCTGCTCATTGGATGCTGCCTAACCTGCTGTGGTTTTCCAGCACCACACTTTTCAATTCATAGTGAGTAGACACAATTGAATAGTTTTCTAGGCTATTTGAGAGGACAGTTACAATTCGTGAGAGTTTGGATTCATGTGAAGACCAGATCAAGTAAGGACAAAAGATTTTTTTCCTGTAATTTATTTCTCTTAGTCAAACAAATGGGTTTTTACAATTAGCAAAGCAAATAGTATGTTAGCCCTTCTAAAGGCAGGATGGCGTATGAGAATAGGAAATCTTGTTCTGGATTAGTGGTGCTGGAAGAGCAAAGCAGTTCAGGCAGCATCCAAGAAGCTTTGAAATCGACGTTTCGGGCAAAAGCCCTTCATCAGGAATAAAGGCAGTGAGCCTGAAGCGTGAAGAGATAAGCTAGGGGAGGG
>NC_057712.1:57800418-57800531 GCF_004010195.1 Chiloscyllium plagiosum
GAGTGGATAGGTGGAAAAGGAGCTAGGCAGATCGGACAAGACCAGACAAGTCATGGGGACAGTGCTGAGCTGGAAGTTTGAAACTAGGATGAGGTGGGGGAAGGGGAAATGAG
>NC_057712.1:57803076-57931598 GCF_004010195.1 Chiloscyllium plagiosum
CGGCAGGGCTGGGAGCTGGGATCTGGTGTGGGTGTGGAGCTGGGAGTGGGGTCGGAGCCAGTACCTGGAGTGGGTCAACTGTTGGGGGAAATGGGGGTGGAGTCATGAGCATGGGTAGTGTTCCCCTCAGGGTTCTGGGGGGTGGGGATAGTGACAGTGGGATCTGTGGGGGGCATGTCAGCAGAATGCAGGTGAGTGGCGCTGGTGGGGGCGGAAGTGGTGGTGACCATGGCAGTAGGGGTGGCGGAAGTCACTGAGCATGTGGCATCAGCGATGATGTGTAGGGCGGAAGTGATGTCACGTGTGATGCATGAGAAATTGTGAGGGGTGAAAGTGGTTGTGGGAGTGGCCATGATGGGGGCAGAAGTGACATCATCAATCAGCGTGGGGGTGGTAGCTGCATCAGCCGCATGGCCAATGGCGTCTGAGAACATTCCGAGGCCAGGGGAATCTTCTGGAATGTTTGAGGAACGCTGGTTGTGGAGGTGGGTAGATAAACGTTCGTTGTACTTACAGTTTTTGATGTTTGAGATGGAATTGAAATAGTGTTTGTTGAGAGTAATCTTGTTGTAATTCTTTAAGGCCTTGTTGAGCCAAGCACAGCTTATCAAAGTAGATTGTTGTCCTCGATGGAGTCCTAAAACGTGTTGATATTCCTTTCTGATCAACAAAGTGGCCAGCCTTCATTTTGTTCCTGCCCAGAACAACATGATTAATGTCAAGACGGAAAATGGGGGATTGAATTTAACTCATGACAATTGAGTGGCGTTATATTTCTCTCATTCTTTAATAAACTCCTTGCAAAGAATGGCTTTGTGCTAAACAATCAGATGTAACATCACAATCACATGGCAGTGGACAATAATGAAACAATAGGATCTAACCTGATTTATCAGGAATTTACAAGAGTTCAGGAGCTCTGAAGTCCATTTTTAATATCTCTTTCACTATTATATGTGTACCATGCTTTTAAGAGAGTCCACTGTTAAGGACTCTAAATGTTGCTCAATGGTGTGACTCTGCCTGGTTGTTTGCCTGCTTTGTGTTTGCAAGCTGCACACTCTCAAATCAATTGTTCTGCTGTAATGTCCATTTCACAACTTGCATTTTACTGTCTCAAATAAACCAACCCACAGAGATAATCAATACCTGATGAGTGATTGATTGTTCAACCATTATCATTAATGTGACATTGTGAACCATAGTAAAAACATCATGAGGCTGTCACTCCTGAACAATCTCCAAGCAAGTTAATCTGCAAGTGAAACATTTTATTGAATGCACTAAATCGTGGTATAATATAGCATGATAACCCTCAATATCTTTCATACAGGTAAGCAGACAAATTTCAGTTGAGAGGCCAACTTTAGTCACGTGAGAAAGGAAAGTGATTAGATTTTTTCAGGATCAATAGCAAACATAGGATGGTCAAAGGCATATTGTCAAGATGTCCACAAAATTCTGTAGTTTATATTGGGACACAATGGATCTTCCAGCAGAACTTATAATGTTTAATGTGTTAATTTTGTGTTTAGGGCTATGGTTTGTAGATTTAGGTGTGCCTATTTTGATAGAGTGAGAACAATCCAGGCTGTAGAATCAAAAGTTTCAAAATGAGCTGGAAATTCTGATGGAACAAAACAGTAAATGCCAAGAAGACTTGAACCATTCAACAATTTGAAGAATTTGCCCTGTGAATTATTATTATTAATATCACCCATCATAAATCTATAAGGTTTAGAAGTTGAAAACACAGACACCACATTCTTTCTGCCTGAAAGAGAATAGAGTGGTAACAATAGTGACACAGACTTAATGGAGGAAACATTTTGCAAATGACATCATTTCACAGTGGTATAAAATGGTTCTCAGAGTACTAATAAAATGAATCAAAGTTTTTATCAGTAAAACATCATCTTTAGGATCACAAAATTAGCAGCACATGTTTTACATTTGCTACTGGATGAACATGTCAATGTACCATTAATCAGTAAGATAAATATTTATCAGGAGTGTTGGTAGTTGCAAGGAACAATGACTCTAATGTCAACCATTGATTTGTGTTTTTCAGCTGATAGACCACCTGCTCCTGTCAATGTCACTGTCAGTCACCTGAAGGCCAACTCTGCCACTGTGTCCTGGGATGTACCTGAAGGAGATATTATCATTGGTTATGCCATTTCACAATTGGTAATGCTTCACAAAATCATTTCAATTCTTAGCTGCGGTTTATGAAATCTCAGCAGACTGCTGTTCGATGCAGTTTTGTTCAGCAACTGCCAGTTTTCATTGTAATCAATATCAGAATAAATGAATTCACTCCCAGAAGTTAATAAATGTCTTGTTCCAGAAGTTGAGTAGACTTCTAGTTGGGGAATTTTTGCAGCTAAATGCCCAAGGTTTTGGAATGGTTAATGGACAAGAACAATGTTCTATCTCCCATATTAGGTAATATTACAACAATTTTTATTTTAGACCACCGATACTGATATAAAAATTCTATCTTCTTCTCCTAACAATGAAAGCTGTTCAAAACACAACAGCTTTTGGTACACTGTAATTTTTTGAGATCATTTCACCATTTCTCTAAAAAGGAAAGGATTCAGAAGATCAGTTATGTTGTCTTCATCTATCCCTATTATGGTCTCTTCTTCCAGCCCCTCTCTCCTTACCTGTGCCCTGTCTTCTCCCCTGGGATGCCTCCTCCCTTAGGATTCCTATCACCACCACCCTCCAAGTTCCTCCTCCCCTTCTCTTGGCCTTGTTCCCCTCCTTCAACCACACTACCAGACTTCCCTCCCCTACCTTGACCTTGCTTCTCTCCTATGGCCCCACTTCCCAGCTCCATTCATAATGAAAAAAAATCAGATTCTGCATTATGAATTCAAATTAGAATTCTTACAGTGTGGAATTGATTGATTGAATTTGATTGATGCAAGTGAATTTAAAACTTAACAATTATTTTTAACTTTGAACACAATATGGAGATTGAAGTGGGCAGCAAACTGCCTAGCCCCCTTGATCATGAGGTGAGAGAGAGATTTTAATTCTTAGGCCACGTTTGTTACTCCATCACTGCCAAAAGCCACTGGGAATGACATCATCGCTGGTGGATCGGAGCCCAGATTATTGGAGTGGGGTTTGTTGAGCTGCTGCTAGATAGCACAGATGGTCCCAAAAAACTGGTACAGGTTGGAACAGAGCCCAGAAGGCGAGACCCAAAGTGTCAGAAACAGGCTCTCTTCGGCTCATAGAGAACCCTAAGACTTGTATGGACCTGGATCCACAGTATTACCAGAAAAGGTATATCACCCTGTTAATAGCACAGAATCTTCAAATTACTCCAATTTACATTAGACTGTCTGCCCTCTAGAGTGGGTGGCCTTCCTGTGCATGGAGTTAGATCTTTAAATTTAAATAGCCATGAAAGCAGCACAAGCCTCTGTCACCATGGGGGTTTTAAAATTACCTTTTAACTATCTCTTTATCATCTGACCCCCAGCCAACATCATTCCACCACACTGTCAGTGATAGCAGCTGTATACATCATCACGGTACAGCACTTCAGTTCTCCAGTATGCTCTCGCAGCTTCATACCAGTTCTAATTCAGCTTCCTGCTGTTGTTGGTTTCTAATGAACTCTTGCAATGCAGCACCAAGATAATCATGGTGAATCTTATCCATTTTGTTTCGGTTTTGTAGATGTGCATTGTTTATTGTTTTTTTCACTAATTGTTATTACTTTAATTTAGACTGTTAGCTCAAGTATAGATCACTTTAAAGAGTGAGGTGAGAATTTTATCTGTAGGTGGTATTAATTTGACCTGATGTTTGTTTGTTAAGATGAACCAGCTCTGTTCTTTCTATCATTTTCCAGTATGCATTATAATTACTGTAATCACAGTTGGTATAAATACTTTAATGGGATGTTTGGGAGAGAAGGAAAGCAGAAGTTGTTTAGCTTTGTAGGCAGCCTTGAAAATTGAACTTGTCACCAATACAACTACTTACTCAACATTATCCCATTTTTAATGACCCAAGACTTATTATTAAATTAAAAAGCCAACCTTGTGTAATCATGCAATCTCGCATTCTTTGGATAATTTTATTAATTTGAATCTCTTTTATATTGAACTGTTAACCCAGAGGCCGCACTGTTCCATTGCTGTTGATTAGAAATCTAAGTATTAGTTGTCTTAGTTGGAAAATAGATGCAGTAAAATCTCATCCAGCAGTAACTCCGACATTGCACTAACTAGAAAATTTCCCTTGCATTCTTGATCATCATCATTAATAATTCTGAATCAGTCACATGCTGCAAAACAAAGGCAACATCCATCCAATGTCATAACCACCTCCAGAAGGTAGTTTTCACATCTGTCAAAATGAATGCCTCCAAATGGCATAAGAAGCAGATGAAATTATTATAGGCACTTGGGGAATATAATTATTGAAAACAGAACAATGATTTTTAAAGAAAGTTCATGTGCTGTTACAGCTCAAACAGCCCACATAGTCTCCTCTGCCTCATTTGCCCTTCATAAAGCCCCATTACCATAGACTTCTATTTATTTTTTTTCTTCATGTGTCTGTCTAGCTTCCTGTAAAATGCATCAACCCAACTTTTTTTTAGATTTTTTAGATTACATTACAGTGTGGAAACAGGCCCTTCGGCCCTTCCACACCGACCTGCCGATCGCAACCCACCCATACCCCTACATTTACCCCTTACCTAACACTACAGGTAATTTAGCATGGCCAATTCACCTGACCTGCTCATCTTTGTGACTGTGGGAGGAAACCGGAGCACCCGGAGGAAACCCACGCAGACACAGGGAGAACGTGCAAACTCCACACAGTCAGTCGCCTGAGGCGAGAATTGAACCCGGGTCTCTGGCGCTGTGAGGCAGCAGTGCTAACCATTGTGCCACCGTGCTGCCCACAGTGCCATCGTGCCGCCCACAACTTGCATCAACTATTCCTTGTGGTACCAAGTTTCAGCATCCCATTACCATTCTTTTATTGTGTTTTTGTCTGACCATTGTCCAAATCATTAGCCAAAACAGAAAAGCAGTGGTGGGATGCTTATAAGGGTATTTGGAAGAAGAACTGTAGCGGCTGTAAATTAGAAAAGGTAGACAGACAGGGTGGAAAAAAAGAGGGGTCTGCAGTGGAGCCTTCATTGTAGGACACACCTGTTCTTTTTGGCTCGCAGGAATACTGGGCACAGTACTCATATGCTGGCAACACCCTCCTGTATTTCACTGCCAGATTTTTCCACCCTGAGAAAGAAGCACTGCTGCAATGAGTTTCAAACTGGGCTGCCAATTACACAGAGCGAGCTTGACTGAAATATGTTAACTGGTTCCCTAAGAACCTTAAGAGACACTAAGAAGTCATGACATTCAACTCTATGAGAAGCCATGAGCTCGTGTGGTATGCTTAAAATGCATTCACCTTACTTAAATCTCTTAACCCCTTCTAATTAGGGTTAGGATTTTTGCATTTGCAAATCACAAACCTAGTGCTTATTTAAACTCCCTGGAAGGATCAGTTTGCTGTGAGGCAACAGTTACCAATAAAAAAAGCCACAACAAAGCAAAGTTTCTAAAAGGTACTTGCCTGAAAGAGGAACCAAAGCAGCAGGAGTGCTGCTCTTAAACTCACTTTAACAGAACATGGAAGACAGCCTTGCCAGCTATCAGTTGCTCCATCACTAACAATCTAACTCCACTTCTGCCTGACATACATTTGTCCTTCCTCACCTGCCTGAGGGCTGTTGTTAACAGTATCAAATTATCAAGCACACTGTGCTGGGCAATTTGCCTCGAGTTATCCGTAGCGCTCCATCTTTGTAAAAATGAGGGCTGAGGATGAATTTTGTGTTATTTCCAGCCTTGCCATTCAGGCACTGCCATTGTACTCTGTATGCCTTCCATGCGCTCCAAATTGATTCTCCTGAATTTGTAGGTCCTCCTTTCTTTCCTCTCTCATTTCTCAAACAATGAAAATTAGAAACAGATTGATTTGCAATTAATTAGTAGATGCAACACTCATGCTTGGACTTCAATTAAGGTTTGAAGTCTCTAAAGAGTTTATAAAATCAAACCTTTTCCTTGTAAAGGAGATAATGATCAGGACATGATTTGGCAGATCTTGCTATGAAATTGCAATTGTTTTCATGAACTATATACTGATGAGGTGACCACACAGGCTGTTCATGAAGTCTGAGCTGAACTTTACTCAGAATCATATATTTAGCATCATCTCTTTTTTCAATTTACTGTTTGATGCAGAGGAAAGATGGTCAGATGCAAAGATCTATCCGTGAGGTGAATACAACAAATCGAGCTTGTGTGCTGTGGGATTTGGAAGAAGACACAGAATATGTGATTCAAGTTCAGTCGGTTGGTCTGAATGGGGAAAGTCGGGCAAGCAAGCGTGTTCAGTTCAGAACTCTAAAGGAAACTGATTGGGTGCCTTCAAATAGCTCAAATAAAGGTGAGATCATTAATTGATTATTTATTCTGGTTTTGTGTTTTGTAATTGTCTTGCTTACAGTTGCCTTTTGTTTCAGGTGTTGACAACACTGACTGAGATTTGGATGATGAACCCCAATGATAGAAAATAAATATAGTTTGTTCATTGCACACCAAGTATGTACTAAGAATGACTGATAGAAATTATAGAGAATCAAAGTGCAGGTAGCGTATGAATTATCAAAATTAGAGTATAACTGTGCTTTAATCTGCCGTAGAGTTATAGACTTGAATCTTCAAAGTATATAGTTAACAATAAGGTCCTTGGGTACAAGATTACATATCAAAAGTCACTGATTTGAATTACAATGCTGCAGCTGTCAATCGATTCTGTCATTCTCAGTTATAATATCAATCATAAACTCTTTTGTCTCAGAGATTTATTATGAAGTTGCTTTAATAAAGACCCTCAGATACAATTTCTCCCAATTACTATGTATACTAGTTTGTATCATTGTTTGTTTTTAAAATAGGTTCTACCAGTTTTCTGCAATGATCAGTATGTGTACTTTGAGTCTGTCTACTTTTGTAGAATATAAATTATGTTTTGTGTTGTCTGTTTTCAAATGGACTTTTATTATACATACTATTTACCACATTCCCTAACCCATTTAAAGTATATCTGAATTTATTGCTTGGTGTTGGATTTGAATAAATGTTTACTCAGAATAATGCCATGCAATGATACAGCTTGGTTTTATTGGTCACCTCAACCACTTCACTTCAGAATGGGAGGAATAGAGTTAACTGTGTTTTCCCCTTTACAGCTGCTACCAGATCAGCTGACCTTCTCCAGTACTTTCTGTTTTGATTTTGGAAAATTAGGATCATCTTACCTCAGTTTCTTCTTTTGTATCTTTTAGCACCATGGAGCGAAGACCCTCTCAAGCCTGGAGATTTGTTTAGCTTAAATCATATTGTTTTCCTGAAAACCATTTTACCCCTTCTATTAAAACTATTAAATTCCTTTCTTTGACTTATTTTATATTCCCTTGTACTGTTGATACTCTGAATATATTTATAAAATCTACTAAATAATTTACTGGATATGATTTTGCTGATCACCTTTTGGTTGTTCTGATACCCTTCAACCATGTTGGTACAAGTCATATGGCTGGTTAGGCCTACATAACAGGCTTTCTTCCTTAAATTAAAAGAAAGAATCAGTACCAGTGATATATAAAGTTTGGGTAGGTACAATGGTTCTGAACAAACACATGGACCACATGAAATCTGTAAGTTTGCAAATGGTGCAGGAGCAAAATGTGCCCTGCCCCTTGGAACATTTTGGAAAGGCTGCCAGAACCCACAGGTTCTCCTTTTCTGTCAAGGGTTGCTGCATCTTCAGAATTGGAGACGGACATGATGGACATAGCCGCCTCGATGCTTTGGTCGCCGAAGAAGAGAGTGAAATTCTCCAGGCACAAGAGGCAAACTCCCATGCATTACACGCCCCCCATATCTGATGCCATTCATAAAAACATGACCCAGTTCTAAAATGCCCCAGGAGGCTCTCCAATAAAAAGGACCAGCCTATATCCTCAGAATCAGTAGTAATTGTAATGAGGTCAGGTAGATGGATCTCATAGAATATGTGTTCCCTGATTGTGGCTGTTAGCTTGGCCTAATCAGGGAGCTCTGACCAGCAGATTAAAAAAAAGGGGAGTGTCAGAGATAATGTCATTCTGATAGCTGACTCTGAAGAGGCAGTACATAAGAACATACGAACTAGGAGCAGGAGTAGCAGTCTAGCCCCTCGAGCCTGCTCCATCATTCAATAAGATCATGGTTGATCTTTTCATGGCCTCAGCTCCACCTACCAACTCTCTCACCATAACACTTAATTCATTTATTGTTCAAAAAACTATCTTAGCTTTAAAAGCATTTACTGAGGAAGCCTCAACTGCTTCACTGGGCAGGGAATTCCATAGATTCACTGGGTGAAGAAGTTCCTTCTCAATTCAGTCCTAAATCTTTTTCCGCTAATATTGAGGCTATGCCCTATTGTCCTAGTTTTATCTGCAATGATACCTCCTCTCTACTTCTATCCTAGCTATTCCCTTTTTAATTTTACATGTTTTTATAAGATCCCAATGATCAATCTTCTAAATTCCAATGAATATAATCCCAGTCTACTTAGTCTCTCCTCATAAGCCAACCCCCTCAACTTTGGAATCAACCTAGTGAACATCCTCTGCACCTCCTCTAGTGCCAGTAAATCCTTTCTCAAGTAAGGAGAGCAAAACTGCATGCAGTACTCCAGGTGTGGCTTCACCAGCACCCTATACAGCTGCAACATAACCTCCCGGCTTTTAAACTCAATCCATTTAGAAATGAAGGATAAAATTCCATTTGCCTTCTTAATTACTTATGCACCTACAGACCAACCTTCTATGATTCATGCACAGGGACACCCAGTACTTTTTACTGTTTTTCCTACCAAAATGGATATCTTCAAATTAATTAACATTGTACTCCATCTGGCAGACCGTTGCCCATTCATTTAAAGTATGTTCCTTTGCAAAGTTTCACAGTCTTCTGCACACTTTGCTCTACCACTCATCTCAGTGTCATCCATAAACTCTGACACATTCCACATGATCCTCAACTCCAAATCATCTATGTAAATTGTGAATAATTGCTGTCCCAACACTGATCCATGAGGCACACCACTAGTCACTGATTGCCAAGCAGAAAAACACTCATTTATCCCACACTTTGCTTCTTGTTAGTTAACCAATCCTCTATCCATGCTCATACATTGCCTGTAACACCATGCATCTTTATCTTATGCAGCAATCTTTTGTGTGGCACTTTGTCAAATGCCTTTTGGAAATCTAGATACACCACATGTGCTGGGACCCCATTGTCCACTGTGCCCGTAATGTCTTCATCAAATTCCAGTAGATTAGCTAAGCATGATCTGTCTTTCATGAACCCATGCTGTGTCTGCCCAACAGGACAATTTCTATCTAGATGCCTTGTTATTTCTTCCTTGATAATAGACTCAAGCATTTTTCCCCACTACAGAAGTTAAGCTAACTGGTCTATAATTTCCCATCTTTTGTCCACCTTTTTTTAAACAGTTGTGTCATGTTTGCTGTTTTCCAATCTGCTGGAACTGCCCCAGAGTCCAGTGAATTTTGGAAAATGGCAACAAGTGCATTTGCTATTTCTCCTGCCATCTGTTTTAGTACCCTGGGATGCTCTTCATCAGGGCCAGGAGATTTGTCTACCCTTAGCTCCATTAGCTTGCCCAACACTACCTCTTTCACGATAATGATTGTTTCCAGGTCCTCACCTATCTTCGTCTTTTTGTCAGTTACTGGCATGTCTTCCACTGTGAAGACCAACACAAAATACCTGTTCAGTGCCTCGGACATTTCCTCATATCCCATTACTAAATCCCCGTTCTCATCCTCAAAAGGACCAATATTTACTTTAACCACTTTATTTGTTTTATATATTTACAGAAACTTTTGCTATCTGTCTTTATATTTTGAAATAGTTTTTTTTATTATAATGCATCTTACTTTTCTTTATAGCTTTTTTTGGTGGCTTTCTGTTGACCTTTAAAGCTTTCCCAATTTTCTAGTTTCTCACTGATTTTGGCCACTTTGTATGGCTTCTCTTTCAATTTAATAGCCTCCCTTATTTCCTCAGACACCCAATAGTAATTTCTGTCTCCATTTTGCTCTCTGTGGTTCCACTTCACTCTGCCTAATCTCCTTTTCTTGTTTCTTTCTTAATCCTTTAATCTCATTACTCAAGGAATCTTGATCTCATGAGTCATCCAGATTCTGGCTACCCTTCTGCCTTTGCCGTGCCATTACTATTTTCATATTTCTAGTGTTATACATATATCAAACTTACAAACTGAAGATTAAGGGAAAATCCCGAATAGGGCATACTGCATAATGTTCTGCTTCTGAAAATTCTGGTTCAGTTTTCTAGAAAGCTATCCCAAATACATTTATTTCCTATAGGCCATGTGAAAGTGAGAGTTTTGCATCTTGTGTAAATATATGTTTCTCCCTCTCTGCGTTTAAATGAACTCACTTCATCTTTACTGGTGGGAAGCATGTGCAGACAACTCCCAAAGTATCTTGCAACTTTACATGTTACATGGGCTTTCTGTTGCTTGATTATTTTTGGTAAAATTCCTATTTGCTACTGTAATAGGTTTTATCCATATTACTACACATTCTGCTTGCCCAGTTCTGTAACCCTTTCACCCTTATAATGGTGAATGTTTGACTCCCAGTCATGCCAGGCTTGTGGCGAGGATTCTTTCTCCGGTTCCCTTTTTTGATCTTTGCTGTAATTTTCTCATTCTGTATAATTATGGATCAAACGTGGGTTATTTTTAGAGTTTAAAGCAAAAGTTTCAGCCTTATTTATGAAGCCACTTTCGGTTATTTGCAAAACAAGCTGTAACTAAGGATGCATTTGCTATTTTTTTCTAACACTTGAAACAGCTCTTCTATTGCCTCTGCAACTTTCTTTTGACAAATTGTATGAATCTTTTAGATTCAAATTCAACAGATCTGATCAGATGAGATGCTCATCAATGATGAATTATGTAGAACGTAGAACATTACAGGCCCTTCGGCCTTCAATGTTGCACTGACCTGTGAAACCAATCTGAAGCCCATCTAACCTATGCTATTCCATTATCATCCATATATTTATCCAGTGAACATATAAATGTCCTTAAAGTTGGCGAGTCTACTACAGTTGCAAGCAGGGCATTCCACACCCTTACTACTCTCTGAGTAAAGAAACTACCTCTGACATCTGTCCTATATCTATCACCCCTCAGTTTAAAGCTATGCCCCTCATGCTAGCCATCACCATTCGAGGAAAAAGGCTCTCATTGCCCACCCTATCTAATCCTCTGATCATCTTCTATGTCTCTATTAAGTTACCTCTTAACCTTCTTCTCTCTAACAAAAACAGCCTCAAGTCCCTCAGCCTTTCTTCATAAGACCTTCCCTCCATACCAGGCAACATCATGGTAAATCTCTTCTGCACCCTTTCCAATGCTTACACATCTTTCATATAATGCAGCCACCAGAACTGTACGCAATAATCTAAGTGTGGCCGCACCAGCATTTTGCACAGCTGCAACATAACCTCATGGCTCCGAAACTCAATCCCTCCACCAATAAGGCCTAACACACCGTATGCCTTCTTAACAACCCTATCAACCTGCGTGGCAACTTTCAGGGATCTATGCACATGGACACCAAGTTCTCTCTGTTCATCCACACTACCAAGAATCTTACCATTAGCCCAGTACTCTGTATTCCTGTTAGTCCTTCCAAAGTGAATCACCTCACACTTTTCCACATTAAACTCCATTTGCTACTTCTGAACCCAGCTCTGCAGCTTATCAAAGACACACAGTAGCTGTTCCTTGAACAAACTCCACATTTCAATTGTGCCTATTTCCTGCAGTTTCCTTCCCCATTCTATGCGTCCTAAATCTTGCCTATTTGCCTCATAATTGCCTTTCTCCCAGCTATAACTCTTGCCCTGTGGTATATACCTGTCCCTTTCCATCGCTAAAGTAAACATACATGCACGTTCCTTGAAAGAACTTGCATCTTTTCTGAAAAAAAGAGACTACACAACAATACAAATGTTGGTGACTATGTCTGAGATATACCTATGCCATCTGCTATCAAAGGTGTCTCATGGACTGGTAGTTTAACTTCAGTGGTGTTATTTTATTCCCTTGAGACCACTGAATTATTCTGACTATGAAGAGAATATTTTAACTAGTTCACTAATCTGCTAATTCTTATCAGACTGATCATGTTAAACCTTGAATAAAATACATTACACATTCTAAATTAATAAGTTTTGGATCAAACAACCTGTATAACTAAAAAGCTTAATATCACAACTGACTTAACACAAAATCATGCAATGCCAAAAAAAGATATAATTGCAAATCCAGTTTGACCTTTACTGTGACTTTATTTGATCAATTGGAAATGTATTGCAGTCAAACAACTTTAACCTTAATTATATATAACCAGTCAATCACTCATGTCAATTCATGAGGGGTTGAGCTCAATTATAGTTCTGAGGTGATGTGTGGTCAGTGGCGGCTGCTACTTGGAACAATCTATGGAAAAATAATGGAATCAGCATTTTAAAGATATACATTCTGATTTAGATTGGGTTTTGATTTCTGGCAGAGGAGATATATGTACAGTTGAAAGCACAGTCGTGGAGATGGAGGAGGACACAGAAACCTGAATAGTTTCTGCAGGAAAATACACAGAGATGACTTCTCTCTATATTCCACCTTTGGTAACCACAATAGGGAGTTGGAGTTGGAGTTGGAGTTTGGCTACGGAAGTGGGTAGTGAGGAAAAGGCTTGTCGAGCCTGTCTCTGTAAAAAAGTAACCTAAATCACATGGAACTCACTGCAACGGTAGCAGGAAGTCAGGTACAGAATGGAGTCAGGGCCATTGACTTGAAATCTCAAGGACTAGGTGGCACAGGGATAGAGGAGAGCTAAGGTGGGCTATTTAAAAGGCCTACCCCAGTTCTCTGGGAATTTGTGCCAGTTGTTTGAGAAACTGTTAGGCCTTTACACCTCTTGGCCTCTCATCCATTCTAGTAGCACCCACATGGCCCCTAACACCCTCAATGCCAGCTCAATGCCTTTCATACACACTCTGACACTGGCACAGCTACTTACCCACAATCCACTATAGGCAAACCTCAAACACCGTATAGAATAGAAAGAAAAGCTTTCGTAAACTAATGCATCTCTAACTTGTACGCTCTAAATTATGAATGAAATTGCAGTTCATCAGGTGGTATTTAATAGTCAGGAGGGGTCTCATCCACTGACTGGATAGCCATCGAGAACCCTGCATTAAATCTTTGAGAAGGCCCCTCAACTTAAGTGCCACATGAGCATTAACTGGGCATTAGTGAGCCTTCCATGAGTTTAAGGAACCCAGGAATGGAGAAGATTACCTGCCAAGATTTGCCAGCTAATCCGAGTCATTGAGTAGCAATTAGCAGAACAAGGTTGCAGATGGTGCAACACCAATCCAAAAATCAGGATTGTGGATGGATTCAAGCTACAAATACAGATTGCTGGGAGAGGCTCAGGTTTGAATGATGGGTGAATAAGGTGGGATGAAGGCTTTCAACAGAAAGGACATAGGTGGCTCTCAGCAGGCACCCTATTCCCAATTCTGAATTCCTCCATCATGTACTGAGTGTCTTTGAAGAAGTGAACACAGCCCCAATGCCCCTATTCCACCCTCCAACAAACAACTATGTATGGCTTTGCTAGGGCGGCATGGTGGCACAGTGGTTAGCACTGCTGCCTCACAGCACCAAAGACCCAGGCAACTGTCTGTGTGGAGTTTGTGCATTCTCCACGTGTGTGCGTGGGTTTCCTTCCACAGTCCAAAGATGTGCAGGTTAGGTGAATTGGCCATACTAAATTGCCTTTAGTATTAGATATAGGGGAATGGCTCTGGGTGAGTTGCTCTTTGGAGGGTCGGTGTGGACCTGTTGGACTGAAGGGCCTGTTTCCACACTGTAGGTAATCTAATCTAATTTTATGTTGCGCAACGGCCACGAGGTTAGTATCAGTGTCAGTTTTTTTCCCTTTCTGAGGAGATTCTAAATCTCCTGGTTATGTGTATCAGTTTAATGAGGGCCTTACTGATGAGTGTTAATTGGCCACTTAAGGGCCTTAGTTGGCAGTGGGCAGGAAGCTGATTTTCTTGATATGGATCTAATCAGGATATAGGCTGGAAGATGGTGGGCTCCCTATCTGTAACACTGCCACCTGATTAATTATTCTCTGTTGTCCTCCTCCCAACCAACTCACCATAAGCGAATTCATTAAATTTCATCGATAAAACAGCACAGCTTCTAAATCTCCTCAAGTGGTTATCTTCTTCTCAAAACACACTGGCTTCTATTCAGGCCCTACATTAAAGACAGTTACTCCTTTAAAATCCGTTTCAGTCAAACTGTGAATGTGATTTTCAGTTAAAATCATTTTAGCTTTTACAATTCAGCTAAGCATTCATAATAATATAACCTTAGGAAATGTCAGCAAAGTTTTCTAGTGAAGTTACGTGACCAAGTGCATTGTTTCCAATCTCCGACAGATAACCAATCAATCAAAGTAGCCCAGCAGACTGTCTTTTATTAGTAAGCTGTCACTGGCAGCTGTAAGCTTTTTTTTAGAGTTTCAAGGGTAGGGATTTTAAATAAAAATTGAGATCATAACAGTTAGACAGGCCTTACTCACCCTTCACAAATATTTATGTCTATTCCACCGATTCATGGCACTTGAACTGTGATAAATGCCCTTGCAACAGCCAAAATGAAGTCTGTTTGAACTGTGTACTAACCACTCACTTCAAATGGCTCTGCTGAGTTGGAGTTTCCCTCCTGTGTAAACTGCGTCTTGCCTTTTCTCTGCTACTAGTAAAATTGGTCCCATACGCCATTTTTGAAGGTGTGCAAAGATTACCCAACTCTCTGAAAATCCAGAAACAAGCCTCCTATCCCCTCCATTTCAGTCTGTGATAATTTTTAAAAATGAACTCTTCCCCTAAAAGCATTCTCCCATCAACCTGAATTCAAATAGTGAACTGAAAACTGAAGTCATTCCATGGAATAGAAGCCTAAATGAACAACTTTTGGTAGACATTGAAAGTCTTTTTCCTAGGATGATTACTTTAGCGTGTACGAGGGAGCATGGCTACAAATTGAGGGGAGGGGTGATAGATTTAAGACAGATGTCAGAGGCAGGTTCTTTGCTCAGAGAATGGTAAGGGCGTGGAATGCACTATCTGCTAATGTAGTCAACTCAGCCACATCAGGGAGATTTAAACAATCCTTAGATAAGCACATGGATGATTTTGGGATTGTGTAGGGAGACGACCTGAGAATCGTTCACAGGTCGGCGCAACATCGAGGGCCAAAGGGCCTGTTCTGTGCTGTATTGTTCTATGTTCTATGCTTTTAACAGGGAGGAGCAGCTGAGTGGTCAGTAGTATTATGTAAATGTTACTCAGTCCAGTGTGACAGTGGGTAGAGGTTACATTACCATTGGGTAATGGGCCAAATGCTCTTTCAGCAATTTAAAAAAAGAAATTCTGTCTAAGTTGTCAGTGCCATTAGGCTTTTGGTGAAGAATTGAGGAACTGCAGATTTGTTTTACATTCTCTAACTTTTACCCAATGGGAAAACTGGCTATGTAAAGTTAAATGATTGGAGATCATTATTCAATTGATTGCAATAGGATTAGCTGAGGAAGGTAAGTCCCTAATGCACGCCTCAGCTTTGAAGTTCTAGAAATGTTATTAAATTACATTGAATATATTTTGATTTGTCTCTTAACTGATTCTTGTTATTGTGAATCTGTTTCAAAAAAATAAATTGAACTTCAAAATGCCAAGCATAAAAATCAGATTGCAGATATATTTGAAAAAGGAATTGCCTTTGAAAAAATTTAGATCTTTTAAGGGATATTCAATGGGCACATGGTCATTACATTGTCAGTTTGTGTATTTATAGCATGTCACATTTAAATAGGAAAACTTCTATACAAATGTGAACAGAAATCATCTTCTACAACACTCAGGGCAATTTTGACTCTAGGTAAAAATGACATATGGTATCTCTACCTCTCTGCTCATTTTCAATCATATATGCCATAATCCCAAGTCAAATTTTCTCTTAATGATTGATTTCTGTTACATCATTGTACAGATCTCAGATAGATAGCATTATGAAATGTGGCACTCTCATAAAAAAGGTTTGTAAATAATGTCTAGTCATTCAGGTGGTAGTCAGACTGCTTTTTAGTCTCTTAGTCAGTCAACTATATATGACATAATAATTCTAAGCATGTAACCCAAATTATGCACATATGTCTGAGATGTCATATTAACGTATATTGTTAATTGGTAATAATCCTCCAGATATCTGACTCAATACAGAACAGACTATGTGACATGTGCTATGACATTGAAAACCACAAACATGTCAATTACAGCATTCCATTAGTAATATCCTGGTATGTAGTGTGCTATGTAATTTATGTCACCTGATGAATGTAATCAGGTTTACTCTATACTGTGATAGCCTCACTGCACTGACTCCTTCCCATGAGGCCAGCATGCTTCTGCACCTCTGGTCCAATAAGTCCTTGTCCTCTAGGTCTACGTCACCTAAAACTACAAGTTTGAAGTGTTCCAGTGCTCACTTGTTCTTCTTTAATCCAAAGATGAGAGGAAGACTATTCAATTTTGCAGCTTTTGTATAGAAATATAAATTGCTAGAATATTTATATTGTCAGTAACGAAGTCCATTAAAATGATAAATGTGCAGCTGTTCACTAAAGATTGGAAAACTCTGTATGGTGAGCTTTGGCTGATGGCTGAAGACACAAGTCCCTGCTGGGCAGCTGTAGCACAAATGAAAGCATTATTAGGTGTGAATTGTGAATTGGTTTTAGTGATGCTGCCAAATCACTATAGCTACTGAGCATCATGGTGATATTAGCACACAGATAATATTGCTGTTTCATTCTGAAATAAGCTAGTGTCTCACAGGTGTGAAATTTGATGTTTTAATGCCTTTACCTCATTCTTGCAAGTATCCTTGAGGCTGAGGTTTTACAGTCCTGCTAAGTCTTCTGAAACTGGCTACTTCATCACAAAATTCTTCCATTCTAAATGTACCTCATCCAACAATGCCACCTCGGTTTGATGAACAACGTACTTGGCTTCAAGAGAAAAATCACACTTTGGCAAAAAGGAGCAGATGAGACAGCCAGAGACAGAGTTGGACTTACTGTAGCAGAGTGGAATTGCTCTTTGGTCCACTATGGAGAAAGGTGTTGCCTGTTTAACAGAGTCTGGAAGTGGTTACGGTCTTCAATATTCTTAAGTGTTAAAATAATATAATAATTGATCATATATGAAAGGGAATATAAGTAAGTGAATAATATAATTAATTAGTTAAAACTCATTAAAGATTAAAGCTCACCATACAGAGTTTCCCCATCTCTAGTGAACTGATGCACATTTATCATCTTAATGGACTTTGTTACTGACAATATAAATATTCTAGCCATTTATATTTCTCTACAAAAGCTGCAAAATTGCATCGTTTTCCTCTCATAACTGTTTGGATTAACCAAAGAAGAACAAGATGATTTGTCAAGGCTACAGTTTATGGGGTTTCTATAGGTCTTTATGATCCAGGACAAACATATCTGGAGTAAGTGTTTAAAGTTCAAGAAGCTTGAGTTCAGTTTGAGTTGGAGGCTAAACTGCAGACATTGTGACCCATCAAGGATAGGAAATGTTACCTTGATTGTTTGTACCAGGATACAGTCACAACACTAATTTTGTCAGGGATTAGAACCACAAGGCTGTGACTCTGAGATGAGACAAGTAAAAGGTACAGAAGACAGGAGTGTGACAGTGTCAGCCCTTGCAATTGTCCATGAGGTTTGCAGTTCTGTGAGCCTCTTTGGTTAAGAGTAGGGGCTGCAGTGTGAGTGAGTAAACTGACCATGGCTGCATGGTACTGGAAGTTATTCAAGGACAGGGAACAACAAGGAATGTAATAGTATGTGATAGTATAGTAAAAGGGATTGACACCATTCTCTGCAGCAAAGAGTGAGAGTTAAATGGCTGTTGCGTGGCAATTGATAGGGTTGGGGAATTTGCACTGGGGAGGAGCTAGTTGTTGTTTTCCCTGTAGTTGCCAACAACATTAGGTAGAAAAAGAAACATTTCTGCACAGAAAGTATGAGGAGCTCGACACTAAAGTAAAAAGCAGAACCTCAAAAATTATAATCTCTGGGCCAAAATGTATTGTCCAGAAGACAGTTAACAGTCAACCAGACCCAGTGAGATGTAGGCTAGACCAGGTAGGCATTGTAAGTTCCTTTTCTAAAAGACACTAGTTAACCAGTTGGGTTTTATGACAATCAACAATAGTTTCATGGTATTCATTAGACTCTTAATTCCACATTTTCGCTGCCATGGCAGATTCAAATCCAGGTCCCAGAACATTACCTGGATCTCCAGATTAATAATCTACTACTACCACTAGGCCATTGCCTACATACAATTAGACAGATGAAGGTGTGGTTGAAAGATTAGTGTAGGAGTCATGGGTTCGTGAGCCACTAGTACTGGTATTGGGGCAGAGGGGTGGTCTGTACTGTTGGCACGGTCTACATCTGAACTCCTCTTAAAGAAGAGGGGCACCAAATCTACTTTATTGTGAGCAACTGTTCAAACAACACATAAAGACAAACATTGGTATAGATTGCTTATACAACATGTGGGCAAACAATGTAGATTCCATTTAGCTGCCTTATATTGAGCTGGTAGTGACGGAGATCTGAATATTTCTTCTGACACAATTTGAAGAGGTTGCTTGTGAAAATAGTCAGCATCTGGAAGAGAACCTGGTTGCAAGATTCAACAAGATCGAATCTGTGGTCACTGCTAAAAGCATTTCAAACCAGGTGATGTGCCACAGTAGGAGAGTTGCTGGAACTCACCATGGTTGGAATTTTGGCCACTATGAGGCCAATTACAGATTACACAAGGTGCCAGTGGTCTGCAGGACCAGGGCTGAGTCAGTGTTCATCCAGGGAGTTAATTAACATGAGACACTGATTGGTGAAGGAACGTTTTAAAACTAAAGCATAATTTTACAAGCTGAGAAAGTGAGAAATAAATAGAAGTACTTGCATCTTTCATTGAGCATCATCACCTCAGCAAAAATAATATTGCCAGAAAGATTTAATTTCAGAGATGGACCAGATAGAGCACTGAGTTGATTGTCTTAAAGAAAATCATTCTTAAAGTACAGAACAACTTTCAAATTGTGTACTACGTTATAAGCTGAAAACATGATTACACTTCAAATGCACGGGGAGTAGAGCTAATATTATAGCTTCTGATATAAAAGAAACAATAGATACTCTTGATGTAGAAAAAGTGTTTGCCAATTACCTTAACATTAGAACAAACATAATTCTTTGAAAGAACAATATTTAATAGAAGTATTCAGCATCTAGGGAATACATAAATATTTTCATTTATGATTTCTATAGATTAATAGAGAAACAAAACGATGATGATTTAAGATTAAAGTTAATAGGAGAGAGAATTATTGTTGGAATTGCTGATGAGTCTTTGTCGGATTTGTTGTACTCAAAAGAGGTATTTCTACAGAAAGTCATTGAAATGATGAGGGAAATAGATGTCTGGAAGACCATTTTTAAGAGGAGAAGATAAACCTTTATCACAGGAGACCATCCAGTTCTTAAGATACAAAATCTATAAAGACACACATGAGAAGTTGGTCCAGAGAGTAGGTCAAACACAAAACACAAAAAGCCATTGTCATTGCCATGCTGCAAAGAAACTCACAGGCATAAATCATTCCCTGCTAATAATCAAACAGATTATCTCTAAAACAATAGGTTATCTTTAGAAAATGTGCCAAAGTAGGACACAGTCGAGAGTGTGGTGCTGGAAAAGCACAGCAGGTCAGGCAGCATCTGAGGAGCAGGAGAATCAACGTTTCAGGCAAAATCCCTTCATTAGGAAACAGATTCCTGATGAAGGGCTTATGTCTGAAACATCAATCTTTCTGCTTCTCAGATGCTGCCTGATCTGCTGTTCTTTTCCAGCACCACACTCTTGACTCTGATCTCCAGCATCTTCAGTCCTCATTTTCTCAAAGTAGGAGCAGCAAGATGGCAAATAGTTACTCACATGAAGTTTATGAGGTAGACAGGCACATAAAGAAGAATAGCAAGAAGTAATCCTAGGAGAAATGGGTGATTCTGACCTAGCTTTTTGGCATGAAGACATCTGTATCAATGGACATCTCATTAATTTTAAGCTCAATATAGGCATGAGTATTAGGTAGCATACCACCATGAACAAATATGTCCACAGCTAATAGCAGTGCAGTTATAAGGTACAGGAGGGATAGCTACAAGCAATTCTGCAAGATGGGAAATATCCCATATCAAAGAACATACTTCATAATCAAGGGTTCTCATTGTTGAGCATGAATGTATGTCATTGCCTCAGACTCTTTCAAAATGTTGAAGATGTTAAAGAGCAAAAGATAAAGTCTTTGAATTAAGATGCTGTAAATTATATAATGAAAACAGGAAGCTTTATATTGAGCAGATAATTGCACTAAAGAAAAATGTTAAATTATGTCCACAAACACTCAAGAAGGTTCAGCAACAACTTGAAGAGTTGGGCATCATTTCCCTAGCAACAAAACCAATCAAGTAGTGTGCAAGCATGGTTAATATATCCAAACCAAATCAGTCCATCTGGATTTATGTTGATTTCATGCAACCCAACAAGGCAGGAGTCCATCCTGCATAGCTGAGAGTTTAGCTGAATTTTCTGGAAGTCAAGGGTTCATTAAACTTGATGCAAACACTTACTTTGAGCAGGTATCTTTGGATGCGCAATCAAGATTTCTTAGCACATTTCTGACTCCATTTAGGAAGGTTTTGCTTCAATAGGTTACCATTAAAGATCACCTCAGCCCCAGAGATTATTTAATAAAATGTTTTAATATTCTGCAAGGTCTTCAAAACCTCATTCTGCCTGAATGACCTGGCAAAATTTTGAAGGAGCATGATGAGAAAATGCAGGCAGTTTTAAAGTACCGACAGGATGAAGGACACATTCGTAATAATAGTGTGAATTTTCCAAGGAATCAGTTAACGCCTTGTGACGCATTGTTGACAGTGATGGCATAATGGCAGACTCAAGGGAAATAAATGCCATGAAGGAATTTCATAGATCAAAATCAGTTCATGACCTCTAAAGATATGTGGAGATGTTAATCGACTGGGTAAGTGTTTGGGTCATTTGGCAGCTACAACAAGAACATTGAGGCACCTGCTGAAGAAAACGTGGCACTGATGTTGAAACTCTTACCAAGAGGATGCCATTCAGAACATTCAGAACATGCTGATATACATGTACGGGCTGACCCGTTGCAATCCAAACACCAACAATTGCTGATGCTTCAGTTGTAGGCTTAACAGCAGTGTTCTTCCAGGATGAACCAGGCAGGTGGTGAAAGCTGATATACTCTGCATCATGCACATTATCAGACACAGATACATGGTATGCAATCCAGAAGAAGTTTTAGAACACATCCTTAGATCCAAGGTGTTAATGAGGACAGAACACAAAGCACTGATGAGAAAAAAGTGAGCAAGGATGCCTCCAAGAGTGTAGAGATTCTAACCCTGCCTCATGAGGTTCACCTATGAAGTGGTATAAGTGCAGGGGGCATTGCAAGTGACAGCAGTTGCACTGTCCACAGTGACAGTGACAGTTAAGTCATAAACATAGTGACACATTGGCCACAGAGCCTTCAAACAAATATGACAGGAGCAGAAAGAGATTGATGGTGCATTACTTTTTGTTGGTATTGTTTTGGAGTTTAGCTAACCAATGGTCAAGTGGATTAAACATGAAAATCTAATTTGAGCACCCGCAGCATTTCATGATCATGAATGACTTACTGATATATGTTGGAAGGCTAGTTAATCCAGCTTCACTTCAAGTTGACATCCAGGACAAGATGCACTGAAGTCAATTATGGATCATGAAGTCCAGAGCTACAGGTTGGCCACCAATGTGCCAGCCTACAATTTCTAAAGAGATTGAAGATCTCACACCAAACATGAAATCTGTGCTATCACAAATGGTATGAGCTGTTGTACCCACCAGACAGTGGAACAGGTCTGGAACAGACCTCTATATTTTTGCCGGTAAGCCTTATATCTGTTGACTATTATTATGGTGCATAGAGGTGGAAAAAGTTGCACACCACCACTACATATATGAAAGTCAAGGATTTGCATGAAATGTTTGCAATATATGATATCACTGATGTGATCATGTCTGTTATCAAATTTCTGTTTGGTAATGGGAGTGTCAGTCAATTATAGCCAGTTTTTGGAGTTGACTGTGTCACCAATTCACATCTGAATGGGGAAACTGAGTGTGGAAATCACTTTTAAAGAAAAATGCTGACTTTATATAACATTGCTAAATTGCAAGTCCATTCTACTTCATTGTGGTCTATCATTATCATAGTTGCTGAAGACCACATTTACACTAGAGAGACTATCAAGACATGTATAAGAAGGAGCAGTCCTATTGGGTGAAGCAGGCTATACTACATTCTGTAATAGCTGTCTCAGTTCTGGATGGTTCACACATTTGGGCCAAGGACAACAGGTAGATATATGACATTAAAAGGAGAGGTTTGATCAAGGGACTGAAAACTAGCAGTAAGTGTATAATGTTTGTATAACTGAGACAACTGCAAATCCAATAAGGAACATCCGAAAAGGGATTTTTAGAATTTTCACTGCCAGGAACAAAGTCAAAGTCAAAAGTCTTTAATCTCGAGACCCAGCAATCCTCTAAGTATGAACAAAAGATATTCTGGTAGAATAATGAAATTTCCAGACTGCCTAAATTTGTGAAGTCAAAGATTTGAGGGAAGATATTATTTCCACAAATGTATAAATATTCATTATAGAAAATAACCAGGGAGGGAGATGTTGCCTCAGGGTGTAAGTGTCTGAAAGCATTAATATTGAGTGCCTTCGGTATGATGATGTAACATGTACTTAATGGGGAATCAACTAAGGATCTCAAGGCAGTAAGGTCCATTAGCTGGATTTTCCTCATAGTCACAGTAATGATGGCTATCACATCAGTGTAAATTATATTTGGTTGTTATCATACAAATTGCCTCTTCTTTAAAACAAGAGCTTCTTTCCAGTAGACTGGTTTACCCTTACTACACTAGACTAAGCAGGGTCTGTGGAACCCTATCCTGAAAGAGAATGGTGGTAGCAGATCTGCCTTTACAGTGAACAATAGTACAGAGCTGATACAACATGATGAGCAATGGTACGGTTTGGTCTCGGCTACACATTCTTTTAGCCATTCTCTTTATGCAGTGAAGTGATCTTCTTTGCTGGTGTAGTAATCAAGAGAGCCAACTAAAGACCAGAACACAAAAGGCAAATCTTACAACAGCAGCTTAGAGGAATTTAAATTCAGGTAATTATGAAAATCTTGAATAAAATACAAGTCCCTGTTGACGTAACTATGAAGTTACTGGTTTGTTGTAAAAACCCATCAGATTCACAAATGTCATTTCAGGAAGGGAATTGCCTATCCTTACCCAATCAAGCCTATTGGTAACTCTAGGTGGATAACAAATGATTGACTCTGAATTTACCTTTTAGAACTGTCCAGTAAGCCACTCAATTTGTTGGCATGGGTGATAAATGCTGAACCTGCCATCAACGCTTGCATCATGTGAAGGGTTTTTAAAAGAATTGCAGGGCTCCTTTGTGGAATGATATCACATCACAGCTTGTATTAAAAATAAAACAAGGCACAATCAGTCTGTTTTTGCTATTTTTTCTGGTGAGTTGTTTAAAAGAAGCATTTCCTGGCAGTTGACTTTGGAAGGAGGGTGAAGCAATGGAGAGGAGGTTGTGGTGGATTCAGGGCTGAAAATGTATTGCTGAAAAAGCGCAGCAGGTCAGGCAGCATCCAAGGAACAGGAGAATCGACGTTTCGGGCATAAGCCCTTCTTCAGGAATCAGAATTCCTGAAGAAGGTCTTATGCCCGAAACGTTGATTCTCCTGTTCCTTGGATGCTGCCTGACCTGCTGCGCTTTTCCAGCAACACATTTTCAGCTCTGATCTCCAGCATCTGCAGTCCTCACTTTCTCCTGTGGTGGATTCAGGAACAGTTTTACTGGCATTCATGTTGGCAGTGCAAAAAGAATGGAAATTAATGAAAAAGCTTGGCTAGGTTCAGCGATTAAGTCATGGTATTTACAGTACTGAATTATAAGTAGCCCGTTGTTTCATGGAAATTGTCATGGTGTTAAAATATAGACTATCAATTTTCAACTTCCATCATCTGATTTTAATATCTGGGACTTCTTTCACTAAATTTTTTTTAAAAGAATGACATTGCCTTAATTTGGCCACAGCAATCACCTGATCAGAGATTGATCACATCATAAAATCAACTTGCGGTAAACAAGGTTGGTGCAATTAGTGTTAGTATTTTACTGAAAGGTACTGAAACCAGTCAACTCAGAAACCAGTCAACTCAGTCAAATATGACAAAACCCTCGTCTCCTATTTTTGATTTACACCGTTATGCGAATTTTCAGAAATTCGAGATCGAATGTCACTTAGCAAATCTAAAGAAACAGGACTTTTGTAGATTGAAAACATGCAAGCAAGCTTGAATTTCAATGAATTGTTTCTGGCAGAGCAAATGACTTGTGGCTGGAATCAGCTGGAGAAAGTGTTCTCTCAAAATCTCAGGAAGGAAAGTGTTTGGTGACAGAACTGATTAAACAGAAACATCAGGGCACTGAGAACCTAAAGGACAAGTGAAATATTTGCTACTGCTGAGAATACAAGACATCAATTAAACAGCTGTAGTCTCAGATTAAAACAGTACATCTTAAAGATATCCTAAAATCTATAAACAATATATTTCTTTTATCTATCTTTTGTACTGAACACTATCCCGTTTTAACTTTTGAACCTTTGTGCATGTATGTCATGTAAATTATTTTGCTCAGCTTTAAAAGATTATAAAATAGTTTATTCCATCATTCAAGAAAACATATTATTGATTCTTCACTGATAAAATAGATATTGGGTAACTATATTTTTTTATTTGATATAGGTACAACTGCAAATTAAAAACAACAAAAAAATTAATAAAACAGAAAATATTTTGAATGTAGAAACTCAGCAGGTCTGGCAGCATCTGAAAGAGAAATAGAGGTACCATTTTGAGTCCACTGTGACTCATCTTGAGAACATTTATTTTTCTTTTTAAAGCAATTAAAATGAATTGAAGAATTAAATGAATTGGGGAGCAAGACAGCTTTGAGATTGCATGTGGAAGTACTGATGGGTGAGAGAGGTCAAGAGTGTGCACACAGTAGGAAATGGTATTGAGTGTGGATGTCAGGATGCAATACCAACAATTGTCCAAGGAGCATTGTATGTCTTAGAGATACATGTACAGAGCAACCTCGGTTATCCAAACCTCGATTATCTGAATTTCGGATTATCTGAACAAGATCTCAAGGTCCCGATGCTTAGGTAAACCATGACAACGACAAAGCCTGAGACATGAGGGTGTAAAAATCTCCCGCTCCATCTTACATTGTATTACTTGAAGTATGATATACTATTTGAAACAAGATTCTATGTTCTAACATTATAGCTACATATTAAACAAACCCTCAAATAAGAGAATTTACTGGGCGAGAGAAGCTGGATCCAGGACCACGGTGCGCCTTTAGCAAGGGAAATGCACGACACTACCAGTCACTGGAGAAACTCCAAGCTGGTCTCACACCCGCTCCCCGCAGCCATCATATCAGTTATCTGAAAATTCGATTATCCAAACAAAATACTCCCTGCCGTTTCGTTTGGATAATAGAGATTGCCCTGTAGTGTCTGATGGATTCAAAACATGAAAGGTGGAACTGCAGCTGGATACCACATGGGGTGTGGTGGAGCTGGAGACAGTCACTCAGGAAGGAGATGTAGCTATGAACACGAGTTTTGGCAAATGATAGGAGGAAGATAAGAAAACAATGAGGATGTATAAATTGAAAGGTTAAAATAGAAACCATGTTGGAGAGAAGAGCAGAACGTCTTCGAGGTGGACATGTCTGGAAGAGAAATTGCAATGCATTAAACACTCAAAAGCAAAATATTGTGGACGCTGGAAATCTGAAACAAGCACAGGAGACACTGGAGAAGCTCAGGAGGACTGATTACATCTGGGAAGAGAGAAAAAGAGTGAACGTATGACTCTTCTTTAGAACAAAATATCTGTGGCCAATCAAACAGCTTGAAGAGAGCAAGCTGTTTCACACCACCTCACCTTATTGTGAGAGAATAGATTAGTGTTCAACCCAGATGTGGAAAATCAATTACTTTTGATGGATTTTATTCTACCGCACTATTGCTGACATCGGACTTAAGAATCTTGGCTATTTTAATACAGTATTTGGTATGTTTGATTTCTCAACATTTAAGTTAAGTTACAAACATACAGCATCTTCAATTATCTTTTTATTCACCATATGTGTTTTCACACGAGGAGAAAGTTTATAAATTTCAATATTTTATCTAATTAAAAGGAGTCTCTATTATTTTCACATTTTCCTCATTATATGTTGGCATAAAATAATATTTGATGTTACATGTTGCCAACCAATAGGATCTACCTAAATGTGAGACAGTACTGGTAACCACCATTCACTGGTGATAAGCATTGAGGCTGGTGGAACAACTTACTGTGGCCCTGCCATCTGCCTTCTTAGGCACCTGCATTATGTGCCATTCTCAGCTTGCCGCCAGTTCTGGTACAATCTAATTTTTAGGCCAGGATCAGAACAAAATTAAAGTCAGTTAAGGTCGCAAGCTCTTTGATTGGCCACAGATATTTTGTTCTAAAGAAGAGTCATACATTCACTCTTTTTCTCTCTTGCCAGATGTCGCCAGTCCTGCAATTCTCTCTCTTTTCCACAATGCACTTGAAGAAAGAGACACAGAAACCTTGGAAAAGAAGTTTTAAAAATGTATACATTAGCTTTCCAAAGTTTTTACATCTCATCTACCAATATTGCACCAAAAAGATGGAAGATCTTTTGGAGAAATTGACCCCTGAACTGGCTAACTTTGGTAATATTAGGACTTTTACTTTGAACTGAACTCCATAGACTTGCCTAGACAAGGTTAGAATATTAAGAGTGTGAGTCGCCCAATGATTTACTTTTTCTATCCTTTTAAGTACTTAGCTTAGCTTAATTTCAAGCCCAGTTCTGATGTTTCCCCAGCTACATAACTATTTATTGCTGCTTTTGAAGAATATTTGACATCTTTTCTGGTATTGCAATTACTTGGTCTAATGGTTCCTCCAGTTTCTACTCTGGATACTTCACTTATTCCCTAGAGCTGGACCAGGATTGTCAGGTAATGTTGAGGATCATGACAATGCATCTGCATTTTGATATAAAAATGCTTTTATAACATGTCATTTAAACCTTCTGAAACCAACTTGAAGAATGATCGTAAATGTCTGGAGAATAACATAAATAAATCTGAAGTGAATAACAAATTAATTGTGTAATAAAAACTCAGCAATATATATCCATCGTAACTACTAGGTCATTGGCCCTGGAAGATGAGACACTAACATCTGCTTAGAATGTGGATTTGGTACTACAAGCATTTGTATTATATAGCATACATACATTTATTGGAACCGAGGCATACACTAATTCCATGCTCAACTATGAAAGGTGAGAGATATTGCTTCCATAACATCTTGGTTTTGGATTAAAACTTCAGCATTTCCCAGTTTTGTCAACATGATAAATGAAGACTTGCTGACCCCTACTCTCAAAATCCATGCAATTTTATATTTTAAAATATAAGTGATTGATGTTGTCAGTGATTGATGATATGTCAACCAGAGAGTTTTCTTGTGTACCTCCTAATGTCATGGAGCCAGAGGGCTTTAGATAAACTCCTTGGCGACTTTCTCTAGATATTCAATAATTAAATCTCACCTTTGAATCTTTGACACTGTTAACCTTGAGAAGTTATATACTGTCTTCCTCTATGTTACGAACTGACCCAACATGGTCAATGCTTCAATGCTGGGGAGGTTGGCCTGAGGGAGAACACTGATATTAGTGTGTCGATCCTGCCCATAGATTGGCAGGATCTCTCAGATGCAGTGCTGCTGGTATTGTACCAGGGTTTTGAGGTGCCTGCTGTACAATGTCCATATCTCTGAGTCACATCAGAGAGCATATATCACTACTACTCTGTAGCGTGATGCCAGGTTTGTACTCTGTCAGCTTCATAATCTGAGATCTTAAGCAATGGGATTACTAAATATCCAATTCAGTTTTGGACCAAGGTCAAGGAAGGTTGTGTTATCACACCAACTCTCATCTTGACCTTCATTGTTGCAAAGATTCACTTTCCCCTCAGCAAGCTCTCGGCTGGAGTGAAACTAATCTGCAGGAACAAACAGGAACTGTTCATCCTCCAGCACGTGCAGGTCATCTTCAGTCTTTGAACTGTAGTATGCACACAGTCCTTGCAAATGCACATACCCAGGGACTAAGTTCCAAGCCAATTAGTGAAGCTCCTTTCCAAGACTAATAAGAACATGAGACTTTGCTCCAAACAATCATTGTTAGTTTGCCCTCTATCAACCTGCCATGACACCAGCATACCACACTACCCCACCCCTACCAGATTATCATAATGCATTGGACTGCTGTCCATACTTCAGCAACCTACTGACAATCAGGGTAAGCATCGAAATTCAACACTATTTTCAGCGCCCCCGTGCAGGCTTTGGTCACTCGAGGTAGAGAATTTTCAAACACTCGGATCTCAAACCTGGCATCAAGCCACTGCAAAGCAGTAATGATATATGCACTCTTATGTGACACAGAGACATGGACAATATACAACAGTCATCTCAAACCCGTGGTGCAATACCAACAGTGTTGCATTTGTGAGATCCTGCAAATCCATGGGCAGGATATGCACACCAATATCAGTGTTCTCGCTCAGGCTAACTTCCCCAGCATTGAAGTGTTTACTATGCTGGATCAATTCTGCAGGGTTAGCCACTTCATCTCTGTGCTTGACACAACACTTCTGAAATGAGTGCTTTACTCAGACCTTTGGCACTGCAACGAACCTCAGGAGGACAGAGGAAAAATTTCAAGTAAGTTCTCAAAACCTCTTTGTCAAAGTTCAATATCCCCATCGATACCTGCAAATTGCTTACTCAAGGCCGTCTGAAGTGAAAGGAAGGCATCTGGAAGGAGCAGTACACTTTGAGTTTCATTGCCAAAAGCAAGCTGATGTAAACCATTGATTCAGAAAGGAGCATGTTGCGGTTCACATATCCCACCCTCCTATTTCCAAAACCTCTTCTCCCCCCACCATGATACAGACTATAGGTTGTGTATTAGGCTCCTCAGTTACCTGAGATCTTACTTCTAGTGTGGAAGCAAGTCATTCTTAACCATGATGGACTGCTTAAGACAAATTGATCAATAAGTAGTCCATCACACCTATCGTTCAAAAGTACTGAATTGATCGTAAAGACCACTGGACATCCTGAGGGTGTGAAAGGCATTCTTTAAAAAGAAATATGTCTTTTTATTTATGTGGGGAGTTGCTCTGGCAGAACAAGGGCCTTTTCCACCATGCAGAACACATCTGCTTCATACCAGATTCCAAGGACAAAGATATTGCCATTGCCACCTGTTCTGCTCCATGTTTGCAAGATAGCCCACAGATGTTCTACCTGAGGTTGCCTGAAGCTCCAGTTGGGCTCACTATATCCCACTCTCCAACTCCAAAGGGATCTACGTTTTTTCTTGATAATGCAACTAATGGCCATGTAAACTTTCAACAAGGGAGGGTTGTAAGGGTTCAGCAGATGCTTTCAATGAGGAGTCTTGTCCATGGATAGAAGAATGTGGACAAATCACCCTGTTAGGGTAAACTAAAAGTATATCCACAGGAGGCTATATCAAGGTCAGAATTTAACAAGTATTGGGATTTTTTGTCCAAAGAAACTAGATTCCCAGTGATACTGGCCTACCGTCCCCAAACCAGTTAATGTTCTGGACATGGTTATTGATTGGAAGTGAGATTTCTGAGAGAGGAGATCCTGTTCAAAGTTTGTGCGAAGATTTGTAGCTCGGGTGCTCGTTGTTGTGGTTCTGTTCGCCGAGCTGGAAGTTTTTGTTGCAAACGTTTCGTCTCCTGGCTAGGCGACATCATCAGTGCTTGGGAGCGCTTCTTTGATGTTTCCTCCGGTGTTTATAGTGGTCTGTCCCTGCCGCTTCCGGTTGTCAGTTTCAGCTGTCCGCTGTAGTGGTTGGTATATTGGGTCCAGGTCGATGTGTTTGTTGATGGAGTTTGTGGATGAATGCCATGACTCTAGGAATTCCCTGGCTGTTCTCTGCCTGGCTTGCCCTATGATAGTAGTGTTGTCCCAGTCGAATTCATGTGCAAAACTAATGTAGTGTACAAAATCCCATGCAAGAACTGCACTAAACACTATATAGGACAAACAGGAAGACAGCTGACAATCCGCATACATGAACATCAACTAGCCACGAAACGACACGACCAGCTATCCTTAGTAGCCACACACGCAGACAACAAGCAACATGAATTCGACTGGGACAACACTACTATCATAGGGCAAGCCAGACAGAGAACAGCCAGGGAATTCCTAGAGGCATGGCATTCATCCACAAACTCCATCAACAAACACATCGACCTGGACCCAATATACCAACCACTACAGCGGACAGCTGAAACTGACAACCGGAAGCGGCAGGGACAGACCATTATAAACACAGGAGGAAACATCAAAGAAGCACTTCGCAGGAGGCTCCCAAGCACTGATGATGCCGCCTAGCCAGGGGACGAAACGTTTGCAACAAAAACTTCCAGCTCGGCGAATAGAACCACAACAGAGGAGATCCTGTTTCAAAGAGCTTCCAGGTAATCAGACTGGCTGGCCATTCTGTGGTCCCAGCAGTGCTACTGAGTGCAGTGGCAACTGCTGAGATGACAAACAGTCCCAAGAATCAAACCTGGAGTCAGGATGCAAGTAAATCCCAGGGGCTATTCCTGGGAAGTGGGGATGCCTTGACAGTTAGGCCACAAAAGAAAAAGCACCTGTGGGTGGAGATGGGAGAGCTGGGAGAATAGTGGTCTGGATCCTGAAAGGGGGCTGGTGATAGTGGATCTCACCAGCTCTGATGCTACAGAGACAAATAAGCTCAACTGTTTGGCTCACTAAACATCCCCCTCCTGCTAGCCTCAGAGGGGGATGAGGTAGGAGGTAGGCCTTAAATTGTCACTAATTAAATTATTCAATATAAGATAATATGTACCATTCTAAAGAGAGTGCAGGAGCAGAAAGACCTGGGTGCATATGTGCCGAAGTTATTGATGATGTCAAGTGAGCTTGAGAGAACAGTATCCAAGGCATTAGCAGTAGAAGTATCAAGTACAAGAGCAAGCAAGTTTATGTCAAAACGCTGATGTGGCCTCAACGGGTTTATTGCATCTGTTTGGAATGCCACCTTTTGTGAAAGATGTGAAGGCATTAGACAGAGTACAGAAAAGATTCACCTGAATGAGAAGCTTCAGTTATATTTGTAGATTGGGAGAAGTTAAGATAGTTTTCCTTGGAGAGAACATTGAGGGGAGATTGGATAAACATCTTCAAAATCATGAGGGTGTGGATGTAAGTAGATATGAGGGAAACTATTCCCTTTGGAAATAATGAGAAACAGGGCATAACTTTAACATAATTGGCAAAACATGCAAAGATGAAATGTGGAAATGTAATCATAAAATCCCTACAGTGCAAATAGAGGCCATTCAGCCCACTGAGTCTGCACAAACCCTCAGAAGTTACCTGCCCCCAAATCAATCCACATAACCCTGCATTTACCATGGGCAACCCACCTGGCCTGCACAACCTTGGACTCCATAGGGCAATTTAGCATGGCCAGTTCACCCAGCCTGCATATTGTTGGGCTGTGCTCTGTCACATGTTTTCACGCAGTGAGTGGTTAGCATCTAAAATGTATTGTCTGAGACTGTGGAGTGCAGAGCTTAAATCAAATCATTAAAGAAAGAATTGGATTATTTTCTGAAAAAGAAGGATATGCAGTGCTTCAGGGAGAAGATGGGAGAAAATAAACTCTCGGTGAATTGCTCCTTCAGAAGGCAGTCACGAGATGCTCAACAACTTCTTTCTGGACCGTAACCAATCTGTAATTCTGGAAATCTCTGGCATGGGAAAATTAGCTGATAATAATGATAAAGAGGCTAAATATTTGTGGAAATGAGGTCTACTATTACTGAAAAATATAGATTTATTTAAGTGATTTACAGGACTGTTTGAAATCAGTTTTAAGCTACTGGGCCCTCTGGAGCTTTGCTGTTTTTCTGCTAAAATTCTGCAAGTTTCATATTAACCTTGTGAATGATGAAAGTTCTGACGATCAGTTAGAAAGCAAATGACAGCAAGATGGCAAAGCCCCAGGTGGAGACTTCCCACTTCTTTGGCTCAATTTGGATGCATGGGAAGTTACAACAATGGGTGAATTCTGACATACTAGCCTCCAGAAGGTGGAGCATAGGCCTCACTGTTGGACCCCAGGTAAATAAAGCAGCCTGCACTAAATAAGAAAGGAACAGGTTTTCCCTTTTTGGAATTGGTCTGTTTACACAGAGCCCTGAGAGGGATATGATTAGTGTCAGGAGACAAATCCTACCAGTGAAGGTATCCAGAATGTTCCAGCTAGCAGGTATGTGCTCAGATTGGCACTAGTACCTGCCTGGATGATACAGTTGAGGTTTAATTAATAACAGCACTGTAAGCTTGCACAAATGTTCAATTAACTACAGTGAAGGACAATATATGAAAAATAATGCAATTAAAAAACTTCAGGAACAGCAATGTAGACTGTGACTGGATAACATTACTTCTTCTGAATGTTCCAATCATACATTATTTGCAATATAAGAGATTATTTGAACATAATATGCAAAATATTTTCACTTGTTTCTTACTACATCTTTTCCAGTATTAAAATACTGGAATCAAATGGGCTTCGAGAAATGGCAGCAGCTTATCAACGTACCACACTCCACTCTACCAAACTGCCCAGAAGTAATGCAGATAAGTTTATATAAGATGGGTTCATTATATTTAAATAGAACATAGGTCTGATATGAATGCTGTTTGCACATAGTAATGGAGGCTGGTCAAAAATGGAGCAACATGATACTTGTTTTGCTCATGACACACATGCAGTTCATACCAACTTGACAGGTGAATTTTGGTAGGAGGCCCTCACCATCTTAAAGTAAAAGGATTCTGTTCAAATTCAAAAGTCAAGATCCTTTATCAAAATGAAGATGCCAACACAATTTTGACCAATAATTATTCACAACCAGTGTCAGGCAGCCATCAGCAAGAAGAGAGCTGTTGAGGCATGATTTTTAATAGTATTTCACACTTTCCTGTCGAGCTAGGAGAAGAGGAAATGCTCCTATGGACCTCATTCAATCTCGATTAGAATGACAACAGTCAGGGGACTATTGTGTTACCAGCAAATTCTGAATTATGAAATCTTTCTTTTGAGGTTTTAGTCATTATATTGAAGCCACATATATCAATAATAATTAACGCAAAGTAGTCCTTCAGAAATTTAATTTAAGCAACATCGACAACAGACAGCCTTACGTGATTGTCAGATTTGTGGCATAGAGCATATTTTAACTTCTTACGTTTTGTATAAGGATTGAAAATTCAACAGGTTGCACAATAATGCTCATTAAATTCAAACAATGGAAGTGAATTTTAACAGGTACGGATAGGAATCTCAGCTAATTTTCTACTTGATGCAGTAGGTTGAGAATCTGATGAATTTTAACCACTGGGGGCTTCATTAACATTGATGTTAATTGACCTTCTGCCTGGAACATGGTAAATAAGTATGACATAGGCCTCTTGGTTTCTTAACAAACAGACAATCCTTAGTCACACCATGGCACTCAGGTGACTTTGAGGAAGATTTGGGGGAATGGAAGGATGTACTCACTGCAGGAAACTGAGGGGCATTGCTGGGGAATTCAGGGCAGGAGAGTCACTCTTCTCATGTGAAACCTGGAAAAGCATCTCCTGCATCGCCTGACCCCACAGAGGCAAGTTACAAACACCTGTGGAGAGAGAATTCAGTTTTCCCATCACCTTCATAATTGTGTCCAGTCTCAGGCAAATCTTTCCTGCCCAGCTCAAGACTGAGATTACTGCCAATGATATCAGACTTATCACTGTAGCCCTCACCACTTGAGAACATTTTTCATTTTGTTCTGATGACAATTTTACAGATTTCTGAATAAGATCCCCAGTTTTCCCTATTGTGTCACAAATGGTGGGTAGTTTTGTGCTGTGCACAACACCATTGTAAATGTCATGGATACAACTGAAACTCATTTCACAAAAGATGTCTACAATTGGCAGAGAATGATTTTCATCTCTGTACGGATGATTTTTAACCTAGTTACAAGAAATGTGTTAATCACCTGCAGCCTCCATTGTAGGATGCATTTATTGGAAAATATGAAATTCCCCATGGTAACAGACAAAAGCCCTTTTTTAATTATTGCACCTGTCATTGGATTCTACAATTTTGCTTATTTTCTATTTTCTCCACTTCCATTTCCCACATCCCAATGTGCCCAATTACTCCCTGACTGACATAACTCACCTATCCACTAAATTCTTCTCCAACTTGATGCAACCTGACTACCACCTGAACTCTCTTATCTGACCCGACTACCTACCTGACCTGCCTCCCTATCCCATCACACACCCATCTACCACTCTACTCCCGAAAAAGATAATGAATCATTTTGAGTAGAGATTAGAAATAGCAAACAGTAAAAAGACATGTTTGGGAGTAATTTATAATTCCCCAAGTGGCAGATATCCTGTAGGATAGAACATGCAGGAAGAAATAAATAGAAGGCATATAAGAAAGTACTATAGTGATCATGGTGACTTTGCCCCAATTCGACCATGGAGACTGAATGAATCAGATTTGAAATGGTAGCCCAGAAAATATGTTTATAAAGTGTATTTAGAACAACTTCTAAAAGCAGTACTTTGTAAAGCTAATGGGAGAGTAAGCTATTTAAAATCAGTTAATGAGTAATCAGATGGGATTAATCAATAAGGTCACCTTTAGAGAGAGGGATAGACACTGCAGGTGATAGAAAATTTTATCTCACCTTCCAACTTCATTTTGATTTAGCCTTTCTCTGTAATTCTCCCTCACCTCTGGTGGTCTGCATTACTGGTAGTGGGATTTGCGTGTAAACTAATCAATTGGAAAATATTGAAGATTTACTGGTGGTGGTTAACAGATGGAAAAATACCACGGTAATTTGGAGATGGAGAAATAAATATTCAATTGTGTATAAGAGCACTTCTGGATATAAAAAAAACTTTGTGGTAAAGTTGATAGCAATAATAACATGACAGAAGTTTATATTCAGTTTTAAGGGGAGAGATGCAGGTTTCAGATGAGTATTTCAAATCTGAATGAAGATAATTATAAAAGAAGATAATTCTAAGAGTGTGAGGAAAAGCATAGCTAAAATAAATGGGAAATAAAAGATTGAACAGGCATGATGCAGCGGCTGACTTTCAAGCAGATATTTAATAATTTTCAGCAAGGTTTATCCCAGTGAGAAACAAGAATTCTTTGAGAAGGGGGCTGTATCCATGGCAAAATAAGCAAGTTAGGGATTGTATCAGATTCAGAAAAAGTTCTGGCTGGGAAAGCCTATGGTCATCTTTCTTTATGTGACACAACTTAAGGCCTTTAAGTGGTTGATTAATAACTTAATGACTCATCCTGCCATTACCCCAACTAAATGTGGTTCCAGCAGATAAGAAAGGTGGTAGCCTTCTCAACTAATAGAATAGAATAGTAGGTTGGGATTTGGTCAGCTCCAATCTAGGGAGTGATGGAGAACACAGATAGGAGCAGGGCTAGCATTCCACATAACAACAACTTGACCAGAGTCCTCTAGTCAACCTATTAGCTCCGTCTTCTTATGCATTATAAAATGTTGTTGCCAATGTCATGATAAGTGTAAGAAATGCTCCAGATTTTCTTTTCAGTAAAAATATGATAGAGGTTTTTCAAGGAGGTAACACCAAATAATGGGAAACCAGTAGATGGGTGCATTTGGATTCTCAAACTGCATTTAATATGGTTCAACATTGAAGGCTGATGCATGGATAAACCCACGTGGTGGTGGGAATAACATATTAGCATAGATAAAGGATTGCTTCGCTGACACAAAGCAGAGAGGAGGGATAAATGCATCATCCTCAAGTTGGTGAGCCACAGGGATCAGGGTCAGCCACTTGGTTATATCAACAACGTGGATGCAAGGGTTAAATGTATGATAACTAAATTTGCTAATGACAATAAGATAGGCAGAAAAGTAAGTTGTTAAGAGGAGGTAGGCAACTTACTGCAAAAGGATGTAGACAGGCTAGTGAATGTGCAAAGATTTGGATCTTGAAGTATGATGCAGCAACATGTGAAATTGTCTGTTTTGGCAGGAGTAGAAAAGTAGTATACTATATAAATAGAGTGAGCTTGCAGAACTCTAATGTATATGTGTAGTAGGGGTTTGTAGTTATTGGAACCAGGTGGACCTTGTTGACCTTGATTGGGGTTACTAACCTTGGCCAATCACAAAGCTCTGGTGATCAATGGTGTGGAGGGGGGAGGGTAGGTCAGAGGATCTGCCTCTGCCCACCATAAACAGGTCCAGGGAGGGGGTTGTTATGGCCGATTGCCTGTCCATCTTCCGCGACTACGTTTGAACCTGGATGTCTCTGGAGGAGGAGCACGTGGTGTCTACCGACACCTTTGAACTGTTCAGGGAGAGGTGGACACTGCAGGGTGTGGAGTGTTCTATTTCCCCCTCCAACTCTATTTTGATTTAATCTCTGCCCTCCCTTTCACTGTTTGACCATGCAGCACTACCCTTTGATGTGAAGGGCACTGCTTGTCACAGGCCACTCGGGTGTTTTTTTCTTTCTGGTGGTGGAAATTGAATGAAGATTTGTATACCTGTTGCCTTTCACTGTGTCTCACACCCGAACACAAACAACATATAAGCACTACAGCAGTTAGGCAGTAATGTGGGGCTTTAAAAAAAAACAAAAAAATATAAGCAGAGGATTTAGAATCTCCTCAGTTTAGGGGACAGACTCCGAGTTGGCTGGCTACAGCCAGTAAACACTGGGTGATTGGGTTTCCTAGTACAGCCATTCTCAATGGGGGTCATATGGCTCCCTTAGGGGCCTTGGCACATTTGAAGGGGGCTACAGACTGAAAACAGTGAGAAGGGGAGCCCCAAGGGTTTATGGGAGCCGTAGTAACTGAACCGATGAAATACCCAAGCCTAACTTAATTTGGAGCCTGACATCATGAAACTTGCAGAAAAGCACCAAGCTCAAGAATCACATTAGGCATGATAGATGTTTAATTTCATACAGTCTTTTTTAAAATTTTGTCCAGTATGTCGGAATGTTCAAGTTTTCTTGGTGTTCGATAATAAATGATTTTCTGTCTATCTGATCGTGTTGTTTTCTTGTTTGAAAGGGGGTCCCTGGAATCTGAGAACAGCTTGTGGGGGGGCTGTGGCCAAAAAAAAGGGTTGAGAATCACTGTCCTAGCATATGAAGCAAACAATGCAAGTATTCAGATGAGGCAAGTGATTCGAGAGGCAAATGGAATATTGCTATTTTTGCAAGGTGAAAGGAATATAAAGGTAGGTAAATTCTACTAAATTGAGAATGGCCACAGTGAGACTATATCTGGAGTATTGTTTGCTTATTTGAAAAAAAGATACAATTGCAATAGCAGTTTCAAGATATTGGGATGAGGGATTATCTAATGAGGAAAGATTAGACACACTGAGTTTATAACTACTGGAGTTCCGAAAAATGAAAGTTGATCTTAGTGAAACATTAAAAGATCCCATGGGGCTTGATTGTATGGATACCAAGAGGATGTTATGTTGTTGATTTTGTTTGAATTAGGTATATTGTTGATTGATAAGAGAGTCAAGGTATGTTGAGATTGGTGGGGTTATGCAAACAGGAATGTGGTTTTGAGACTTCAACCAGGTCAGGCATGATCTTACTGAATGGCGGAGGGATGGGCCAAAGGGAGATCCTTATGATCTTAACATTTTGATGCCTATGGAAATCATAAGTGCACACAATATTCAAAGGTACATAGTGAAGCTTAGCCACTGGATATGTCTGGCTATGAAGAAGAAAATAGCAAATGCAATATAGTAAATTATAAACCCATTTCATTACCTTTAAGTAATGTGAATGCTCATCTCTTGGGCCAATAGTGCAGGAGATGGATGACAATTATTTTCTTAATTTATAAATTTTCTGGCAAGATAAAATATTTTATGTGAGCATAACAATGCTTCATATCTGCTGTCTTGAATTGTTATTTTTAATAAGCTAAAACAGATAAAAACCATGAAAACCAGATATTAAACTCTACAACAGTACATTTAGCAAGCCAGTTTTTTCACTCATGGGTAAAAATAGTACACAGCAATGGAGGTTTCAAAGTGTGCAGTTTCTGTCTGGTACAATAACTCTCCATTGAATTGAAAGTGCCCTTTTGATAAGACAAGAGTGTCTGTTGCAACTCCTGATGCACAGAATATAGGTCAAAGAAGGTGATTGTGACTGTGTGTTTCAATTACCAAAGTTAGAATATGACATTTTCTGTGTTCTGTGGCAGACATTACTTCATATAAAATATTATTTTTCTTCTCTAAGTAGACTGTATAGGCTGAACCTTTCTGCTATTTGTCTAAAATTGGCATTGGGCAAGTGGCAGAGCTGGAGGAGAAAAGTTAAGCAGCATGACTTTCTGATGTATTTGAACAGTTGTGCATCTCTTGATTCATCCCTATTGAGGTTGTTATTATTTCACCACTTTCTGCATGAATAGCAGGGAGCTCAGATCCTGTTGAAGAGAAACCATAGATCTGTGGTTGCTTAACAGAAATGACGTGCTAAGTTTTCCAAGCTGATTTCAATCATGTGATCACATTTTGTTTGTCACTAAAATGGGCATCTTTATTCAGAGTGTTTCACTTACAGAAGTGTCACTGATTAGTGAATTAGTTTATTGCACGATTAAGTGTTGGAACATGATATATTCATTCTCTGACAGTCCCACACAATGATTTCTCGGCTGAAATTTCACTATGTCCCTGAATGCACGATGTTTTTAATAATTGGACTCATTTTAGTTAACCTCCAAAGAGGAACAAATGAAGATAAACCCTATGATTAGTGGAGACAATGGACCAGTGGTATTATCACTAGACTATTAATCCAAAGGAGAAAGTGAGGATTGCAGATGCTGGAGATCAGAGTCAAGAGTGTGGTGCTGGAAAAGCGCAGCTGGTCAGGCAGCATCTGGTGAGCAGGAGAATCAACGTTTCATTCATAAGCCCTTCATCAGAAGCAGCCTGATGAAGGGCTTATGCTCGAAATGTCGATTCTCTTGCTCCTCAGATGATGACTGACCAGCTGTGCTTTTCCAGCACCATACTCCTGACTATTAATCCAGAGGCCCAGGAAATATTGTGGGGCCCTGGTTTCGGATCCTGCAAAAGCAGATGGTGAAATTTGAATTTAATAAAAATCTGGAATTAAGAGTCTACTGATGACCATGAAATTGTCAATTGTCAGGAAAATCCCAAGTGATTCAGGTATGTCCTTTAGGGAAGGAAACTGCTGTCTTTGCCTATTCTGGCCTACATGTGGCTCCAGACTCACAGTAATGCGGTTGACTCTTTGCTGTTGTCTAGGCAATTAAAGATGGGCAATAAATGATAGCCTGACCAATGATGCCCACATCTTGTGAATGAACTAAAAGGAAAGGTCCATGGCTTACAGGTTACGTGGCTTATAGAAATAACAGAGAAGCATGCTGTTGTTTAAAAAAATTCTTTAAATAATTGGTATTCCTAAGACATAGGTGCAGAAGTAGGCCATTTAACCCACCAAATTCACTCTGCCACTTAATGAGATCATGGCTAATCTGATAACCCTCCACTGCACTTTTCTGCAACACCATAAAATCTTGGAACAGAAATACGCCATTTGGTGCTGTTACCTAAGTTAATTTGTCTTGAATCAAATGTCCCAGTTAAAGTATGTAACTAACTTTAGCATCCAGCTTCATTTAAATACAAACTGTGAACTGCTGATATTAGATGTGTGTCACAATGAGGTTATAGATCTTTTAGTCTCCAAAGTCAAGCTGGTTTTCAGGAAGACACAGGACAGGGGTAAAGACGAGAGGGCTACGGCTAGACCAGCAGGAGCTTGCAAGTATTTTTGTGAAGAATGGTGTTCCCCCTCTGTACTATGTTAACAAATTACAGATAATGCATTGGCAATGAATTAGCACCAGAAATAAATCTTTATTGGGTCAACAGAAAACAAAACTGATTTGGAATGGGTTACTGTGGTGGGACTTGGTTCCTGATCTGCAACCTTTGGGCTTTCAGACAAAGTTTCAGTGGAGGCTTTAGCGTGGAAGGTAGATGTGGTGGGAGTGGAAGAGAATCATTTGCAAATATGCATCTGTAATATAATTGCATCTTTATATAAACATGGTAAAGGGTAGCAGCAATATATTGATGTAACAATATTGATGTATATTGCCTTGGCAATGGGAAACATAGGTTCAGATCCTCCACTGACATCTGCTGTAATATTGCAAATTGGTACTGGGTGCAAAGAAACAACATCAGGAGAGTTAATATTGAGATTCTGTTACACATTTGACAGCAACTGGCAGAAAACCGCACTGAAAGGGCTGCAAGTATATTGATTATTCACAACATTGTTTGTAGGTTGTGGGTAGGAAGAATGAAATCGTGGCTACTATGAGGAGGAGGTACAGTAGTGAGTTAATAAATTGTCCCTTCACCTCCACAAGCCCGAATGATCCAGTGGTTGATTTGTATTTGCTGCCCTTTATGTATGATCATATGGATGATCATAACCTATTTCTCAATAAGCATAGGACCAATGCAAAAAACAGAAGATGTGAATGCGAGTTAGTATAAGATGCTAACTAAACATTATAGCTAAGCAATACTCTAATTTAACACATATCTTTAGTCATAAGATAAGAGCTCATAGTGTTGGAGGAAGTATATTGACATGGATAGAGAATTGGCCAATAGGCAGGAACAGCAAATGGGGATAAAGAATTATTTTCCAGGTTAGCAAAGGAAGTTGTAAGATCTCATAGTTTTCAATGCGAATCTGAGCCCAGTGGTACATTCAGGCAACTTTTACTGCAATACACACAGCAGTTACAGCTTCAGAGCTTCATAGCAAAATGGCATGCAGAAGGTTTCTAAGTAGCGCACCCCTGTCCACCATATACTATTGGTCAGCAAAGCTGAGTTATTCAACTGTGATTGGATGTTTGGTACAGCATTTAATGTCAGCAATTTCAATGTATTCCCTTTCACCATCTTTAACATTTGTAAACCAGTCATATAATTAATTAATTACATATATTTCCAATCATATCACTAAACGGCTAGAGATAGACAGGCCCTGGACCTTGATTGTTTCATGATGTTTCCCACACTCTCTTATCTCCCTTTTGGGGGCTTTTCACAATGGACCCTGCATTCAAGTAATTTCCTTCCCAAGCATTTGCCACCTGCACCATGTTAACTGCCAATTAATTGGATACTTGCCTATCACTTAAAGACCTTTTAAATCCTTTATTAATCTCAATTCATGAAGTAAAAAGGAGTATTGATTTGTACTAAACTTTATAATATCTGTTCCACCAAAGTTATGTGGTTACACCTCATGTTAGAATTCTTTAGCTAACAAATGCTGAATAGATTCTTATCTTTATCCTTGGGTGTCTTACAGTATATTCATTTACTTCACATTCCAAAGTCTATAGTTTCTGTGCCTATAAGGGCTGTTTTTACTGTCTGGTTTGCTCTCATAATCTTATTTGAATCTTTTCCTCTCATGCTTTCAAGATTTTTTTGTATATAGGCAGATCTATAACTACTTCGGAATCTATATCTATAATTGTTTGAGTGATCTCAACTAAAATCTACAATTTGTATTGTAACAGATTGATAAAGTATTTCAAGAGAGATCACTAATTAAATGTAGTGTGAAATGTTCTTATATATGTCTTGTACATAAACAACTGCAGCTCCATATTCTATCTCAGTTCTATTACATTGATTCTACAGAGCTGGGATTGTTTTACTTGTGAAGGTTACATGAAGCAAATATTTTCTCAAGCTGTCTAACTATTGTCAGCCATGTTCTGCTGCATTAGCCACGGGCACCCATCAGTCATGATGTGCTGCCCTGTCGTAGTTAACCCTAACAGAAGTGAATGTGCTGTAGCCAAATTTTCAAAAATGCAAAAATAGATGGAAAGACTGGTTTCGAGAAGGATACAAACAGTTCACAGAGAGGTATTGATAGGTTAAGTAAGAGGGCAAAGTGTTAGCAAATAGAGTATAATGTGAGAAACTGTGACTTCCTTCTTTTTGGAAGGGTGAACAAAATAACAGTGTTATTTATATGGAGGAAAAATTGCAGAAAGCTGCAGCACAAAGAGACTTGAGGATTGTTGTGCTTTAAATACAGAAAGCGAGCACACATGTGTAGCAGCTAATCAGTAAAGTTAATGGAATGTTGCCCCTGAATTCAAGGGGATTGGAGTATAAGAGTAGGGAAGCCTTACTGTAACTGTACGAAGGGCTGGTGAGACCACATCTGAGTACAGTGAGTAACTTTGACCCTTTATTTAAAGAAATATATTATTTCTTTTGGAGGCAGTTCAGAGTATGTTCATCAGGATGATCCCTGGTGTGGAGGGATTGGACATAAGAACAAGGCTAAACTGGTTAGTACTCCACTCACTAGAGTTTAGCAGAATGGGAGGTGATCTCATTGAAACATATTAAAGACTTGACAGGAAAAATGTTTCTCCCTCATGGGAGAGTCTGGGAGCAGAGAGCATAGTCTCAGAATAAAGTGATACCAATTTAAATCTGAGACAAGGAAGAATTTCTCCTGAGGGTTGAGAGTCTTTGAAACTCCTTCCCACAGAACGCTATGGGGACAGAGTCCTTTGTGTCTATTTAAGGCAGAGGTAAATAGATTTGTGATTAGTCGGGAAATCAAGGGTTACAGGGAAAGGGCAGGAATGTGGGATTTAGAAATGTCAGGTGAGCTCTGACTGTTGAATGGTCGAATAGGTGTGATGGGCTGAACAGCCTAATCCTGTTTTTATTTCTTATGGTTTTATTGTCTTCAGATCTATATATTCTCTGATTCATGCTCCGATTTTAAATGTGTATCACTTGTCCTGGCAGTTTCATGAGTCCCCAGAATACAGAGGGTAGTGATAGATGGAAAATATTTAGCCTGGAGCTCGGTGACAGGTAGTGTTCCGTAGGGATCTGTTCTGGGACCTCTGCTCTTTGTGACTTTTATAAATGACTTGGATGAAGAAGTGCAAAGGTGGGTTAGTAAGTTTGCTGATGACACAAAGGTTGATGGAGTTGTGGATAGTGTGGAGGGCTGTTGTAGGTTGCAATGTGACATTGACAGGATGTAGAGCTGGGCTGACAAGTGGGAGATGGAAAGTGTGAAGTGATTCACTTTGAAAGGTTGAATTTGAATGCAGAATACAGGGGTAAATGCAGGATTGTTGGCAGTGTAGAGAAACAGAGGAATCTTGGGATCCATGACCACAGATCCCTCAAATCTGCCACCCAGGTTGATAGAGATGTTAAGAAGGTGTATGGTGTGTTGGCTTTCATTAACAGGGGGATTGAGTTTAAGAGCCATGAAGTTACGCTGGAACTCTATAGAGTCCTGGTTTGACCACACTTGGAATATTGCAGTTAGTTCTGGTCACCTCATTATAGGAAAGGTGTGGAAGCTTTAGACAAGGTGCAGAGGAGATTTATCAGGATGCTGTCTGGACTGGAGGGCAAGTCTAATGAAGAAAGGTTGAGAGACCTAGGGCTTTTCTCAAGGAGTGAAGAAGAATGAGAAGTGACTTGATAGAGGTGTACCAGATGTTGAAAGGCACAGATTGGATAGAGTTGATAGAGTGGATAGCCAGACACTTTTTCTCATGGCAGAAATGTCTATCATGAGGAGGCATAATTTTAAGGTAATTGGAGGAAGATTTAGGGGAGATTTCAGAGGTAGATTCTTCACACAGACTGGTGGGTGCATGGAATGTACTGGCAACAGTGGTCGTAGAGTCAGAGATGTTAGGGACATTTAAGCGATTCTTGGATAGTTTGTAAAATGAAGGATCTGTAGGTTAGTCTGATCTTAGAATAGGATAAAAGGCAGGCACAACATCGAGGGCTGAAGTGTCTGTACTGTGCTGTACTATGTTCTAATGCACGTTCTTTCTCAGTGCTGAAAATACAACTGTAAAAAAAAAACTGAATGGATAGCTTTGCTTTGTATAACAGCTAAATAACACCAGTATAAATATGTGGTCTGCTTTTGTAAAGTGGTTCTTTGCATTTTGAGCTGAAGTGCCTTCTGCATTCTTAGAATACAGGAAATGTAGACTTTAGAGTAAAATATGCAATCATTAGCTGTCAATGACTGTCATACTACAAAAAACATGATAATTAACAAGAAGATTGTCTGGATCACTGGATGAAATAGGTCACAACTGGAGGGTTGACACATTAGAGTTAATTGTAGTAGGCAATGCTAGATTGGAAATGGTTGAGTAACCTATTTCTGTCAAAGGAAAATCCACATTATGACTACCAAAGGCACCAACATTACAGCCTGTTGACAGCTCCAAAAACAATTTTTATTGAATCCTGCATATTATATGTATCAGTTATAGAGCTGAAAAAGTGTTTTATTTATTCAAAGCTTTGTTCAATAATACCAGCTTTAATCACATTTCGAGCATCAGTCTTTGTCAGATCTGACAATGAAAGGAAAAAAGGAAGAATTTTTTTTTTTCCGTAGCTGGATGATTTGCTTTCTCCTTTGTGCTTATATAAAGATCATGGCACAATGGGCTTGATTTACCTTTCAGGATTAGGAAATGGACATCAGCATACAGGATGTGATGAACACAGCAAATCCATCTTACCACTCTTCTTTTTTGTGTCCTCCCTGGCTTCCAAGGCACTCACTTAGGCCCATAAAATCCCAGTTTATCAATCAACATGAACCTCCAACCTAATGCTGTTAGTTTTGCTGTAAGAATCATGCAACATGTTGTTGACTGAGATATAACAATATGAGGTAAAAACAATGACTGCAGATGCTGGAAACCAGATTTTGGATCAGTGGTGCTGGAAGAGCACAGCAGTTCAGGCAGCACCCAACGAGCAGCGAAATCGACATTTCGGGTAAAAGCCCTTCATCAGGAATAATCTGAGCCAATTTGATTGGTTGATTGCTTGTTGACACCTCTGCTACTTTACTCAAATGCATCCCCTGCTTTGGTATTGGAGAATAAAGGGCTAACGCTGGAGCATGTATGTGGGATGCTATTGTCAATGATTATACAATGCATTAATGATGATGCAAAGACTTTGAAAAGAAAAGCAACAGCCAAGATCTTGTAGGCGAAAGTGAGGACTGCAGATGCTGGAGTTTAGAGTCAGGTGGTGCTGGAAAAGCACAGTCAGTCAGGCAGCATCCGAGGAGCAGGAGCATCGATGTTTTGGGCAAAAGCCCTTCATCAGGAAGAAAGCCCAGATCTTATGCTGGGCCAATACATAGTTATTAGTTGTGACTAAATAACTATTTTGAGAAGTAAATCCCTTGCAAAGAGTATGTACCATACATATCCAAACAACTCCACCAAACAGGTGCACAGTGGCTCAGTGGTTAGCACTGCTGCCTCACTGCACCAGGTTCCTGGGTTCGATTCCAGTCTCGGGCGACTGTTTGTGTGGAGTTTGCACATTCTCCCTGTGTCTCCGTGGGTTTCCTCTGGGTGCTCCAGTTTCGTCCCACAATCTAAAGATGCGCAGGTCAGGTGAATTGGCCATGCTAAATTGCCCCATAGTGTTAGGGTAGGAGAATGGGTCTGGGTCTTCAGAGGATCGGTGTGGACTTGCTGGGCCGAAGGGCCTGTTTCCATACTGTTGGGAATCTAATCTAAAAAAACAGAGCTGCTAGATTTAAACTACCATCTATTAAAGGGAAAGTCTTGACCCTGAGATTGCTCATGAAAATCTAGTTAGTTTAGAGCCTGCATAAAATTTAGTACAAACTGAAAAATGAAAATCAATATGTGAATGAACTTGAAAATTATTAACTATGATTGATTTCATTTCAGTAATGTATATTTATAAGTTAATTTTAAAACTGACAGTGATAGATTTTTGTCAACTAAAGCCAAAACAGATCACATTGAAAGGCAGAACAAGGTTGTGGGACAAAGTGGCTTACTCCTGTTTCAACTTTTCTGTTTACAACTTGGGTTGAATCTTATTTTGGAAGGATTCTCTTCAAAAGAGCTAGTGGGCATTCTCACCACATTTCATCGAACATCAGACATGCCTCTTTAACTACCTACCCTGACCCTATGGTGTCTGATTCTAGCCACATTCCACCATTCTCTGTACGCAGAACAGTTCATCACTGACACAATGTTCTGGAGTGGGCTTGCACCCCTGGCGCTGGCTCCACTGTTAAAACTTGTTGTGCACCTAAAAAGTGCTCTCAGTCCTGAGTTACTTTGCATGATTCCTGACATTTGCCATGGACATGGAAGTGAAGGGAAAATTGGCACCCTGCTTGGTGCTCAGGGTTTTGGGGATATCCTCCTGGATAGGATGCAGCCAATGATCACCCTCTTCCTCCCTGGATCAGCAGTAGAGACCATAATACCAGACCATGGCATCCTAGTCCAAAGTTGCTAGCTTTGTTAAACCGGTCTCAGCCATCTAAAGGAATGCCAAGCAATGTAGGAAGACGTTCAGTACCCTTCTCCATTCCTGCAATGTACTTGCCACCATTGTCTCATGAAGTTCAAGTATCAGATTACTCATATGAATGATAGCCAGAACATCTTCTGGTTTGCCGTTCAGTACCCTTCTCCATTCCTGCAATGTACTTGCCACCATTGTCTCATGAATACCTCACCCTCGCTCTGTTACTGAACACACCTTCCACCAAGGCTCATGTTCTACCTCCTTATGTTTTACTTGTAACATCTTCCCTCACTCACTTTGAACCAACTCCCTTCACCTCTATCCCTGCATGTCTTTGTACTGTGTCATCACTTACTTGGGTCAACTCTGCACTAAAAGTCACAGCTACATCACCTACTTTCATCTCCCTTAATATATGCCTTTTTCCATTCCAGGGAGAAAATAGCCCACAACAGAACAAAGCATCATGATTGGTGGTGTGCTGTCCATCATTCAGCCACTCATCCCTTATGTGGACAGGATCCTGCCTCTGACTACCTTAAGTGGCTAACTGACCACTTCTAAGCTGTCAGACAGATATCACAGGCTACCTTGACTTAGAGTACTAGGACTCACTTGACAGAGGACTGCTGACCACGATATCAAACGTCCTGGTTTTGTGTCTGTGCTAAATAGCCTGTTATCTCTGACTGAGTAGCAAGGTTCAAAAAGATATGGCAATGCAAGGATGCTTTGAGTATACAGGTAAGCTCAAACTTAATGAGTGCTAGATGGATAGTCAAACAGCCAGAGCTGAAACCTAGTCTAGTCATGAACTGAGTGCAGTGTACTTGCTAGAGCATTGCAATAATAGTTGATGTTGTGGCCCAAGGGGCAACATTGAAGTGGACAGGCTGGTCCATATTGGATGCCAGTTTCAGTGCACCAGTGCTTATGACAAGTATCTGTGCATATGTTAATACATGCAAGTCCAACAGAGCAAGTAACAAAGTGAAGCCACCAATACTCACTCTGACTTCCATGTCAAGAATTTTCACCTCTTTAGTTTGCTTGTGCATGGATGGTAGGATGGAAAGCTGCATATGAATAAGGCAAGATCAGTAACTCACCAGTACCTAACAAGAGGCTCACCTTGACATTGTGTTGAATTGGAACAGTTGCAGTGGTTTTTCTATCTGCGAAGATTAAGTTCTGTACAGTAATATTTGTAGCTTTCAGTACACATAAGAGGAGCACATTGCAAATCCCAGCTGACAATCCTAAATTGCGTAATTCTCTACACACTCAGGATTATTTACCAAACACTGCCTTTGTTGAATCACTTCCAGCATTGACACTGTCTTGTGAGTTTCACAAGCATGGATTGGTTGAATATGGTCAGCTCTAGATTAGAGTGGTGCTGGAAAAGCACAGCAGTTCAGGCAGCATCTGAGGAGCAGGAAAATCACCGTTTCGGGCAAAAGCCCTTCATCAGGGCTTTTGATGAAGGGCTTTTGCCCGAAATGTCGATTTTCCTGCTCCTCGGATGCTGCCTAAACTGCTGTGCTTTTCCAGCACCACTCTAATCTAGAATCTGGTTTCCAGCATCTGCAGTCCTTGTTTTTACCTGAATATGGTCAGCATCTTGCTTATTGCAAAGTCCTCAAAGGATATGCCATTTCATGTGTTCCACCAACCTTCAGGATGTACAACCTCTGTGTCAAGTATCACACAGGTTCTGAAGTTCAAGTATCAGATTACTCATATGAATGATAGCCAGAACATCTTCTGGTTTGCTGGATGCATGTTGTTAGCATTGCTACTGCATAGTTGTAGCATGAAACAACTAGCTTTATCTATTGTTCCAAATTTTGAGATATCTTCCAAGGTATATCTGAGATAAACTGGATATTTTTCAGGACCAATATTCTGTGTGGTTAAACAATTGTACAGTGGGTTCAGCAAAGGGAGAAAATGCTTGGGGCTGGATGTATAAAAGCCAGTTGTCCTGAAGCAGTTACTGTCTGACAGAATAGAGGGAGTGAAGATTTCAGTTAGGGATAGGGTAGCAATCAAGTGTGTTGCTAGTTGTAGATGTTCTACAATTTTGAGTGTTGCTGGACCTTTGCCACCCAAGCAGGAGGACAATCTATCATAGTGCAAACCTAAGCATTGTAGAGTTGGAGAGTCAAGAAGTAAATTACTCACCACAGAATTCACAGCCTCTGAGCTGCTGTTGTTGCCACAGCATTTAAATGAATGTTTTGGGGAGATTCAAGGATACTGATGCACTAAATGTAAAGAAAGGCGGTTTCCTTTTAAAGATGGCATTATCTGACAATTTTGTGATGAGGCTGATATTAGACACTGGTCAGCTCAAACATAAATGTTGTCCAAATCCTGTTGTTTGGACACTGTCTGTTACATTGACAGATTTCAAACAGAATTGAGCACGTTATTATTAGCAAGCATCCTAATGTCTGACTTTATGATGAACGAGAAGTTATTGATGAAACAACTGGAAATCGTTGGGCTTTTGGCACTAACAGGAGGGACTGCTGCATTCATGCTCAGGAACTGAAATGGTTAGCCTCTAAAAGCCACTTTCTTCTGAATGACTCATCAGTGGAGAGTTTTCTTTCTGATTCCTGTGGACTTTATTTTTTGACATTGACCGTTGCATGGCATTTGACTGTTGCACTGCATTTGACTGGATCTTCCTCACCTCTGGGAGTCAGATCTTTGCACATGTTTGAACCGTAGCTATAAAGACATATGGAGCTCAGTGTGCCTTGCATATTCCAAACTGTATATAGGTGAAAATTAAATTGCTTGATAGCACTGTCAATGAGTTCTTACATCACCTTGCTGAGGATTTAAGACTGTTCTAACTGGATTGAATTTTCCTTGGTATTTGCTGGAAAATATTTCACCGCTGGGGAGATGCCAGTCTTTTCCTGTAAAAGAACAGATTGGTGAGTGGCACAGATAGTTCTGGAGCATCAGTTATTGATACTGCAGCTGAATGTTATCAGGCCCATTGTCCTTACTGTGTTCAGTGCGCTCAACCATTTTCTTTCTTGATAACAGACTTAGAGTGAAGTCTGGCATTTAAGATGGAGGTCAGTTTGGATTATCTGCTTGGCATTTCTGGCTTAGCATTGTTGCAAGAGCTTTGTTGCAAGCCACCACCATAGTTGTCTTCCACTGTTAGTCTAAATGTCAGAAGTAGGGGAGGAATCCCAATTGCCAGTATATTATCCTGGCTAATTATGTATGTAATATCAAGAGAAAATTTAAAATGTGGTGTTGGAAAGATATATGAATAATCACCACAAGCTGGTTATCTGTGATGTACAAGTTGTAAATGTTTGAATCCTCGTGAGACAAAAAAAAACAATCTTTTCTATGATGGCCATGTATTAATTATTCAACTATCCAACTCTGACTATATTTGAGTCTATAAGCATCAAATGGTATATCAGTTGTAGGCAGATGGTGGTGTAGTGGCCATCTCACTGGTGCAATGATGTTCTGGTGATAATCACAGAATATTGGAGAACTTTAGCAGGTCTGGCAGCACCTATGGAGAGAGAAACAATATACACAGCCTGGTATGACACTTCTTCGGAATGATTTGGAGACCTGGTTTATATCCGAGCATAGCAGATGGTGAAATTTGAATTTGATAAAAGTCTGGAATGAGAAGCTAGATTAATGGCAACCATGTAACCACAGTCATTCATAGTAAACACCCATCTGGTTTACTGAGGTTCATTAAGAAATCTGCATCCTTGAACATGACCTACATGTGACTCCAGACATGATTGACACTGACTCTAACGGACCTTGGGTAATAAGCGACACCAACATCTCATGAACAAGTTAAAAAAAAAGACTGAAGAGTTAAAAACAAGGTATTCCCTTGTGTAGTTTGTAACTATAAATGTGAATAACATTTTCCCTCATGATTCATTGTGCTACTGTTGGCAGAGTGCGCAGAATGTTAATATAAGATTCAGTATAACTTAATCCATTGGCAGTTACAGAGAAAATACATTGGGTGGCAAGGGCAAAATCTCATGTCTCCAAGGACAGAGCAGCACAAGGTTTGATGCTGCTTCACCTCTCTGCATAAAACATTTATCTCTTTGTGGAACCTTTTGCCTTAATTTAGGATGTCAGAAATAATAAGATATTTATCACCTCGGTAACTAGATTTATGCAAAGTTCAAACATATGCACATAGTGCTACTTCCTTGGAGGGAAGATTGTTAAAGATGTATCAACAGCAAAGAAAAACAAGTGAAAATAGCGAATTCAAAATTCCAGAATTTCCTTTTACAAAATTTCCTTTTCTAGAACCATTTCTGAATATGTCTAATTTAGAAAAAAAGTATATATTTTGGCCAAGATATTCACAGGGAGGCAGGGTGCAGGAAGCACAAGGAATATCCAGGCTGATGGAAGTTTAGTCAATCAGCATGACAAAGAGTCCTTAGCAGATTGTTGCACCTCTTGAATCTGGCAGCCGGCCACATCAACAGACCAAGCAACAGACGAGAAAGAATGATTGTGGCAGAAGAACACAGTCAGGGTTCAGTGGAAACTGCCCCTGTCACTGGAAAGAAATATCCACTCTGGGCTATACTCAGGGAGCCTGGGGAAAGGTTTAATGGAAGGCTAGAGATTGGAAAGGCTGGAGACTAGGAAGGCAGAGAGAACATTACTGTTTCTCCTGGCTTGCAATGAGTGCAGAAGGCATTATGAACTTTAGGGTAACATGAACTGTCTCTGACCAGAGTCTGGCTTTCTGTCAATTGTTGTTAAATCTTTATTGCAGAGTCAATTATGTCAATGTACTATGAATTTGGTATGTTAATTAGGCGCCAACATCTCTGTTGTGGGAGTTTAATCTGTGGGCTGGTTAAAATATTTCTCGGGCTGGTGTTCCTGATTCTGATACTTAAATGTCTTGGCCCCAGCTGATTCTCCCACCTGTCAGACCTGAGAGTTTTGACTCCTGGTCAGAATCAGGTTCTGATATTTACACACTGAACATAGTGCTACTATTGTTAGGTTAAGTACAAACTGCCTCATTGATGTTCTGCTGTGCTTACTGTTTGTTCAATCATAGATTGATGGTATTTGACAATCTAGTCTTGCTGCCACACATACTGCTCCATGAAAATTTACAACTTCCTCATTGGTACCCCAGTGCAATCTGTTTCCCAGCAATTGCCAGCAACAGATTCACAAGATATTTACTCATGGAAAGTTTTCTGTGACTGTACCTTATTGATCTGATGCCTAATATTAAAATAAAAGGTCACAGCTTGCCAATCCCAGAGAGATTTATATCTGTCACTGCTTTGAAATTAAAATGTGTGACAGCAAAAATTCAATTTCCTGCAGTCTCTTCCCTGTTATAGTTGTAGGTCAAAATAAATAAGTTGCTGAGCTGAATTTTCCACCAGATTAATGCTGAACATTTATAGCTACTGACATATCTGTCCTTCACTACTGAATGCAAGCAAAAAGTGATTTATTTTCATTTTCCCTTGCCAATTTCAATATTAATTGTTCTTTCTTCCCCTGATTTTTTTCCTGAATTCATTTACTTCTCTTTTATCAGGGGAATTGGTGTATCAACCTCTGCTGACTGTAGTGCATTGTTCAGTAGCCATGACTCATTTCTCAACAACGAGAGCAAGCAGGGTATTCACATTGCAAAGAGAATCAGACACAGATCCAATCCTGAGCTCACCCAATAGCTTCAAATGTACCTGTATCAAGTCCACTGGCCACTCTCTAATACAAACCAGACCAAATTCAATACAGGAAGAAGGCGAGTGGGTATCCATGCTCCACAAAAGTAATTGTCATCATCTTCTCTCTGCTACCTCACACTCACTCTATCTCTGCTGCTGTGGCCACCTTCCACCATGGTTCGCAGCACCTTCTTTCAAATACTCTCATCCACACTCCCCACACTACTGACCCTACATCACTGTGCTCCCTCCTCATTCACTCAGAACACTTTACTGCCTTTCTCCTACTTTCAGCAGCACAAGATAGTTGTGCCAGCCACTTTTGTCTCAATCAGTCCCTCCCTTTGTCTCATTCCCCAGGACAAAATGGCCCACAGTAGGGCAGAGGGAACCAAGACTGGTAGTGATTGCCTGATATTCATCTTTCCATACCCGATATGGATAGAATCCTTACCGTAGCAGGAGAGGATAGAGAGTGTTCATGTAGTGGTGCGCCATGGCCCAGTAACCAATTCAACTTCTTGGTCAAGTGCAGCACTATTTTCCCAAAGTGAATATATTCTTAACATCCTCAGACTTCAACTATTTCATAACTAGTTCCCTGTTCTTGTATCTTGCCAGCATCAGCAGCATCTTTGTGGTCTCTGCACTGAAAAGACCATCCCCTTAGTTCATCATCTCCTCCTTCACTCAGAGGAAAAAGACAAAGTCTTTCCAGGATGCCTCAGCAAGCCATTCTTCTGCACACTCCATCAACTCTGATATTTCATATTGATATCTTGATGGCTAATGTAGTTTGACTGGAATGGAGAGCACATCAGCAAATCAATGCCTCCAAACCCTTTGCAAATGGCTGAGGAAGAAACATCCTGGTTGCTGGCATTCAGAAGACTGTTGGAGACCAGCACGTACTCAGCCCAAGGCAAGAGAATGCCCCATAGTGTTGGCAATTAATTACATTTTTCAAGTACGCATGCACACAGGAGCAGCAGGCAGTATTGTTGGAGGCACTCAGGAAACTGTATTAAAATTTGGAGGAGTTCACCAACGCCATCTTTACTATACTGCTTCCAGCATGTGTGTACCTGCCTGTCTCCATGGGCGGTTTTCTGGCTGCAATGGAGAGTCAGATCTAACTCGATGTGTACTGTAAATGCTCACAGCCGTCCACTTCATCGCTGTACTGTTGGTGTTCACCACAAAACGCCAATTGACAGTGGGACAAGAGACTCCAGGTACCTCCCACAAACAGACAGGATGGTGCCAATAGGCATCCAGCTGCAGGAGCAAGCACAGTCAGAGCTTCAGGAATTCTTCTATCAAGATGCTCTGGTGATGCCTGGGTCCTCCACCTCAATCCATAACCCTTTGAGAGAGAAAAGTGAGCCTACATCTGGCAGGACATATTCAGCATATCTGGGCCTCTTACCTGTAAACAGTCCCAGCATTGCACCCATCTACCCCACAAACTTCAAAGCCTGCAGACTAACTCCAACTCAGCTGCAGACTCCAGGACTGAACCTAGACATAGTGGGAGGAGAAGGAAAATAAAATCTTCTGAGGGTGTATAGATGGCATGTGGAGAGTTAAATTCTGAGCACATCACATTTGCAAATACATGTGCAGTTTTCAACATCAGCTATTTGAGTGTCATTGTTGCTGCAACTGTAAGAATGAAGGGAGAGAGACTGACTTAACTTAATGCTAAAGTGTTCTAATCCTGCCTGAAAGATAGCTATCCTCTCTATAGTGTTCATACTAGCACGATACTTTGTCAGATTGAATGTGGAGCATCAAATGTTGCAGCTTCTGTCAAGTTGTAACCTCAACTTTTATTAAACAACAGCAAATGCATAAAAATATCAAGTTGGTAAACTGCATAATCCATTGAGCGAATAAAGTGCATAATCTCACATTTATCCATATTTTACTGCATCTGCCATGCATTTGCCCACCCACTCAGACTGTCCAAATCTCACAGACTGTCCAAATCACACTGCAACATCTCTGTATCCTCCTGACAGCTCACCCTTCCACCTAACTTTGTGTCATCTGCAAATTTGTGTGAATAGGTCAATATTTTTTGTGAATAGCAATACATGGATAAATTATGGAAGCTAGAAACTTTAAACAAACACACAAAATGCTGGAACATTTATGAAGACAGAAACAGAGTTCATGTTTCAAGTCCGGTATGACTTTTTGTCAGGAGAAAGTGTGTTTCCTCCTGGTGCTCCAGTTTCTTCCCACAACCCAAAGATGTGCAGGTTAGGTGAATTGGCCATGAGAAATTGCCCATAGTGTTCAGGGATGTGTAGATTAGGTGCATTACTTGGGGGTAAATGTAAAGTAATAGGGTAGGGGAATGTGACTGGGTGGGTTACTCTTCGGAGGGTCGGTGTAGATTTGTGAATTAAAAATGGCCTGTTTCCACACTCTGAAAAAAAGAGTCATAGAGAGAATTTCTGTGCATGTTGTCCTGTTTGTTTAGAACTGACATTTTTCTTCATTGATTGCGAGTATAGAATTTGATAGCATATTTCTAATCATTGCAATTGTTTAGCATTTTTTCAAACAAATTAGTAGTTAACAATAGCCAATTGCCATCCTATTTTTGTGATTTCACTTAATGTTAAATATCTACCTGTATATTTTAAATACTGTAATGCTGTTACTTTTAATTCCTGTGATCTGTTTTAATATTACAGTGTAGAACTTTTGTGCATTCCTTTATAGATGCAACACTTTCACATTTACTTTAGGTTTTCCATCTTCAAAATCACACAGAAACAACTTGCGTTGTCATAACAACTTCACTTCTAGTTGCCTTGAACGAAATATAATGAGAAGCAATGCAGAAGCTTGGATCTAGGTCAGAACAAGACTAGATAAATACAGATGTTAGCCTTCCCCAGTTCACAAAAGGGAATAATATAGTGGAGTCAAATTTATAATTTCTCTCTATATGTACTGGCCCAAAATAATATTTTGCTATGTAACTTCAATATATTCATCTCCTAACTTGAATAGATGAATATTCCTGAAGGATTAAATTACGGTAAATACTGGCAAATAACAATTACTTAACATTTTCTCATTTGAATATGAGACATTCCCAAAATAATGATGTATATTTTAAAGAGCCAATATTGTTCCTGATCATCCTAATATAATTGTTTAAAAAAATTATGTTTCTTTAGATATCCTTGAGATATAATTTTTAATACACTTTTTAAATAAATATCATTATTTGTTTTGTTTAATTTTATCTTCTTTGTATGTCTCCCAGTCACCAAGATCTGTGCTGGATTTTGTATATTTTCCTAATGTGGTCCTTTATCTCTTTAGTTGTGCATGGCTCTTTTTTGGCAAACAAACCTATCTGTATAATGTTAATTTCTTTTTGAGCACCCTCTTATGTCTAATGTCATTTTATCTATTAACAAATCTGGCTAATTACTACAGCCAGCCTTTGTCTCCAGTAGTTGCTTCCACATTTAATCCAAGACTTAACATCATGGAGGAGAAAGCCAGTTACTGTGTCTCTAGAAATAATTTGCCCTACCAAATCGGTCTTGACTATTATATAAATATGCATATGTATAAAGGATGACATATGGTGCAGTGGTAGCATCCTCACCTCTGAGCCAAAACCTCCAGGTTTGAGTCCCACACTCCCATAGCTTGTTAGCTATGGAAGCTGTGTTTATAATGTGGCTAAACAGATTACCTATCTATCTCTAAATCCTTTCAGTCGCCCTGATTACAAGTGGTAGGGGCAGAATAGTTTTCTGGTCAGCCATCTTGCAGAAGCAATGGAAAGTCTCTGCAGTACTTTATCATCAAGCATGGACCAATCCTGACCCTCAGAAGGTCAAAGCCTGACCCTCAGAAATGAGGAAAATGTCAGCCAGTATACATCAGTGTTTATTTGTAACAGATTTCTAAGTCAACCTAGAAGTGACATTCCATAACAATGCTACCAACTCCTCTACCTTTTTATAATAAAACATTATTGCAAAGCACAAGACGGCATGGTAGGGCGGCACGGTGGCACAGTGGTTAGCACTGCTGCCTCACAGCGCCAGAGACCCAGGTTCAATTCCCGACTCAGGCGACTGACTGTGTGGTGTTTGCACATTCTCCCCGTGTCTGCGTGGGTTTCCTCCGGGTGCTCCGGTTTCTTCCCACAGTCACAAAGATGTGCATATCAGGTGAATTGGCCATGCTAAATTGCCCGTAGTGTTAGGTAAAGGGGTAAATGTACGGGAATGGGTGGGTTACGCTTCGGCAGGTCGGTGTGGACTTGTTGGGCCAAAGGACCTGTTTCCACACTGTAAGTAATCTAATCTAATCTAATCTAACAAGACACGTAATTTACAATGATGTATGCTGTCCAGGAAGCTCTTTAGCTTAAACCTTTCATGTTGGAATTCTGCAGTTCACCATTTATATGGAGACTCACCATTTTATACTTCTCATGGGAATGCAACTGTCAGAATGTTTGATCAATTTCATCCTTTCTTGTTTCATGCCATCTAGTGAATTGCAGGTTAAGAATGGATTTAAAGTGATTTAAATTTTGCAGAGTTGAAAGAATCCAGGTGAGATAAAGATTATGGGCCTCTGGAAACTGATTCTCTCCTACAGGTATAGTGCACTTTCTATCTGTGAGGATAGGGATACAGACTAGAGAAAACTCAGCCAGAATGCAGACCTCAAAACTTAGGACCAGGAATGGTGATGGCAAATGGAAGGTTTGTGTGGTAGTTGTAAGAAATTTACTAGTTGGCAGGAATACATAACTTTTTTTTTGTAAACTGAATCCAGAGTTCCACATATTATCTTGCCAATTGTTGCCAGGATAAGGGTCACATGAAAAGTTATTGGACAGGGAGGAGGAGAATTGAATTACTGAATAGTCATGAAGTGAAAGTTCCCTAAGTGTATCAGTGGATCAGACATTTCTCTCTCACTAACTGATGATGAGTTTAACTTGAAGGTCGCCACAAGTTGGGTGAGGGGTGAGGTTGAGAAGGCAGGGCCTTTGTGGTGACTTTGGCTAGCGCAGGAATTGAACATGTTCTTGATGTCACTTTTCATTACACCCCATCCAGCCCTTCCCTCGCCCAGTTTGAAAGCAAGATAGTGGTGTAACATTCAGAAATAGTGCTTTAGTACTGCTAGTAAAAGGAAAACTAAAAGATACAAAATAATCAAATCAATAGAGGAAAAGAAGAAATGGTTGACTAAATCATTAGACCCCAATAAGTGTCCTTTACATATGGCATATAAAGAACACGTTGAGCAAATTGCATGTACAGATTCAATTTGGAGGTTATGACATGATAATCATTGCTAAAATGTGACTGTAAGACAGTCAAAACAGAAAGGTGAAGGGATCAGTTACTGGTTCTACAGGAAGAACTGGGAAAGATTGTAAAGTGGGATTAAAGGTGAAATCACGTCATTAATGATAGGGTAAAATAAGCAAGTAGTGGAAACCAATCAGTACAAATGATGAATAGAAGATGAATTATCTGTAGCGGTGGTACGGAAGGAGAAATACAAGAGTTATGAAAATACCAGATTTAGGTAAGGATGACTCCATATAGCAAGTCAGAGATTTTCCATAGAAAACTTGCTAAATTTGTTACGGGATAAAATGTCAAAAGATCAGAGGAAGGTACTTAAAATATTAATTCAATGCAAAATGAATTTATCTTGTACCCCTAAGAATTAAGAGTATAAAATGCCAAAAAAAAGGGAATAATACAAAGTAAAGTGTCAATAGTAAATTACATTACTTTCCTTTTTATAATATTGCTGCCTATTCTACTCTCTTTTTTTCGATCAACTCAGTGTTTGCCCGCTTTGGTTTCTACAAATCTTTAAATCATCAGTCTTACTACTCTTATTTGCAACAGAATAAATTTATCTTAATCTAATAGTAGTTTTAACTTCCCTCGTTAATTTTGGATTGATCTTTCCTGCTCAGTTTTATTTATTTAAAAAAATTGAATAATTCTTTTTGTTTCCCACTGTTTATTTGTCGCTTTAGCTTTTAGTATATTTATCCAGTCGACCTTAATCAGTAATTGACTTTGTCTGTGAATAAGATTGTTACTTGGAGTCATGCAAGGTCAGGCTTCTTTTTATTATTCATGGTGAGCAGTCACTGTTTTGTGCATCCAGTGGATAGCTCACCTACTAAATGGGTCAAGGGTAATTTATTGTTTTTTGCTTTTAAGAGATAAGCTACAGCTTTTAAAAACAGTTGGAATTTTTACATGGAAAACATTACAACTGATCTTTTTCAAACAATAAAAATATGACAGTGCCTAAACCCAAAAATATGTTAGTTAATGTTAATATTAATGCAAATAAGCAATGCTGAAAAATTCAGTGACCTCACCAATGTTGCTATTTTATGATATCTTCATGTTTGTATTTCTTCATATCTCTTATTTGTTGCTCAGCCTTCCACCACCTTGATTATAACATTACAGATTCTTACCACCCCTACTCGCCATCTATGACAATCCCATTAGGGATCATTCACATATAAAGACAAATTTGAACATCATTAATTAACTTTAGAAAAACACAACAAAATCTAATCTTTTAAACAAACAATAAACTTTATTGAATATATTTTAAAAATTCAAGTAAACCAATACAACTAACTTGATGCTCTATTGTTGGATTTTCAAGTTAGAGATGAATAGCAAGTGCTGAAAAATTCCCAGTTCAATGTGGCCATCTAAGGAGAAAGTACTTGGAGTAGCCAGGGACCATTTATATGGAGTTGGGCATATTTGGATGCAGATTGGAGAAAGCCATAGGAGTTCCTGAGTGCACAGGTAGGCTGGTTAAATTACCTGCCTGGGTTTTCTGTGACTTCTTCTTTGACTTTGTCTTAATAGACATGCTTGGCTGAGAGTTCAGACTTCCATTAGTTTGTTGAGCAGATGCAGATGACGAAAGATTGCTTGATTGACATTATTTTTTCTGAGATTTATTTTGCCGTTGCTCAAACTTCATTGAAACAAGACAAAGAGATGTCAAGTGTTTGAAATTTATTCAAGTAATACCTATTAATTGAATTTTAAAAAGCTGCATTAGCAGCTGTTTATTTTAGTTATTGCAAGTTAAACTGGCACTTTTGTAAAGCTTTCCCTTACACACCATGATCTGTGCAGAGTGTATGCTGAATGAATTGGCATAGAATTGCTATAAGGTGGCATGAAGGACATGGGGTCTTTGGGAATGAAGGGACCGGCATGGGCTTCCATAGAGTGTATGAGGAACCATTGAGGTTGTGTCCAGGAGGATGGATTAGGATAGAAGATATAAAGGTTGATGGGAAGGTGGATAAGGACATGTGTTGACAGATAGACATAGGTAAGGCCTTTGAAGTCATATTTTGAAAGGTTCCAGAATCTCAGGCTCACAACTTCGCTGAGTGGCCTCAGAGCAAGATTTCTTGAGAAGTTGGTCTGACTACAAAAAAAGTTATGATAGTCTAGAGGGAGCTGCTTAGCCCTGCATTTCAATCAACTATTCCAGGAGTGCGGGGTGCAGGTTTGCTGCCTTCTCCCATTGAAGCAAAAGTTGGATCACTAAAGAATTGAGTAGAATTCCAAAATCATGTCTAATTTGCTATTTTAATAAGTCATTGGACAATCTGATTTGCAGGCTTTCCAAGTAAACTCTTTAAGCTGACTGCTCTCTGCCATCAGACGATCTGCTTTTCACCAGAAGAGTTACTATATTCTTCTTCTAGTTTTAAGCTAAGGAACTTTTCTGTTTCTTTGCCGATTTCATCTCCAGGGAAGCTGCAAAGTATAAAATATCAAGTCTGCAACTGCTTTCTGGGAGAAATATCATAAGACCATAAGACCATAAGACATAGGAGTGGAAGTAAAGCCATTCGGCCCATCGAGTCCACTCCGCCATTCAATCATGGCTGATGGGCATTTCAACTCCACTTACCCGCATTCTCCCCGTAGCCCTTAATTCCTTGTGACATCAAGAATTTATCAATCTCTGCCTTGAAGACATTAAGTGTCCCGGCCTCCACTGCACTCCGCGGCAATGAATTCCACAGGCCCACTACTCTCTGGCTGAAGAAATGTCTCTGCATTTCTGTTCTGAATTTACCCCCTCTAATTCTAAGGCTGTGTCCACAGGTCCTAGTCTCCTCACCTAACGGAAACAATTTCCTAGCGTCCACTCTTTCCAAGCCATGTATTATCTTGTAAGTTTCTATTAGATCTCCCCTTAATCTTCTAAACTCCAATGAATACAATCCCAGGATCCTTAGCCGTTCCTCGTATGTTAGACCTACCATTCCAGGGATCATCTGTGTGAATCTCCGCTGGACACGCTCCAGTACCAGTATGTCCTTCCTGAGGTGTGGGGAACAAAACTGGACACAGTACTCCAAATGGGGCCTAACCAGAGCTTTATAAAGTCTCAGTAGCACAACGGTGCTTTTGTCCAAATAAATTAACTAAAATAATACTCTAACTTCCACGGTACACTGCTATGACAGTGTGGCATGCTTTGGAATATTCCAATCAAACATGTAAATAAATTATCTTTTATCTTCATTATCCTTTGGTTTTGTGACCAACATGACTAATCTACATCTCTACTGTATGTAATTCAGTGGGCGGCACGGTGGCACAGTGGTTAGCACTGCTGCCTCACAGCGTCAGAGACCCGGGTTCAGTTCCCGCCTCAGGCAACTCTCTGTGTGGAGTTTGCACATTCTCCCCGTGTCTGCATGGGTTTCCTCCAGGTGCTCCGGTTTCCTCCCACAGTCCAAAAATGTGCAGGTTAGGTGAATTGGCCAAGTTAAATTGCCTGTAGTGTTAGGTGAAGGGGTAAATGTGGGGGAATGGGTCTAGGTGGGTTGCGCTTCAGCGGGTCGGTGTGGACTTGTTGGGCCGAAGGGCCTGTTTCCACACTGTAAGTAGTCTAATTACCATTCTTCCCGTCTTTGTTGGTTCTGCTAAGAGGTCCAAAGAGGATCATCCATTATTTAAGTGTTTTCATTTTCAGCTTTAACCTTTAAACATATGTTTGTTTTTAACCAAGGCCTTTTAAAGTGCACAAAGACACAGAACTAAGTTCTGCCACCCTGAGCTAGAAGTATTTGACAACATGTGTTATATGTAAAGCTGTTTTGGGTGATGTGAGGTGGAACTTGGGAACAAAATGTCATTAATTTTATCACAATTACATCTCTAAATTTACTTGCACAACATGGCTTATGGTGTGTGCATCAAAATGAGGTTCATTATATCAAAGGTCCATGTCCTTCCTTTTCGGTGTCCTGCATGTCAACTGTAGTGAAGGTAATGCTGAAATGTCATTTCTGTGTTAATAAAGAACTATTTTGTTTGTGACATTACAAAGGTTCATTGGAACAGTGGCCAATGAAACAAGTCACAGCAGGGGTGATCATCACTGTGGCTGCTCCATCTGCAAAAACATTGATGAGTAACAAATGCACCAGCAGACTCAGATCCAATAGCAACCTCCAGCAAACAGTTTCCATATGAGGAGGTTGCAGTTGAAGGTCCCCTCAGGGTGCAAGGGCACTGGATGCCATTTCATCCAACCGAGCAAGGTGCTATGCTGCTGCATACTGAGTATGTCCCAGAATATCATCGCAGAACTAGAGAGAGGCATGCTTGCCTTCACTGCTTAGATCCTGAGTATTGGAGTTGGGACATCATTTGCGGTTATCCAGGATGTTGGTGAAGTCTCTTCTGGAGTACTGTGTGCAGTTCTGGCCACCTTGATATAGGAAGGAAGTTATTAAATTGGAGAGGAGAAAAGATTTGCCAGGAGTAGAGGGTTTGAATTATTAGGAGAGGCTGGATTGGCTGGGACTATTTTCAATGGAATTCAGGAGGTTGAGGGATGTCCTTTTCGAGATTTATAAAGTCTTGAGGGGCTTGGATAAAGTGAATAGCAGGGGTCTTTTCCCGAGAGTGAGGGTGTTCAAAACTAGGGAGCATATTTTTAGGTGAGAGGAGGAAGATTTTAAAAGGATATGAGGGGCAACTGTTTTACACAGTGCGGTTCCTGTGTGGAATGAACTGCCAGAGGAAGTGTTGGATACAGATACAGTTACAAAATTTAAAAGACATTTGGATGAGAACATGAAAAGGAAAGGTTCTTTTTTAGTTCATTCACCGGTGTGGGCATCTCTTGCTAGGCCAACATTTATTGCACATCCTTAATTACCCAAATGACAGTTAAGATTCAACACATTGCGGTCGGTCTGGAGTAACATGTAAGCTGACTAGGTAAGGATGGTAGGTTTCCTCCCTAAAGGACATTAGTGAATCAGATGGGTTGTTTTTCCTGACAACCACCAATGGAATCATGGTCATCATTAGACCCTTGATTTCAAATATTAATTGAATCCAAATTCCATCATCTTCTGTGCTGGATATGAACCCAAATCCCCAGAACATTACCTGGATCACTATATTAACAGCCCAGCAATAATAGGCAATTGCCTCCCCTGAAAGTTTGGGGGGATATGGGCCAAAAGTGGGTAAGTGGGATAGTTTAGTTTGGGAACATGGTCGGTGTGGACTAGTTGAACTGAAGGGTCTGTTTCCATGCTGTATGATTCTACGACATGTGTATCACCCAGGTCATTCTATCCAGGTGGCCATTAAGGTAACAACTGAGTTAATTTTTCATGCAAGTGGCTGCTTCCAAAAAAAATCAACTGAAGACCTATGTGGGATCTTTTCATCCTCAACCCACAAATGTGCCAAGGCTATTATTGGCTCAACACTTCAACTCCCCCTCCTTCTCCACCAAGAACATGCAGGTCCTTGGACTCCTCCATCGCCAGACCATAGCAACACGATGGTTGGTGACCTCCTTCCACCTATCGCATTTCCAACGCCCCTCCCCCAAGTCCCTCCTCCCTACCTTTTATCTTAGCCTGCTGGGCACACTCGCCTCCTTCCTAAAGAAGGGCTTATGCCCTTAACGTCGATTCTCCTGTTCCTTGGATGCTGCCTGACCTGCTGAGATTTTCCAGCAACACATTTTCAGCTCTGATCTCCAGCATCTGCAGTCCTCACTTTCTCCTCAACTCATACAAACTACATCAATTCATATTGTTTCTCTGTGAAGAGGTCTATGCTTCAGCCTGGGCAGTGGGTTTCTGTGGTTTCTGTAGATATATGGCTAGAGACTATATACATATTATATTGTGAGTGCCATATCATAACACAAACTTCATTAATACAAAAGGGTTCCATTTTATCAATGCAGAGTTCACCTGTGATAATCGGTACCAATCTTAGAAGTCTGAGCCAAATATCCTAGTAGCTGCTAAGGTGCCTACTTCCTTGAGAACTGTCAGGTTTCTACTTCATTTCATAGGCTGTACGCCTTACAAAAAAGATTACTGGGAGCGGTGGGTTGCCCTATGCGACCAAGAGCAATGACTTCATTATGCAAACCCCTGTCTAATGCTGAGCACATATACAATGCAGCCCATTCTTCTGCCAGAGCCAGCATGGAACAGTGTACAGCATCCTGAAGATGAAGTTCAGGTAATTGGAGCAGTCTGGGGGAAGACTTTGCAGTGTCGTGGAGACAATGCTGTGCTCTGTACAGCTGGAGCAGTCAAAGAGGAGCTATGATGGTGCCTGGGAGAGCAGCAGTTTTCTTAAGAGAAAGATGTGGATGGATATTGAGCAGGAGTAGCATTGCCTTCACTATGATAGAGTGTTGCGGTGTTGTGGGCACCCAAGCCAGAAAGAACTGATTTTACATCTACTTTCAATAGATCTGAATTGTTTGAAGTGATCATTCATTGACTATACGTTTATTTTTGCTTGAAAGGCAAATATCTCCTGTCTATTCCCATCGTGCAGCTTGTTTTGCTTTGTTTGTACTTTGTTTTTCCTGTCGTTCAATTAAAGTTAACATTTCCAAACTGTTGAAGGCTTTCTAACATGATTTTCTCACTTTGAGCAATGACAAGATGCTGTGTTATGCCGAGCATCTCAGAATGAGTAGCACTCACTTAGACAGGGTTCTAAGATGGTATGGCACGAAGGATGGGTAGCCTGTGTGGTTTCATTATTGTAGATGCAATTGCAATGACAGTCAATCAGGCAAATGCCGATGTAAAATAGCAATGCATTTACAAATGTGAATTTCTATTTCCAATGAAATATTATCCATTCCACACATATGCTTTCAGGAGCTGATCATTTCTCTCCCACTGTGTGTGCTGTAAAGGACTTTTTGTGGCCTGCAGCATTTGAACTAACGCACAGTGGCAGAAATCCTAGATTGTCCCAGCAATGATGAGCTGCAGCTACTTCCTATTCCAAGTATTGTCTGCTGTATAACTATGATAACCATGTTTGATAGCTTGATAAGTTACAAGGTATAAACTTTCACTGGACCAGCAACATGGAAGAGAGAGTCTCAGAACCAGGAGACATTTTGTTGAATGCTTCATTGCCTGTAAACTATTAAATGCTTTTCAAATTCAGAAAGGGTGATAAGTTCTTACATGCTTATACAAGCAAGGTTTGCTATCTGAAGTATTCTTCATGTTAGGATTTTCATGAAGGTCAGCCAACTTGATTGTATTTCTGTTTTCTGAGAAGTATATATCAATGGCTTACTTTTACACAAATGTAAGTTTGCATTTCATTAGCTAGTTACTTATTTTTCAAGAATATCGCTTTCTACCTTTTCACCCTGTTAACCCATGAGTGATGCGCATACTGGCTATAAATGAAACTTTATAATGCTTTCAAGTTGCACTGAATGCAACCTTAGCTAATCACTAAAGAACACATGAATAAGACCTTAGGATGACTGCACTGTGATTATTTCCTGAACCCTTCTGTCTCCTGCGCAGTGCATTTGTGTAAAACAAATTCAAGGACAGTGGTCGAACCAAAGATATGCCACATCATTCACAACATAAGACTATTGCATGGCAATACATAATACTAGCTACCACTAAACACTTCTTTCATGCGACATAATAACAGTGCCAAGACTGTTTACACATTTACTTCACAGACAATATAAGGATTTACACTATTCAGTTGGAATATAAATATTGGCAATACAAGCACAGATTCAAAACATCAAGCAACACCATGAGGTAAAGCCTTGAATTGATTGCAGACTACTTCCAGATCAGGCTGCCACAGTGAATAATTTTCTAAGATGAATAACTTGAAGCCCTAACACAGTTAGGACCGTGGTGCACTGAGTGTTACACATTTTATGTTATACTCTTACACTTTTCTGCTTATGTATTGGTTTAAATCATGAGGGAAGGTCTACTGGCTCAGACCATGAATTGTCTACTGATTTCGCTGAGTACTATTAAAAATTACATACATAGATCAGAAAATAACAGAAGAAATAGGAACAGGAGTATATTAATCAGCCTCTCAAGCCTGCTCTGCCAATAATCAAGATTATAACTAATCTATGCCAGGCCTCAAATCTTCTTTCATGCCATCTCAGCATAGTCATCAATACCCTGATAGATTTTTGAAAATCTATTGACATTCTCTTTAAATGCTTCCAAAGATCTAGTTTCCACAGCTCTCAGGGGGAGGGAATTCCACACATCCACGACCCCTGGGAGAAGAAATTCCTTCACATGCCAGTTTTAAATTACTGTCCCCTTATTCTGTAAGTATGTCCCTTTGTTCAAGATTCCCTCACTAGTGGAAACATTTTTTTCAACATCTACCTTGTCAAGCTCCCTCAAAATCATGTGTATTTTAATTAGATCATTCTTCTAAACTCTAATGAACAATGGCCTAACCTGTTTAGCCATTCTGTAAATCAAAACCTTCATCCCAGGACTTAACCTGGTAATAAATGATAAAAAGCAAAGGAGGCCAACAACAAAGATTTGGGAAAGAAAAGTTTGAAAAATTGAGAACGTAAATTAAACTTCCAAACGCACATTGGTGTGACAATGTGTCAGGAGGTGGCTGGCAGGGGGAGTCTTTTTTTTATTCTCCTCAAAAGTGGAATGTTTTTAGTGTGGATTGTTGATATCAGGTTTAGTTTAGTTGGCATTCTTGCTTCAGAGTTAAAAGGTTGTGGATTCAAGTGCCACATCAGAATTAGTGCACTAAATTCAAACATGACACCCCATTGTCATACTGAGGAACTGTGTAATAATGAGTGCCCTAAATTCTAGGCTGACACCCCACTGTAACACTGCAGAAGTGCTATACTGTCAGACGTGATGACTTTTAGATGCCACATTAAGCCAAGGCCTCATGTACACTATTAGGTAGATCCACAACACTATTTCAAAGGAGAGTTATCCCTGGTGTCCTGGCCAATATTTATCCTTAATTATGTTGTTATTATTACTTTGTTTGTGGGAGCTTGTGATGATCTAATTAACCATCTAATTTCTTACATTATGAAAGTGACCACATTTCAAAAGTAGACAATTGTCTCTAAAGCACTTGGGAGGCCTCTTGAGGTTATGAAAAGCCTTATAAATGCAAATCTTCCTTTTAACAAATCTTCCTTGCTTTGTCTAATGTTCCCATCCCATTTCAGAACTTTTTAAACTGCATTTCACCCAATGGTTTGATGTGTCATGGATATAATTATATTGGAGAGTCAGGCATATTTTAATGCAATATTGTGCAAAATTTGTATTGACCTGTTTTTCTCGAAGTTTGTCTCATAAAGAAATCACAATTAGTTACATTTTGAAACATAATCAAATAGCCTTCTTAGAGATGTCTGCAGCCTTATTTAGCTCAGGGTCTGTGTAATTTATTTTCCTTCCTGGACAATTCTACTAGTGTCAACCAAATACAGTTCACGTCCAGAAAAAGTGTCAATTTTAAGTAGAAGTTTGGGACAATTAATCAAAGTCAGGGGCCACCAGCTGAAACTAATTTTATCAAATCATTAATGTTACAGCAGAGAAGAAAATAGAACTGGGTATTCCTGGAGTATAAGATTGAATGCCATGACTGAATGTCAGGAAACAAATCTCCTCAGTTCTTCACAGGAAATTGTCTATATCTACATCATCAGGATTGTCTACATTGATATGGTTAATTAGAAATGTCCACCAGTGTGTGTTATCCTGTGCTAAAAACTGACTAACAAAATAATTTTGCAAAGATGTTGGTCAAAAGCAAATCAGTTCTATTGCAGAACATTACTCAGGATGTTTAAACATTATTTCTTTCTAAATACTGTATGCAAAATTTTGCATCCCAAGTGTTTAACACCAGCATTAGCTGAGCTAAGAAGTTCAGTAAGTGAAGGAACAAGTCTCATCTATAATGAATTAGCTAATTTCAGTCAGTGGTGCAACAGGAGTGCTTAATGTTGTCAGTTCCCCTAAGGCAAACTCAGTCAGTATTCCAGCTCCTGATTATTATCAAATGCATCTGGAACACACCCAAACTGAAAACTCTCAAAACTTTCACCATTCAGCTATGATTTCCTTCAGTTAATGGTTTGGAAGCAATCTTGTATCCAAGCTACAAACATTAATCTATTTTCTATTGCTGACCAATCCATTGTGCAGTTCCAGCTTTGCTAAGTTTATTTCCATTTATCACTGCTCAGATTTCTATGCTTTACAAATGAGTATTCTGCACAATATTATTTTTCTAGTCTAGAAATTCAGCTTATGAGACAGTTTCTTTTGTTTGTGATAATAAATTAATTTATGTAAAGTGAAACCACTTTTCACTTTTTCTGTTATTATGAAATGGAAAAATATAGTTTTGAAAATCAAAAGAAGTTGACAGAGATTTTACCTCCATCAAATAACCTCCCATAACTATAAGCACTTATTATGGTCTTCTCAAGGGGAGTATTTCCTGTATATAGGCTGTTTTGAATGTAACCACAGATCCATGTTTATGGTGTGAAATCATCAGAAATAATTTTTCAATGAATCTTTTACAGTCAAATACTAAATTCATCCATCAAGTATGTGGCCACGTAGGCAGAAAGGTTTAAATTTTGATTCACTGTTTGCAACTAGTGAGGATGGTGGGGTGCATGATGATCCTGCATGGTCTATATTTTGGTATGGAAAATCAGCAAACATCACAACTTTCAATCACAATCCAGTCTAATTGGATGTGTACATTTTTGGATGTTGGTTGTGAACAAGATCAAGTAAAGCTGGGAAACCCACACAATTAAATAATCGACTGACTGTCATTGTTGAGGATTTATGTGAATAGCGACTCTTACAAAGGGTATTGCAGACAAAACGTCAGGAACAGTGCCTAAGGTTGGGAGAAAACTGCCTTGAATGGATAAGAGGTCGAAAATGATGTCATTTCTTTCTCATAGGTTGATTTATAACTAATAATATTAAAAGTAATCCTGTATTAACAGCAAGGTGAAATTCTTAGCTAAGAGCTCTAAGGAGTCCAAAATTCCAGAGCAACAAGTTGAATTAATTATTGAAGTATCTAGGCACCTAATGAGTGTGAATTGACAAGAGAGAATTCAGGGGAGAAGAAAGACGACCTGCTGGTACAAAAGGAAGCACATGTACTAGGAACTGATGAACTAAAGAATAGGCTCCATCAATTCACTGCCAGTGATTTGCACGAGCTGCATCAAATGTAAGTTTACAGAATTCAACAAGAGTAAAATGCAAATGGACATATTATAAAACAGCAAAAAAAACTTTTATTTTCCAAGATATTATAATGATCATACTTTGGAAGTTTGTGAAAAGTTTAGATTACCCCTCATCTCAAATTACCCCTCAAGGTAAAATGAAAACAAGTTTGAGGGTAGGCCCAAAGTTGGAAGATCACATAGATCAATTCTAAATACTCATAACTTGGAGACCAGCTGCACGTTAGGTCTACTTACTTTAGAGAAATGCATTTTTAACTGAATGTGATTGTAGTTTAGAAATGAAAAATACAGAGAGGATCCATTCTAGTTAAATAAGTTATTGAAGGATAGTGTCATGATCATGGATCATAACCCTGGATCAACAATAGTATCACTGAACTTTTAATTCCAGCATGTTTTTGTTTTTTTAAAATGAGTGATAACAAAAAGATGATCATGGATATAAATTCACTGGCTGCCAAGAGGGGAGTTCTAGAACCTGTACAGTTAGGAAAAGATTAAGATTAACTGGGAGGAGATAATGAGAGGCTGACTTCCCAACATCCCTCTCACCAGGATACCATTTCCTACTGATATGCATGTCTTTTCTCTTTACAATGAAATTTAGAAAGCAGGGTCTAAAAGTGAACTTAAATTCTGGTCTCTGTGTGTTAGTAACTTAATGACTAGTACATGGACTTCGTAACCATGAAGGTCACAACTTTGAGAACAGCCATTAAACACTCCTGCAAAAGTAAAGAAAGGGAAAAAAATCTCTCTCACTCTGAATGTCACCAGTCAGTCACTGCCAAAAGAAGGCAGGATAAAACTACCATCATCAAAACTTTCAGTTTTATCCAGTATAATGGTTATAACATTTACTATCCTCTCCTCACCGAAACCACCTATCACTATCCCACATACCTTTCCCTCAGCGCCACCTCCCTCCCCCATTTATTTCTCAGCTCCCTTCCCCCTCCCCAGTCCTGATGAAGAGTCCAGCCCAAAGCGCCAATTCTCCAGATCCTCAGATGCTGCCTGACATGCTGTGCTTTTTCCAGTGTCACACTCTATCTACTCTCTTCACCAATGACACAGCAAGTGGCCTGTGCATTTCTAAAGCTTTTATCTTAAATTGGCTTTTTTAAAAGCATAAGTTCATTTAATTTGGAAGTAAAGTATCCACAAGAGAAGGTATACTTTTTTAATCAACCTTGTTGTGACCAATCAGGGGTTAAATCAAATAAAGAGGAGCCACTTCATCTAACCTCACCCAGGAGCTTGATGGTTTCGAGTATCCTGTCTGGAACTGCAACTATTTGTGGGAACCTTGCTTTGGATTGGTCACAATCATAAGGTCGATAATACCAGTGTGCATGTTTACATATGAGTGAATTTCCAAGCTTCTGCTAGTTATGGAGAGCACCATAAAAATTCAGCCCCATAATAAATAGGGTTATTATTAATAAAAGTGTTAATTCAGTGCTACAAAATGCTAAACTTTATTGACAGTCATCACCCTATACCCAAATAAACAATATTTCTGGATCCACTGTAGCCATTTTTAAAAAGTTAGAATTTTAAAAGTTCCTGAAAAGAAAGGATGTTTGTGCTGTAGAAAATAAATTGGCTAGTTAGCCATGGTTAGGTGTGATAGATTCAAATAGTTCTCTGGATCTTTGCTGAGATGAATTTTTCCTTGAATCATCCGCAAGTTAATTTCTTTTATTCTTTTTCTTTGTCTTCCAGGAAGTTACAGGGAATGTAGGCAGATTAATGGTTTTCTTAGTATACTAAATTTGAACAGATCAGATTTAAGTTACTTGATAATCTTGTCTGACCTTTGGCATATGTTGGAATATAGTTACCATTTGACAATCAATGCAAGAAATTGATGAATAAATCAAATTGACGCAAGTTGTATTTAGGAGAACATTCTCAAGAGGATAATATTTAAATGTTGCTGTTGAATGTTAAAAGCCATTTAATGATTCCATAGTGAAAATTCAGAGAAGTGTTTTGGTTTAGCAGGAACTGCAGAATTACTACATGGCTTGGTTCAAAACTAACATGGATTAATTACTGTGAAGTTATCAAAGTAGCTGCTGCAGGTTAATTCTGACCTACAGCCACTAAAAAACTAGAAATGACCATTGTGGATAAGGCTGTATTAGGGATATAATTAACAACTAGCACCTTTTTTCCTGAGATGGCTCAGTTAATAATCCTACAATTACCAGCAGAGACTTTAGAAACACAACAACACCCTTTAATCTAAAAATGGAATACCTGAAGATCCTAAGACAAAGTCAGACATGATGAAATATTGTTTTAATTATGTAAGAATTCTAGAACGAAACTATTAGAACTTTGAACATAGTTTTTTTTGATAAATTAATCACTGAAAAGTAGGATTTATGGCAGATCTTCATCATTAAGGGATAAACTTAAAGTATTACTGATGAGGGACGGAACAAACGTTCTCAGCAGCAGTGTTTCTAGAATAAAAAAGGTGGGTTTGTAGACATGGCCAACAAAACGTTTGAGGCATAACCAATTGTTTCCAACCAATTTTGGTTTCACAAGCTAGTTCAAATTGGAGCTTTTTTTGATGAAGTAATGCAGTTGAGAGAGAAGACTCATTTACATGTGGAGAGGTGACAGCCTAGTGGTATTATCGCTGGACTGTTAATTCAGAGATCCAGGTAATATTCTGGGGACCAAGTCATGGCAGACAACGGAACTTGAATTCAAAACAAAATCTGGAATTAAGATTCTAATGATGACTAGGAGACCATTGCCAATTGTTGGGAAAATGTCCCTTTTGGAAAGACTGCTATTCTCACCTGGTCTGACCTACATGTGACACCAGACCCATATCAATGTGGTTGACTCTTAACTGCCCTCCGGGCAATTAGGGATGGGCAATAAATGCTGCCTAGCCAGCAACATCCTTGGCCCATGAATGAATAAAAAAATGTTTTGAACTTGATTTTAATAGGGTGGCATGGTGGCTCAGTGGTTAGTACTGCTGCCCTACAGCACCAGGGACCCGGGTTCGATTCCTGCCTCGGGTGACTGACTGTGTGGAGTTTGCACATTCTTACCCGTGTCTGTGTGGGTTTTTTCTGGGTGCTCCAGTTTCCTTCCACAATCCAAAGATGTACAGGTTAGGTGAATTGGCTATGCTAAATTGCCCATAGTACTCGGTGCATTATTTAGGGGTAAATATAGGGTAGGGGAATGGGTCTGGGTGGATTACTCTTCAGAGGGTCAGTGTGGAGTTGTTGGGCCAAAGAGCCTGTTTCCATACTGTAGGAAATATAATCTAATATTGAATCATAAGTTAAAGATGCAGTTTTAGAAGTGGTTATCTAAAAAGTGTGAATTACTGTGTATAAATTATTTCCAGCTCTAAAAGGATACTTGGATGACCTGCATATTGATGCATATGAATGAAAACTCACAGGCAATGTATCATTGGGACTTCAAAGTTTAAAAGTGGCATTGAATTTTCTAAGGAAGTTCTTTCTTACTAATGATTCAATTATTCACTGTGTTGAAATCCATTAGTCATTAGCCTTGCTCACTGTAATTGTCACTAGAATTTGTTACCTAAGTATTTTGTTATTTTTTGACTGCAGATGACCCCACAGTCCAGGAAATGAACTTGCCATTGCAGACAGGAGAGATGATCATTATTGTGACTGTGCTGATCATGTGGGCAGGTAAGGGGCTCCTATTTCTGGCAGTTGCTTTTCTGCTAACTAAGTTAGTTATTCATGCAGAGTATGCCTTTGTTGATTTGTTTAAGCCAAAATTAATGATTGTCAACTCGAGTTGGCATTGCCCTTTCATTCGGAGTGATACGTTTGTTGATCTTTTGGTTTAGCAGTAATTTCAGAACTACTGTATGAATTGGTTCAAAAATAACATGGAAGAATTATTGTGAAGTGATCAAAGTCACTCCAGTCAGATAATTCTGACCTACAGCTACTTTACAAAAAGCTAATGGGTAACTAGAGAGTCCATTGTGGATAAGGACAGACTAGTAGTGATATAACAAACAATTAGCACCTTCTTTTTAAATAGCTTTTCTGATGATCCTACATTTACCAGCAGAGCCTTTAGAAATGCACAATGCCAAATCAATCCTTTCTTGCTTCCACTGCTCTCTTTGCTGTGGATAAACTCCATGGACTTTATACCTTCTCGAAATGTAATTCCTAATTATGCATCTGTTCTTTGATGTCCTAGTTTATTCTATATAATGTGTTGCTGGAAAAGCACAGCAGGTCAGGCAGCATCAAAGGAGCAGGAGAATTGAGGTTTCGGGCATAAGCCATTCTTCAGCCCGAAAGGTCGATTCTCCTGCTCCTTTGATGCTGCCTGACCTGCTGCGCTTTTCCATCAACACATTTTTCAGTTCTGATCTCCAGCATCCGCAGTCCTCACTTTCTCCTTATTCTATATAATGGCCGGCAGCACAAGTAAAAATCCTCAGTAGAACCATTAACTGGCAAAACCTTATTTTAATAATGAACTTAATAACTTGAAGAATGTGCACCCAACAATGTTCTAGCTCACCAGCATACTACCGTATCATGTAGTTTAGGTTGCATAGAATGAAATCATGATACTTCATTGTGAAGAGTGATGAGATTTGGATTCACCTAAGTAAGTTATTTTCACAAGTTCTTTAATGGCTTAATTAAGAATTTTCTTGATATTCTGATTAAATGCATGATGATTATCTGTTGTCAACAATAAGATCAACTAACTACAGTAAGAGAATGGCTACACCCATATTAACATAAGGAACAGGTTTGGAAAAAAGTCATAATTAAAAGTTCATCATTACTGATGAGAGCAATGAATGAGAAGACATACAATTCCTTTAGCTTGTGTCATAAAAAGAGGATTCTTTGCATTGAAGCTGAACAGGAGCAGTACTGGAGAGAATGTGTTCATTTGGAGAAATCCAGAGAGCTTGACAATGAGAGGACCTAATTTTCTTTTAATCTGCTGCAGTCGTCCACCTAGCTGTTGATCAAATTGAATGCCATGTTAGTGGCCAGGAGCACATTTGAGCAACACGCTGCTGTATGGATGGATGGATTTCAGCAGTCAGTAGAGGCTGAAGACTCTGTGCTTTGGTTGATGTTAAGTAGGAAATAAAAATATTGAGGCCACCATTAAGAATGAAAGGAATGGGGACATCAAAGATGGAGGAGGTCAAGATTTCCTTGTGAGGAAAACTGCTAAGACATTTTCTTCCTGAGCTATGAGGAGCTGATCTCAAACAGTTACCAACAGCACAGCACCTCTTGCCTCAGATCTGTCTCTCCTTCATCACCAAAGCGTGGTTTTTAAATGTTAAGTAGGCCTTGCCTGCCTTTGCAGGAGCCTCATCAAAAGCCTGATTTGTAGTTGTCATTAGAAACAAGTTAAAGTCAAGCAATAGATTCTAAAGGAATTCATATGAGTGCACATTACAGGGAGAAGCCTGGTTCAAAAATCACTCCAAGCTTTTCTGAGAAATATTATAGGGATATTAAGTGGTTCAGTTCTTTTTCAGAATCCTTGCAGAGTGAAATATATATGTTGAGTTTTCATGACAATGAAAACGTGGTTGGGAATGGTTGTTTGAGATAAGGAAATGCAGAACTTTACTTGAAAACAGCAAATACTTGTGAATTGATTGTTTGATGTTTTCAGTTGTGCAGAAAAATGAAAAGGAAAACGTAAATGCACAGGAATATATTTCCACTTCTGACACTGTTTATAGTTATTACTGCCTGATACCTGCAGACAGATGTGTATTTTAAAGCAAAGCTCACAGTATTCAGTCATGTAAGTAAGGAAGAAAAATGTGTTTGCATAGGACTACTTTGTGTGGCAACTTGCAGACTGCATCAGTTCTCTGGGACAAACACCGCAAGGGGCTATACCTGCATGGTCCATGTGTCCCTCTTCACTGATATCAATGAGGAACACTTCAGAGACCTGTGGTAATACATGCCTTCAGGAAATCTACCTAAATCTGTGTCACACTACTTGAAACATTGCTACATGAATAAATACCGCTCCCTAAACAGTATTTGATGTTATCCTTAAAACATATACAATGGCAGAACTAGTTATGTCACTTTTTTAGTCTCCAGCATTGCTTTTAAGTTTTCATTACAAAAAATTTGGTTTAATCTGTCATCATGTAGATAATTTAACTTGTCCAATAAATGGGTCAGCATAATGCTGCCAAGGAAATGCAGGAGGGTATTTTTGTGTGGGTGGTGTAACTGGCCACTGGAGGCACAGCTGAACAGATGGACTGAACATGTGTTATTTTTAGGTTTAGGTTATTTGCATGTTTCAGAAACTGTTTCAGCAGAATCCTACTCCTTGCTTGGCCTGGCACCTAGGAGAAATAACATCCAGTGGGTTATTCACGTCTCCAGATAAGCTCAGATGAGATTTATATTTATTGATAGACTGTACCTGATGGTAAGACTACTGAGCTGTGCATTACAGGTTCCAATGTCCTACAATGGTACTAACACTTGGTTACTAAGGTCAGAGTCACTTCACAGTTTACTTTAAGGGGTCATCTGAACATATAATGTAGAACGTACAGCAAAGGAACAGGCCCTTCGGCCGACCATGTCTGTGCCAACTGGGTTGCCATTCTAAACTAATATGGCACTATTCTCTATCTGTTCATTTGTCTGTCTAAACGCCTGTTAAACTTTGCTGATGCATCTGTTTCCACCATCTACTCTAGCAGGTCAGACCAGGCACCTACTACCCTCGGTGTAAAAAAATTATTTCACAAATCTACCTTAATTATTTCCCCTCTCACCTTAAACCTATGCCATCTTATTTATGAAATTTCCAACATGGGAAAAAGGTTCTTGACTACCCATTCTATCTATGCATCTCATTATTTTGTGTACTTCTATCAGGTCATCCCTCTGCCTCTGATGCTCTAGTGAAAACAATCCAGGTTTGCCCAACCTCCCCTTATAGCTAATATTCAGGCAAATCTCTTTTGCATCTTTTCCAAAACCTCCACATCCTTCTTAGCATCCAGAACTGCACTCAATACACCAAATATGGCCTCACAAATGTCTTACACAGCTGCAACATAACTTGTTAACTATTAGACTCAATGCAAAGGCAAACATGCCGTAGCCTCCTTTACCACCTTTGCCACTTTCATGGAACTATGGACTTGCACACCAAGATTTTTCTGTAGATCAATGCTCAAAAGGGTCCTACCATTAATTGAATGCTTTCCTCTTGTATTTGACTTCCCAAAATGCATCATCTTACACTTGTCCAGGTTAAAGTGCATCTGCTGTTTTTTTGGTCAGCATTCCAACTGATCCATACTTTCTGTATCACTTGATAACCATCCTCGCTGTCCACAACTCCCCCAATTTTCACAAACAAAAACTAAAATTACTGAAAGGTCTGGCAGCATCCGCAGAGAGAAACTGGAGTTAATGTTTCAGGTTGAGTGACCCTTCCTCAGAATTACCTGAATTTTCATCAGGTCTACAAATGTATGAATCACCCCACCTACATTTTCATCCAAATTATTATGTACGTTTTATATAACAAACAATAGATGTCCCAGTACTGATTCTTGTGCAATGCCACTGGTCCAAGACCTCCAGTCAGAAAAGCGCATCTCCCCAGCTATCCCCTGTCTCCTCTGACCAAGCCAATTTTGTATCCAATTTGCCAACTTGCTGTGAATCCCATACTTAATCATCTGGACTAGTTTACCATGAGGGACTTTGTCAAATGTTTTAGTGAAGTCTACGTAGACAACATCCACTGCCCTACCCTATCTTTGTCACTTCCTCAAAAAACTCAATCAAGTACGTGGAACAAGACCTTCCCCACATAAACCCATGCTGACTATCCCTAATAGGTCCATTCTTTTCCAAATGTGAATAAGTCCTGTCCCTAAGAACCTTCTCGAGTAATTTCCCTACCACTGATGTGAGGCTCTATGACACAACACATTCACGTGGAATTCCTTTATTTGTTATTCTCCCAGGCTCACTACCATATTTAAAATTAGTAAGTTTCCTGTTGCTTTTAGTATAGTAATAGAGGAACTTTGCATCATTATCATTCAACAATATCTCTAGCCCATAAATTTGTAAAATAAATTATAAAAGTCCCTCTCCAATGGTGGAAAGAACTCTCACCTGTGTACTGTAAGCACTGTTTCATTTCATGGAACAATTCTTTGTTATTTAATAGTACAGTGCATTATTTCTATAGTTTCATTTCATCCCTAGATATAAATGTGCAGTACAAAAATTGAAATGTTTATACTGGTAATAGGTTTATGTAATAATTTTATAAATCAGAGACAAAGTAATTGACAAGAGTTGTTGGTTTTGGGGATTCTTTGACACAGGCTGTGGTGATTTGAATGGAATTCAGCAGGTTGAACTGTTAAATTCATCCTATTCCCATTTAATAATATGCTGTGCAGTGCTGTAAAGGGAAATGTGGGTATGTGTAGATTATGTCTCCGAGAGGCTTTACTGCAAACTAGTATTAAAAGATATGAACTGCTTCTCTACATCATCTCAGAGGGCCACATTTCAAAACTGTGAGCCCCTGCTGCAAAGAATGAATGTTAAAGTTATTCAAATAAAATACATGATACAAGGGAGTTTTGTAGCAGGGGTCAATGGCATACACAGATTGGGATGTTCAACCAGAAATAATGCTAGAACCATCTTATCCTAAAGAAGTAGACTTAATAATTTACAAGAATGTTATGGCTTTGGTCACATACTATTCTGTTCATAAAGTATGTCAGTGGCGTATTTTATTGCTCAATTTTTAGGAGGACGTCTCTTATGTAAAGCAATGTTTTTTATTATGTTACATTGTGCCTGAACCTCTAGAGTTGAATGGCCATTATTGCAAATGTACCACAGCAAAGGATTACTTTTAAATCATAGGTGACCCTTTTGTTCATAAAGTCATAACCAGAATGATTTAATTTTTGGCTGAAGAAAAATTAATCAAAATATGAATATCATAATTAAATTCATATAAGTTCAGCTGGTTAGTAGCCTGGTTAAGTGGCCTTCGTTTGCCCTGAGCTGGGGAGCATTCAGAAGTTCAAATGAGGGAAAAGGATTGGCCTCTTAAAGCCATGCTCCTGTGCTTGATTCTAACCTGCCTGATCACCCCACAGGGAGCAACAATAAAAGTAGGCTGTCTTTGCAGTCATGGAGCCCCTCAGTGTAGGCATCAGCAGGCAGTCTTCAGAACCAGAAGCCTAATTGACCACCAGCTTCTAAGAACCAAGACATCAATATCAAGGCCAGTGACAGGTTGAGAAGCTCATCAGTCCACTCTTAAGAAGTTGATTGTTATGCAATATGACGAGCTTTCTCAGCAATGGAAACAGCGATTTAGTCAACACCGAATATGCCCATCCTCACATTTAGTCTTAATAAGGGAAAAGGTCAGCAAATCCTTTTTCACAATATGCATTCTTGTTTGATTTCTATTTTAGTTGTTCAGAGAGGAATATCATTCTTGGATTACTCCTTGTTCTGTTCATATTCTTTTTAGAAGAGGTTGCATGCAGGAACCAACAAGAGTGGGACGATATGGAATATTTCACAAAGGATAAGTGGAATCAGCACTGATGACTAAATGGCAGCAATTAAATTCAATGATAGTACTCATGTTTGTGATTTCTCCTATATTTGCAGACAAAAGGCTTATGAATGAGTGGTTATTTGTTTGTTTAATGCTAAATAAGCATTACCATCAAGTTAAGCTTTCAAATTTTTCTTTTGACCTATCCTTTGTATTGAAATCCATTTTGTTTAAAATGTGCTTCTCAAATTTTCAAATGACAACTCAAATCACACCAGCTGACAGGGTACAGGACATCAATGATATAGCACAATTAAACATGATTTTTTTTTCTGATAGTCTTGTAATCATCTCTTCAAGTAACTGTGCATATATTTTCATTCTTCGAGCTCTCAACAGAAAACCTTACTCTAAAGGCAGATTTCATCTGTTCTCACTTCATGACTTATTTAGCACATCTGCAAGATCAATCTGAACATAAGATTATCTAATAAAATGCTCCCCATTAGAGATGACTTAAGTTAATAGATCTAAAATTGAAATGGCTCTGATTTGATGATGTAAATGTACAATGAATCAATATCTTACACAATATTTTCTATTATTGGCGCTCACTGCTGTCTAATTGATTGATATCAGCTTATTAGCTATCAAACTCACACTGCATCTTTACACAATGCTGATTAAACAATTGTTTCCAGAAATGGCTGCAGGATAAGCTGTAATGTCTTGATCATTTGTGGTAAGAATACAGTTGTCTTCAAAGAACTAGTGATGGATTTGTCTCTGTTTCTTTGGAACACACAAAGTCAAAGACAGAAGCCAAATTCTCTACATTTTAACAATGTTCTTGTTGGTCAATCAACAGTGAATGCAGAAAATATTGGAGAAAATCATATTTCTCCAGATAATTCCAGGAAAATTCCAGATACACCACTTGTCATTGTACATATTTGAAAATTATTTGTCTGTTAACTTGGCAATAATTCAGACCTCAAAATATATGGAAAAGGCTGTTTACTGCTAGAAATGAGAAAAGTGATCCACTGCTGAAGTACAAATTATGTTTAGTACTGACCTCGCTGCTTTCATCTAATAACACTACAAAATACAGAAGCAGAACAAGACACTTCAACTCATCTAGTATGCTCTGTCATTCAGTGAGATCATGGCCAATCTAATGGGCAGTACGGTGACACAGTGATTAGCACTGCTGCTCACAGTGCCGGGGACCTGGATTCAATTCTAGCTTCAGGTGACTGTGTAGAGTTTCCGTTTCTGCATTGGTTTCCTCTGGATGCTCTGGTTACCTCTCACAGTCTAAAGATGTTCGTGTCAGGTCCATTGCCTGTGTTAAATTTCCCCATAGTGCCCAGTGGTGTGCAGGCTGGGTGGGTTGGCCATGGTAAATGCGGAGTATGGGCATTGGGTGGTTCTGGGTGGGATGCTCTTTAGAAGACTGGCTCAGACTTGATGGGCTGAAAACAGAACATAGAAGAGTACAACACAAGAGAGGGGCCTTCAGCCCATGATGTTGTGCAGAACATGATGTCAAATTAAACTAATCCCTTCTGTCTGCCCTTGGGCTATATCCCCCCACTTCTTGCATATTCATGTGCTGATCTAAAAGACTTTTAAATGCCCTATTGTATCTGCCTCCACCATCACCCCTAGCAAAACGTTCCAAACTCCTATTCCCCTCTGTGTAAAAAAAGTGCCCCTCACAAGTCCTTGGAATGTTCTCCTTCTCACCTTAAATGCATGCCCCTGGTTTTAGACATTGCATTTCCAGGAAAAAGATTCTGACTGTCAACCTTATCTATGCACCTCATATTACAGACTTCTATCAAGTCACCCTTCAGCCTCTATTGTTCCAGAGCAAACAGCCCAAGATTTTCTAGCCTCTCCTTATAGATCATACCAGCTAATCCAGGCAGCATCCAGGTAAACCTCTTCTACACCCTCTCCAAAGCCTCCACATCCTTCCTATAATGTGGCAACCAGAATTGAATGCAATACTCTAAATGTGGCCTAACCAGAATTGAATGCAATACTCTAAATGTGGCCTAACTAAAGCCATAAAGAGCTGCAACATGACATCTTGACTCTTGTACTGAATTTCCCAACCAATAAAAGCAAGCATGCCATACGGCTTCTTTAGCATTTTATCTATCTGCATAGCCACTTTCAGGGAGCAATGGACTTGAATCCTGAAGAAGGGCTCATGCCCAAAACGTCGATTCTCCTGCTCCTTGGATGCTGCCTGACCTGCTGCGTTTTTCCAACAACACATTTTCAGCTCTGATCTCCAGCATCTGCAGTCCTCACTTTCTCCTAGAACATTTAAAAAGTGTCTGGATGGACATATGAATAGGAAGTGTTTAGAGGGATATGGACCAAGTGTTGGCAAATACGACTTGATTAGGTTAGAATATCTGGTCAGCATTCATGAGTTGGACTGAAGAGTCTGTTTCTGCGCTGTACATCTCTATGACTCTATGATTCTATTAACTGTATACTTTTTCTTAACATTTGATCTCCTAAAGTACAGCAATTCACACTTTTTATGTTTGGATTAAACTCCATCTGCTATTTCTCTGCTCATACCTGCAACTGATCTGTATCCCAATGTATCCTTTGACAACCTTATACACTATCCACATCTCTACCAATCTTCGTACCATCTGCAAACTTACTAACCCACGTATCCACATTTTCATCCAATTCATTTATGTATATATCACAAACAGTAGAGGTCCCAGTATAGATCCCTATGGAACACCACTAGTCACTGAATCCCAGCCTGAAAAACAACCTTCCACCACTATCCATTGCCTTCTATGGGCAAGCCAATTCTGAATCCACATGGTCAAGCATCTTAATCTTCTGGATGAGCCTACCATGAAGAACCTTGTTGAAAGTCTTACAAAAACCTATGCAGACAACATCCAGTGCTCTACCCTCATTGATAACCTTTGTCACCTCCTTGAAAAATTCAATCAAGTTAGTAAGATGTGACCTGCCTGGGAACAAAGCATGTTGACAGCTCTTTATTAGGAGAAAGTGAGGACTGCAGATGCTGGAGATCAGAGCTGAAAAATGAGTTGCTGGAAAAGCGCAGCAGGTCAGGCAGCATCCAAGGAGCAGGAGAAGGGCTTATGCCCGAGATATCAATTCTCCTGCTCCTTTGATGCTGCCTGACCTGCTGCGCTTTTCCAGCAACACATTTTTCAGCTCTTTATTAGGCCATGCTTTTCCAAATGCATGTAAATCATATTGCTGAAAATTCTCTCCAACAGCTTCCCAACCTATATCAAAACTATAACTTGGATTATCCCTATTTTCCTTCTTGTATAGAGGAATAGTATTAGCTACTCGCCAATCCTCCAGCACCTCTCCATTGGCATTTTGTGGTGTTAAGCTGTTTCCAGAGGATACAAAGATCTTGGTCAAGGCCTCTACAATCTCATCTCTTGCCTCTCTCAGTAACCTAGGGAAGATTCCATCAGGCCTTGGGGACCTATCCACCACAATGCTCTTCAAGAGACCCAACACCACTTCTTTCCTGATCTCAAAATGCCCTAATATATTAGTATGCTCCACACAAATCTCACCATCCTCCATATCCTTCTGCTGGGTGAATACTGATGCAAAGTACTCATTTAGAATCTCACCCACATGCTCTGCCTCTGAGCACAAGATCTTTTATCTTGAGAGGTCCTATCTTCTCCCTAGTTATCCTGCTGTTTTTAATGTATTATAGAATGCGTTGGAAATCTATTTAACCCTGCTTGCTAAGGTCAGTTCATGGCCCCATCTTACTCTCCTAATTCCCTGCTTGAGTTCTTTCCTGGTTTCTTTACATGCCCCATGGACCTTGTCCAATTTTAGCTTCCTAAACCTTACACATGACTCTGGAATGGCCTCTGTTTGCTCCATAGAGATTCAATGATAAACCTTAAAGCTACTTTCCTGTCTTTTCGCTATAAGCCACGATTCAATTACTGATTAAAAATCTGCCTAGTTCAGCCCTGAATATACTTAATGACCAGTCTCTACAACACTTTGCAGTAAAGAATTTCATATGCACTAGCCTCTGAGATGCAAGATCCCTCCTTATCTGTCTTAAAGGCTTGACCCCTCATTCTGAGTTTATGCCATGTCATGCTAAACTCTCCCACTAGGGGAAACTACCTTTCCACAACTGACCAATCAAGTTCCTTAAATATCTTTGATGTTTCAATAAGCTTGCATCTTATTCTTCTAAACCCAAATGAGTACAGGCCTAACCTTCTCCTTAGACAGTTCCTTCATACCTGGGGTCAACCTAATAAACCTTGTCTGGACATATCCAAAATCAGTATTTCTTCACTTTTGATAAGGGACCAAAACAGTTCACAATATTCCTAATGTATTCTAACTAGCATCTTGCGTAGTTTTAGGAAGACTTACCTATTTTTATAGCACGTTCCCTTTGAAATAAAGGCCAATATTCTATTTGCCTTCCCTATTACCCGATTTATGTGATTTATGCACCCAGATTTTCAAATTCCTCCATTAGATTAGATTAGATTACCTACAGTGTGGAAACAGGCCCTTCGACCCAACAAGTCCACACCGACCTGCCGAAGTGCAACCCACCCAGTCCCATACCCCTACATTTGCCCCTTCACCTAACACTACGGTCAATTTAGCATGGCCAATTCACCTAACCTGCACATCTTTGGACTGTGGGAGGAAACCGGAGCACCCGGAGGAAACCCACGCAGACACGGGGAGAATGTTCAAACTCCACACAGTCAGTTGCCTGAGGCGGGAATTGAACCCGGGTCTCTGGCGCTGTGAGGCAGCAGTGCTAATCACTGTGCCACCGTGCCGCCCATCTTGTAGCCCTGTGCAGTCTTTCTCTGTTTAAATAATATTTAGCTCCTGTCAATATGCAAATTTTCCCACATTATATTCCATCTGCCAAGTATCTACCCACTCCTTTAACCTGTCTATATCCTTCTACAGACTCTGGGTCACCCTCACCACTTGCCTTCCCATCTTTTTTTTGGCATCTGCAAATATAACTATAGGACATTTATTTTTCTCAATCAAGTCATTAATCTATTTCGTAAATAATTTTGGTCCCAGAACTGATCCCTGTAGCACTGCATTACTGACAGAGTGCCATCCCAAAATTGTCTCCCTCATTCCAACTCTCAGTCTTTTATTAGTTAGCCAATTCTCGATTCATCTAATACACTAATTGCAACACATGGGCTCGTCTTGATTAGCCTAATATTTGGTACCTTATCAAATGCCTCCTGAAAGTCCAAATATATTCCACCCACTACTTCCCCTTTGTCTATCCTGCTTGCCACTTCATCAAAGAATTCTAGTAAATTTGACAAGGCATGATTTCTCCTTCATGAAGCCATGCTGACTCTGCTTAATCATATCCATTTTTCAATGCTCTAATATAACATTCTTTATAACGCATAGGGTAGCATTTTCCCAATAATCAACATTAAGCTAACTGGCCTATAGTTATTTTTTCCTTGTCTACTTCCCTTTTTATGTAAAGGTGATACAATGGCAGATTTCCAGTTCTTTGAGATTTTTCCAAATCTAATGATTCTTGGACGGTTACTACTTGTGAATCTACTTTTTCTGTAATTATTTCTTGAAATTACTACTGAGTATCAAACAGAAAGCATTGGTCACATTTTCTGTTGCTGATTATGGTTAGTTTGTGCCTTTTGTGAGAATTTCCTATCTATTTCTCTTAAACTCAGAACAACAATTGTGAAATGTATAAGGCTGTAATCAGAGGATTTATGACTTAGCTCAGCAAAATTCTTTTGCAAGACATTGCCAGATTGATCAGGCACAGTCTTTTTGTGCTTCATGTATATTTTGGATTTCTGTTTTGGTTTCTAATCTGTGGATTTTTTTCTCAATGAGGAGCACACAATGCAATTATAACAAAGTCATTTGATCCAAGATGCTGCAAATTGATAAACATGCCTATTTAGTTAATTTAATGGGCATGTATGGGCACAATTTGCTAGAAGCCTTTCTTGACTTTGTTAGAATCTATTTCTTCAAACTGAGGTAAAGAACAAAGAGCTGATTCCTTTTTTCTTGTCAGCTAGGTGAGATAGCTATTGCTCCGGGAATGCATAATTTATTCTGTCAACGTCTATTAGAAGAGGTTTGAAGATCAGCTGTCTGACAGGTCATGTGTTAGTACATAAATATGCAACATATGATGATGCTTTTACTATCTGTCACCAAGTCTCACACCTTTTCTAAATTATTTTCATTGTGAATCATAAACTGCAAGCTGTGATTTTCATCTTTTTGCTAATCATTTTTAATTTATTGCACGAGGCACATTTTTCCCATGATGAAATCTCAATTACTACCTTGCACAAAAATTCACAATGCCTCTAAGCAACGATTGGCATTCTTCAATTTTAGAATCAAACACGGGATATAGAGATTTCCATTCATTTGTAATTGAGATTGCAGCTGGCATTTCGAATTGTGAGAATTTCACTGCAAGGAAACCCAAGCTCAAAAGTTGGTGCTAATTTCAAATAGAGACCTCATTTTGGTAGTTCTCGGACTGAACATAAAGCATTGGAATCACAACTTTATGTTGTGCACATTCGCATTCTTGAGGAGTGGTCAAGGTCTGTTTAAGTGTCATGATCTGAATGTATTTCAGTTACAAGTTATTTGAAAGTACGAAAGAGAAAACAAAATAAGAGGCTGCGTGTGTCACTTAAAGCTGAATAGAAAAGCTGCTGGACTGTTTTGATTGACAGACTATCTGGTGTAGCTTTCTAAAGAAACAGCACCATCTGTTTCTGCAGCTTCAAAATATTTCTGTTGACTTCTCCTAAGCACTGTGATTAGAGCATTTATTATGAATGCTTGACTAAGTTTCAGGAGCTATTAGCTCAGCAGAGAGCTTGAAATGAGTTCATATTTTGCTTGCCAACTGAAAGACGTTACTTGAGGATGTCATATTTGATGTTAATGAATTAAAGTTTAATTTTTATTTTTAATATCCAGTCATGGGAAGTGGGTAATGCTGGCTGTGCCAGCATTTATTGGCTATCTCTCATTGCCCTCAAGATGGTGGTGGTGTTCTGCCTTCTTGAATCGCTGCAATCCATTTGGCATAGATACATCCACAGAATGTTCTCCCCATTACCATTGAGAGAACTATGTCGATATGTATTGATAGTGACCAGCTTGGAAAGAAATATGAAGGTAATGGTGCTGTTAAGTATTTGCTGCCCTTGTCCTTCTAGACAAGGTTGTAGGTTTAGGATGTGCTGGCTAAGGGCACTTCATAAATTTCTGGAGTGTATCTCATAATTGGTACACACGGCTGCAATTCTGGGTCGATGGACGGAGTAAGTTTTGTGGATGTGATGCCAGTAAAGTGGGCTGCTTTGTCCTGGATGACATCAAGATTCCTGAGTGTTATTGGAACTGCGCTCATCCAGTCAAGTAGAGAGTATTGAAGGGTTTAAGCCTGAAACGTCGATTCTCCTGCCTGACCTGCTGTGCTTTTCCAGCATGACACTTTCAACAGTATTGCATCACACTCCTAACCTGTGTGTTGTGGATAGTGGTCAGGATGTGGAGAGTCAGGAGGTGAGTTACTCACTGCCACTGACTTGTGGTTGTCACCACAGTAATTATATGCTAGCCAAGTTCAATTTCTGATCAATGGTAACCCCAGGATATTGATACTGGAATGGGGTGTTGGGGGGCAATTCAGTTGTGTAAGTGCCAGTGAAAGTCAAGGGGCAGTGGTTAGATTCTCCTTATTTGGATTTAGTCATTTTCTGGCATTTGTATATTATGAATGTTACTTGCCACATATCTGCCTGGATATTGTCCAGGTCTTGCTGCATTTGAACATGGACTGCTTCAGTGTTTGAGAAGTCATGAATGGTGTTGAACATTGTGCAATCATTGACAAATATCACCTCCTCTGACCTTATGAAGGAGGGAAGGTTATTGATGAAGCAGCTGTAGATGGTTGGGCCTAGGATGATAGCCTGAGGAACTTCTGCAGAGATGTCCTGGAGCTAGATGATCGACTTCCAACAACCTTTTTGCCAGGTATGACTACAACCAGCAGGGAGTTTTTCCCCGATTCCTGTTGATGCTAGTTTTGCTAAGCACTCCTTCCTGCCACACAGGTCAAATTCACCACCTTAATGGGTTGAGCACTTGAGTGAGTTTATAATCTAATTTAATCATAACTGAAAGTATTGTTCTTTCCATACAGAGTGTTTATGAGAGAAAGAGAAAGACCATTGTTAAATAGCTTCTTTTTCTCTTTTTATCTCCACGTGGCTCCTGACAACTGCCAGTAGTGAATACTAGGTGAGTGGCTATGCTGGCGGCACATGGTATGAGAGGTCATGTTAGTGATGTGGGCATGAGTTGGCATAGAGAGGAACATAGCAGCACGGTGGCACAGTGGTTAGCACTGCTACCTCACAGCGCCAAAGACCCGGGTTCAATTCCCGCCTCAGGCGACTGACTGTGTGGAGTTTGCACGTTCTCCCCGTGTCTGCGTGGGTTTTCTCCGGGTGCTCCGGTTTCCTCCCACAGTCCAAAGATGTGCAGGGTCAGGTGAATTGGCCATACTAAATTGCCCCTAGTGTTAGGTAAGGGGTAAATGTAGGGGTATGGGTTGCGGTTCGGCAGGTCGGTGTGGACTTGTTGGGCCAAAGGGCCTGTTTCCACACTGTAATGTAATGTAATCTAATCTAATCTAATAGTCGAGAGTGTGGTGCTGGCAAAGCAGAGCAGGCCAGGCAGCATCTAAGGAGCAGGAAAATTGATGTTTCGGGAATATGCTTCATCAGTATGCCTGCTGCTCTTTTCCAGCACCACACTCTCAACTCTGATCTCCAATATCTGCAGTCCTCACTTTCTCCTTAGAGAGGAACATAGAAAACATGAAGTTTGGGGAGATGTTTGAGAAAAACATAGAGAGTTGAAGGCTAGCAGTTTTAACAGCTTCTAAAATAACTTGAACTTGATGTCAGTTTTGGATTACAAGGGTTTATTATCACTAATTTGCACTGGCATATACTTAAATGTTAGGTACAACTAACACACTCCTGAGTGTAAGACATAGCTAGTATAATAGAATGAGGGTAACCTGAAACTGGGGAACCTTGTGCGTGTGGATGTTCAGGTGAAAAATGGCCACTGCAACATTGATTTAGGTGTGTGTTTATTGGTGCACTCTGTAATGACTCTTGTTGGAAACTACAAAAAAAAACTGTTATGGACCAGACTAAACCCCATTAAAATATATTAAGAAGATAGCCTAGACCCTAAGTTTTTTTTATTTTAAAGGTCAATATAAGGTATTTCAGATTAGTTAAACTACTCAACTTTAAGCAAAACTCGCTTTATTTTTACAATCCAGTTAAAATACAGACAAAACTAAAAGAAAAGAATTGACTTAACTAACTCTATCACAATATTATATATATTAACCACTACTAATTAACCATTCCAATATAGTGCCATCTCATAAACACATGCTCAGCAAAGGCAAATTCAGTAAAATAGATTGTCTCACATGCAATTTCAGCAATAGAAGAGAACCCCAGCTTTGAGTCACGTTTTTCTTTCTGTACAGATACTGCCTGATCAGGTGACCCTTTTTTATTTTATTTTAGCTGAATTAATTACTGATGGGCTTATTGTTTATGCAAATTGTTGCCCTCATGCCTATTTCAGGCATCTTTGTGTAATAGGTTCATTTCCTCCGGCACACAGCAGCCAAACCACTGATCCTTAAAAGGAAGGCTGAGACTGCAGACTACTGCTGACCTGGTCTTACACCTTCCCAACTGACTCCTTCAACTCCAGCTCTCACCTGGACTCCTCTGAACATATCTCTAAAAAAAAAGATATTTACATGTATCATGGCAATCCAGATGTTCTACTGATGTCTGAATCTGTGTTCATCAAATTCATTAACTTAGCAATTTGTACAACTGAGTTCAGTTTTAATGGCACCATATACATGCAAATAGATTGCATTACCATGGAATGATGTTAAATAGAATTGTTTAGCCTTTATTGTCATGTCCACTCAAATGAGTGCAATGAAAAGTTTGTAACGTCACCTCATGGTACATGGGTACCCAGGTACAGACATTTTAAGTGTTGTCACAGAATTGAAATAGTAAGAAAATAGATTAGCATGGGAATACGAAGTTTAAAAGTCCAGAATGAGAATAAGAAGTGTTTTTAAAGTACTCAAGTTATAGACATTTTCCAACATGAGTCTGTGTCTGCTAGGCTTCAGAACACAAGGCTGTGCTGACCTCTATCCAAGATTCACTCTACTCTCGCTCCAGGCTCCAGCCGTGACTCACTCTGCTCCCACTCCAGGCTCAGGCTGCAACTTACTCTGATTAGATTAGATTAGATTACTTACAGTGTGGAAACAGGCCCTTCGGCCCAACAAGTCCACACCGACCCGCCAAAGCGCAACCCACCCAGACCCATTCCCCTACATTTACCCCTTACCTAACACTACGGGCAATTTAGCATGGCCAATTCACCTGACCTGCACATTTTTTTTTGGACTGTGGGAGGAAACTGGAGCACCCGGAGGAAACCCACGCAGACACGGGAGAACGTGCAAACTCCACACAGTCAGTTGCCTCAGGCGGGAATTGAACCCAGGTCTCTGGCACTGTGAGGCAGCAGTGCTAACCACTGTGCCACCGTGCCGCCCGTAATTACCGCTCCGGGACTCGGCCTACAACTCGCTCTGCTCCTGCTCTGGGCTCTACCACAACTCGCTCTGCTCCCTGCTTTGGGACTCGGCCCTTGCGGCGGGAATTGAACCCAGGTCTCTGGCGCTGTGAGGCAGCAGTGCTAACCACTGTGCCACCGTGCCGCCCATAATTACCGCTCCGGGACTCGGCCTACAACTCGCTCTGCTCCCTGCTTTGGGACTCGGCCCTTGCTCGATCCGGCTCCGGCAACAACTCACTGTGCTCCCTGCTTCGGGATTTGGCATGCAACTCACTCTACTCCCTGCTCCAGGACTCAGCACGTGCTCGATCTGCTCTCGCTCTGGGTCTTGGCCCGTGACTCACTCTGCTTAAGGCTGACCATAGTGACCAGGTGGTTTTGCATTATGAGGAGATAATGGATTTAACACAGTTGCAGAACATTTCAAATCAACATTTTAAGTTGCCTTACATCATAACTAAGTTCAGTGTAAGGTACAGTTGGTCATGTGACTTGGCTCAATCAATTGAGACTGAATATGCCAGTTTGGAATAGGCAGCTGCTAGGTAAGTACAGCATTGGATAATCGCAGCCTGAGGCACGCACAAAAAATACGAACCAAAGAAATTAAAAAGAAATGTGCCATCTCATCAACAGTCATCATGCAGAGCTATCTATTCCTTTGAGGAAGTAAATCAGCCATGATTGGAATAATTTTACAACTTGGTCTTTCCAGCTGGGATCCTCATCAGCACTTATCAGAAATTTCAATGCATATTGTGTTAATAATCAGGATATTGTGTGCACTGCAGCCCTCAAGCCAGATTTTAAATAAATTAAACCTGCAGTTCTAGCTTCTATTTTTTAGATATTATACAAGCATGTGAACCAACATTGTGAGATTCAGATGGATTTGTTGTTTCTATAGCAACAAGTCATTTTTAAGTTTTTAGTTCTGATTCAACTGTGAAATAGTACGCATATTAGCAAGCAACCAATGATAGCCCAGAAATCCTCAATCCCTTGGACCTCACAAATCTTGCTACATATTCACTATAGAATTCTGAATAGCATTGTTGTGTAGTAAACCCCATGTTGAATGTTTTCTTTCTGCTTTTCCATTGAGTAATGCTGCATTCTGGAAAAACATATGTGCAAAATTTGTCCTTTAAAAACTGCTCCTGAAGAATATTATCCAGCATCACCCAACAGTCAAAATATAGAGGCCACTAAAATGTACATATACATTTGTATGGTGGCTTTAATGATTGGAATTAAATATCCCAAGCTGCTTCACAAAGGAAAGATAGTATACAAATAGATAATTGAGGAAAATTAACCAAGCTTGCCAATGTAAGTACAGGCTTTGAATTGTTTTTAAAAAAAGAGAAGGAAGCAGCAAGATAAAGTTTCTAAAGCAGTATTCTAGGAAATGGGGCAAAGACAACTGGGTGCATTGGCAAGTAGCAATTATTCTTAAGTAAGTAAGCATCACAACCGTTTACATGTGGCAAAATGTCATAATGATTGATAATTTGGTCATGATGGTATGGCCATGATTGTGTAGGGCGGCCATGATGGGTCAGCTAATAGTGGTTACCCCACCTAGTTTATATGGAGTCATACAGATTGGAAACAAATTCTTTAGTCCAACCAATCCATATCAACTATGTTCCAAACTAAAGTAATTCCACCTGCTTGTTCTTGGCCTATACATTTCTGAACTTTTCATATTCATGAACTTATCCAAATGTCTTTTAAATGTTCTAACTGTACCTGCATACCACACTTTCTCTGGCAGTTCATTCCACACACCGACCACTCTCTCTGCATAAAAAAAATCGCCCTTCATATCGTTTTTTAAATCTTTCTCCTCTCACCTTAAAAAGATGAATTCCAGTTTTGAACTCCCCCACCCTCTGGAAACGACCCTTGACATTCACCTGATGTATGCCCCTCATGATTTTATAAAACTCAATAAGGTCACCCCTCAACCTCCTACGCTCTAATCAATTATGATCTTCAGCTGGATGATCGTTATCAGAAGGTTGAACACTCAGTGATTAACTTGTTGAATTTTTAGTCAATTAATGTTGTTGTTAAATCTTTATTTTTGTAATGATGGTTATGTTTTTGGACAAGTTCTTCTCTTTTATTACATTCATGATAAATTTTTACTCTTCTTCAAAAGGTAACACGGAAACATTAATATTCCTTCTAAACCACCTGACTTGGCGAACAAGACCTAAGTATTCCCTCAGTAAAACATTAGATTACTATCCTTAGTTATGAGGTCAGTTTGATAAAGCAGTACTCTCAACTCTGAATTTGAGACAGAAATATCACATATCCAGAACATAGGCATTTACAATAACGTGGATGAATTAACTGCACAGAGAGTTATTAATGGATATAATGTAATTGGGATCACAGAGAACTGACTCCAGGGTGACCAAATCCAGGGAACTCAACATCCAGAGTTATTCAATTTTCAGGAAAGATAGACAGAAAGCAATGGGAGGTGGAAACTGTTGCTGATTAAGGAGGAGATCGATAGTAAGGGAGAACATTTAGCCTGGACGATGTGGAATCTGTGTGGGTGGAGCTGAGGAACACTAAAGGGAAAAAGACATTAATGGTAGTTATGTACAGACTATGAAACAGTAGTTGAGAGTCTGGGGATTGTAGAAAATTGGAGATGCATGCAATAAGTATGCAGCAGTTATTGGGGATGACTTCAATGTACATATTGATTGGACTAACCAAACTGGTAACTATATGATGGAGAAGGATTTCCTGGAATGTATGAGGGATGGTTTCCTCAACCAGTATTTTGAGGAACTAACTAGAGAGCAAGCCATCCCAGACTGGGTATAGTGTGATGAGAGAGGATTAATTAGCAACCTTGCAGAGTGAGATCCTTTGGGGAAGAGTGACCATGATATGGTAGAATTCTTCATTAAGCTAGAGGGTGACACAATTCAATCTGAAACTAGGATCCTGAACTTAAAGAAAGCTAATTTTGATGATATGAGGCATGCATTGGCTCAGATAAGCTGCCCAAGGACTTTAAGGGGTTGACAGTGGATAGGCAATGGCAGATATTTAAGAACATAGAACATAAAACAGGACAGCACAGTACAAGCCCCTTGGCCCTCAATGTTGGGCCGACCTTTTATCCTACTCTAAGATCAAACGAACTTACATATTCTTCATTTTACTATCATCCATATGCCTAACCAAGAGTCGCTTAAATGTCCCTAATGTATCTGACTCTACTACCACACTGGCAGTGCATTCCATGCACCCACCACTCTCTGTGTAAAAAAACTGACCTCTTACATATCCCCTAAACCTTCCTCCAATCACCTTAAAATTATGCCTACTTGTGATAGCCATTTCTGCCTTGGGAAAAAGTCTTTGACTATCTGCTCTATCTATGCCTTTCATCATCTTGTACAACTCTATCAAGTCACTTCTCATCCTTCTTCACTCCAATGAGAGATGCTCTAGCTTTCTTAACCTTTCTTCATTAGACATGTCCTCCAGTCCAGGCAGCATCTTGGTAAATTTCCTCTGCACCCTCTCCAAAGCTTCCACATCTTTCCTATAATAAGGCAACCAACTGAACACAATATTCAAAGTATTATCTAACCAGGACTTTATAGACCTGCAGCATAACCTCACGGCTCTTAAACTCAATCCCCCGCTAATGAAAGCCAACACACCATTTGCCTTCTCAACAACCCAATCAACTTGGGTGGGAACTTTGAGGGATGTATGGACCTGGATCACAAGATCCTTCTGTTCCTCCACACTGCCAAGAATCCTGGCTTTAACCCAGTATTCTATATTCAAATTTGATCTTCCAAAATGAATCACTTCACACTTTTCCAGGTTGAACTCCATCTGCTACTTCTCAGCCCAGCTCTGCATCCTGTCAATGTCCCGTTGCAACCTACAACAGCCCTTCACACTATCCACCACTCCACCACCCTTCATGTCATTGATAAACTTACTAACCTACCCTTCCACTTCCTCATCCAAGTCATTAATAAAAATCACAAAGAGCAGAGGTCCCAGAACAGATCTCTGCAGAACACCACTGGTCACCACGTTCCAGGCTGAATACTTTCCATCTACTACCACCTTCTGTCTTCTATGGGCCAGCCAATTCTGGATCCAACAGCCAGATTTCCTTGTATCCCATGCCGCCTTACTTTATGAATGAGTTTACCATGGGGAACCTTAACAAACGCCTTGCTAAAACCCATGTACACCACATCCACTGCTCTACCTTCATCAATGTGTTTTGTCACATCCTCAAAGAATTCAATAAGGCTTGTGAGGAAGGACCTGACCCTCACAAAACCAAACTGACTATGGTTTTCCAAGTAATCACAAATCTTGTCTCTTAGAATCCTCTCCAATAACTTACCCATCACAGACATAAAACTGATTGATCTGTAATTCCCAGGATTATCCCTATTCCCTTTCTTGAACAATGGAATAACATTTGCCACCCTCCAATAATCTGGCACTACTCCAGTGGACAGTGAGGATGTAAAGATCATTGCCAAAGGTGCAGCAATCTCTTCCTTTACTTCCTGTAGTACCCTAGGATGTAACCCGTCTGACCCGGGTCTTTATCTATCCTTATGTTTTTCAATCTTTTCAACACATCCTCCGTCTTAATATCAACCTGTTCGAGCACGTCAGCCTGTTTCGTGTTGTCCTGACAAACAACAAGGTCCCTCTCAGTAGTGAATACTGAAGCAAAGTATTCATTAAGGACCTCCCATACCTCCTTCTGGGCACAAATTCCCTCCACTATCCCTGATAAGCCCTACCCTCACTTTGACCATCCTCTTGTTCCTCACATAAGTGTAGAATGCCTTAAGGTTTTCCTTAATCCTACCAGCTAAAGCTTTCTCATGTCCCCTTCTCGCTCTCCTAAGTCCATTCTTCACTTCCTTCCTGGCTACCTTTTAGCCATCTAGAGCCCTGTTAAATCCTTGCCTCTTCAACCTTACGTTAGCTTCCTTCTTCGTCTTGACAAGATGATCCACATCCCTTGTCATCCAAGATTGCTTTATCCTCCCATCTCTTCTTTGGTCCAGTCAGACAAACCTATCTAGCACTATCAGCAAATTCTCCCTAAACAACCTCCACATTTCTGTCGTGCATTTCCCTGAGAACATCTGTTTCCAATTTAGGCACTCCAGTTCCTGCCTAATTGCATTGTAATTCCCCCTCCCCCAATTAAGTACTTTCCCATACTGTCTGCTCCTATACCTCTCCATGGCTATAGTAAAGATCAGGGAATTGTGATCACTATCACCAAAATGCTCTCCCACCAAGGGATCTCGTTGCCAAGCATCAAATCCAATACGGCCTCCTCTTTAGTCAGCCTATCTACATATTGAGTCAGGAATCCTTCGTGGACATTCCTGACAAAAACTGCTCCATCCAAACCATTTGAACTCAGGAAGTTCCAACCAATATTAGGGAAGTTAAATTCACCCATGACAACAACCCTGTTACTTCTGCTCCTTTCCAAAATCTGCCTCCCAATGAGCTTCTCTATGTCCCTGTTTCGCTATTGGTGGGTGGGTGGGTGGGAGGAGAGGTGGGGGTCTGTAGAAAACTCCCACTAAAGTGACTGCTGCTTTCCTGTTTCTGACTTCCACCCATACTGACTTTGTGGACAAACCTTCCTCGACAATCTCCCTTTCTGCAGCTGTGATACTATCCCTGATTAGCAATGCCACTCCCCCACTTCTTTTACCTCCCCCTCTATTCTTTTTTAAATATCTAAACCATGGAATATCCAACAACCATTTGTACCCCTGTGATATCCAAATCTCCGTTATGGCCACAATATCAAAGTTCCAAGTACTAATCCATGCTCTTATGTTCATCACCCTTATTCCCGATACTTGCATTAAAATAGATACACTTCTGCCCACCATACTGACTGCAACTTTGCCCTATCAACTGTCTATCCTTCCTCATAGATTCGCTGCATACTGTGTTTGCCTGTTCATCAGCTTCTCTATCTCCAAATCCATAGCTCCAGTTCCCACCCCCACCAAACTAGTTTAAACCCTTCTGAGGAGCTCTAGCAAACCTCCCGCCCAGAATATTGGTATCCCTCCAGTTCAGATGCAACCCATCCTTCTTGTACAGGTCTCACCTTCTCCAGAAGGTATCCCAATGAAGCCCTCCGTCATACACCAATCCTGCAGCCACATGTTCATCTGTACTTGCTCTCTGTTCCTAGCCCCACTAGCCCGTGGGACCGGTAGTAATCATGGTATTGCTACTCTGTTTGTCCTGCCTTGTAGCTTCCAACCTAACTCCCTATATTCTCTTTTCAGGTCCTAATTCATTGTCCTAGCTATATCATCAATACTGCAACTTCTGGCCGCTTTCCCTCCCCATTAAGAGTCCTGTAGGCCTGACCCTGGCATCGATGGTCACAACAATTGTACATCTCTGTCAGGTGTAAGAGTAAAACAGGCAAAGTGGATCAACCATGGTGAACAAGAGAAATCAGGGATAATGTTAAAGCCAAAGAGGAGGCATATAAATTGACCAGAAAAAAACAGTAAAACTGAGGATTGGGAGAAAAGGTTTAATTCAGAATGGGAAAATAGAATCTGAAAGTAAGGTTGCAGAAAACATAAAAAAATAACGAACTGCAAAAGCTTCTATAGGTATGTGAAGAGAAAAAGACTGGTGAAGACAAATGTAGGTCCCTTGCAATTAGAACCAGGTGAATCCATGATAGGCAACAAAGAGATGGCAGACCAGTTGAATATATAGTTTGGATCTGTCTTCACTAAGGAGAACACAAATATGACTCTATGATTTTAAATACTAGGGAACAGTGAGTCAAGCTTGAAGGAGGAACTGAAGGAAATTCTTTTAAGTCAGGAATTGGTGTTGGTGAAGTTGATGGCATTAAAATCCGATACGTCCCCAGGGCTGATGCTCTGTATCCCAAAGTACTTAAGGGAATTGACCCTAGAAATAGTGGATGCATTGATGACCATTTTCCAGCATTATGTAGACTCTGGAAGAGTTCCAATGGACTGGAAGGTAGCTAATGGAACTTCTCTCTTTAAAGATAGATGGTAGCCATGATGTGGAGGTGGACTGTGTTGGACTGGGGTGGACAAAGTCAGAAGTCATATTTCACCAGATTATAGTCCATAAGGTTTATTTGAAATCACAAGCTTTTGGAGTGCTGCTCCTTCACCTGCATGATTTCTGAATTTAAAAAAGGAAGCAGAGAGAAAATGGGGAAAATTGGAGTTGTAGTGGACAGTGAAGAGGGTGACCTCAGATTACAACAGGATCTTGACCAGATGGGCCAATGGGCAGAGAAGTGGCAGATGGAGTTTAATTCAGATAAATGTGAGGTGCTACATTTTGGGAATGCAAATCTTAGCAGGACTATTACACTTAATGGTAAGGTCCTAGGGAGTGTTGCTGAACACAGAGACCTTGGAGTGCAGGTTCATAGTTCCTTGAAAGTGGAGTCGCAGGTAGATAGGATAGTGAAGAAGGCATTTGGTATGCTTTCCTTTATTGGTCAGAGTATTGAGTACAGGAGTTGGGAGGTCATGTTGTGGCTGTACAGGGTATTGATTAGGCCACTGTTGAAATATTGCATGCAATCTGGTCTCCTTCATATCGGAAAGATGTTGTGAAACTTGAAAGGGTTCAGAAAAGATTTACAAGGATGTTGCCAGGGTTGGAGGATTTGAGCTATAGGGAGAGGCTGAACAGGCTGGGGCTGTTTTTCCTGGAGCATCGGAGGATGAGGGGTGACCTTATAGAGATTTACAAAATTATGAGGGGCATGGATAGGGTAAATAGGCAAAGTCTTTTCCCTGGAGTTGGGGAGTCCAGAACTAGAGGGCATAGGTTTAGGGTGAGAGGGGAAAGATATAAAAGAGACCTAAGGGGCAACTTTTTCACAGAGGGTGGTATGTGTATGGAATGAGCTGCCAGAGGAAGTGGTGGAGACTGGTACAATTCCAACATTTAAGAGGCATTTGGATGTGTATATGAATAGGAAGGGTTTGGAGGGATATGGGCTGGGTGCTGGCAGGTGGAACTAGATTGGGTTGGGATATCTGGTCGGTATAGATGGATTGGACTGAAGGGTCTGTTTCCATGCTGTACATCTCTATGACTCTATGGCATTAGTCTGACATCAGTGGTGGGGAAAATGCTGGAGTCAATTATTAAGAATGTAATAATATAAACAGTGACAGAATTGGTCCTAGCCAGCATGGACTCACAGAAGGGAAATCATGCTTGACAAATCTTCTCGAATTTTTTGAGGGTGTGACCAATGGAGTAGATAAGGGTGAATCAATAGATGTTGTGTATCTGGATTTTCAAAAGGCTTTTGACAAGGTTTCACACAAGAGATCAATAAGGAAAATTAAAGTTCATGGTATCGGAGGTATTGTATTGATATAGATAGAGAACTAGTTGGCAGGCTAGATGCAGAGAGTTGAAATAAACTGGTCCTTTTTAGAGTGGCAGGCAATGAAAGCTGGGGTATCAGAGGGTTCAGTGCTGGGAATCCAGCTGTTCACAATATACATTAACGGTTTGGGTGAAGGAATTGAATGCAATATCTCCAAGTTTGCAGGTGACACTAAGCTGGGTGTACAAGATGATTAGGGGTTTAGATAGGGTTGACAGTGAGAACCTTTTGCCACGTATGGAGTCAGCTATTACAAGGGGGCATAGCTTTAAATTAAGGGGGGGGTAGGTATGGGACAGATGTTAGGGGTAGGTTCTTTACTCAGCGAGTCGTGAGTTCGTGGAATGCCCTGCCAGTAGCAGTGGTGGACTCTTCCTCATTATGGGCATTTAAGCGGGCATTGGATAGGCATATGGAGGATAGTGGGCTAGTGTAGGTTAGGTGGGCTTGGATCGGCGCAACATCGAGGGCCGAACGGCCTGTACTGCGCTGTATTCTTCTATGTTCTATGTTCTATGTACTGTGTGCTGTGAGGAGATTGCTAAGAGGCTGCAGGGTGACGTGGACAGACTGGCTGAGTAGGCAATATAATATAGATAAATATATGGTTATTTTGGTCACAAAAAGAGGAAAGCAGATTATTCTCTGAATGGTGGCACTTTAGGAAAAGATGAGGTGCAACGAGACCTGGGTGTCATGGTGGAATGCTCGCTGAAGGTTGGCATGCAGGTGCAGCAGGCTTGGCATTGCTGGCCATCATAGTGAGAGGATCTGAGTATCAGAGTAAGGATGTCTTGCTGCAGTTATACAGGGCTGAAAAATGTGTTGCTGGAAAAGCGCAGCAGGTCAGGCAGCATCAAAGAAGCAGGAGAATCGACATTTCAGGCATAAGCCCTTCTTCAGGAATGTCCCGAAACGTCAATTCTCCTGCTCCTTTGATGCTGCCTGACCTGCTGCGCTTTTCCAGCAACATATTTTTCAGCTCTGATCTTCAGCATCTGCAGTCCTCACTTTCTCCTTGCAGTTATACAGGGCCTTAATGAGGCCACACCTTGAATATTGTGTTCTGTTTTGGTCTCCTGGTCTGAGGAAGGACATTGTTGTTATTGAGGGAGTCGAGAATGTGGTGCTGGAAAAGCAGGTCAGGCAGCATCTGAGGAGCAGGAGAATTGGCGTTTCAAACAAAAGCCCTTCAATAGGAATGAGGCTTGTGACCCAAGGGGGTGGAGAGATAAATGGGAGGGGGTTGGGTCTGGAAGGAAGGTAGCTTAGAATGCGATAGGTGGATGGAGATGGGGGTAATGGTGATAGGTCAGAGGGGAGAGTGGAACAGGTAGGTGGGAAGGAAGATGGACAGTTAGGACAGGTCATGAGGGTGGTGCCAAGTTGGAAGGTTGGATCTGGGATAAGGTATGGGGAAGGGAAATGAGGAAACTGGTGAAATCCACATTGATGCCGTGCGGTTGGAGGGTCACGAGGCAGAAGATGAAGCATTCTTCCTCCAGGCATCAGTGGTTAGGATGTGGTGATGGAGGAGGCCCAGGACTTGTATGTCCTTGGCGGAGTGGAGGGAGAGTTGAAGTGTTCCGCCATGGGGCAGTGGGGTTGGTTGGTGCGGGTTTCCCGGACATGTTCTCTGCAGTGTCCTGCAAGTAGGCATCCTGCCTCCTCAGTGTAGAGGAGACCCCATTGGGAGCAACTGATACAGTAAATGACAAGCATGGAAGTGCAGGTAAAGCTCTGATGGATGTGGAAGGTTCCTAGCTGCTATTGAGGGAGTCCAGCAAAAGTTCACCAGACTCGCTCCCAGGATGGCAGGACTGACATATGAGGAAAGATTGGATCGGCCTTGTACTCACTGGAATTTAGAAGAATGGGGTGGAATCTCACAGAAACATACAAATCCTGATGGGACTGGACAGTCTAGATGCAGTAAGAATATTCCCAACGTTGAGCAAGTCCAGAACTAGGGTCACAGTCTAAGAATAAGGAATTACCATTCAGGATTGAGATGAAGAAGAATTTCTTTCCCGAGAATTATGAACCTTCTCTCCCACAGGAAGTCATTGGGGCCAGTTCATTAGATATATTCAAAAAGGCAGCTGGACCTGGCCCTTGCAGCTCAAGGGATCAAGGGATATGGAGAGAAAGCGGGAATGGGATACTGAAATTGCATTATCAGCCATTATCATATTGAATAAAGGGCTGAATGGCCTACTCCTGCACTTATTTTCTATATTTCTGTGTTTCTAAAATGTACACGGCATCAGTGGATGAACATTCCATAAGTTGCACCAATCTATGGTATTTAGGCTCAGAACATGGACTCTTGTCATGACAGAATTACTAATTCTTAAAATCATCTCTTATATTCTCAAGCAGCTCATGAACAAAAAACTTTCTAAGCAGATGAATAAGCACTATGAACTTAAACAAGCTGGAATTGAATCTAAATTATGTTCTTTAATAATGAATGAAAACCAGAATTTTCTATCTTTGCCACAGCATTATATCAATGGAACTGGCACAGGGAGGATAGAAAATCTCTTGTGGACACACTCAGCTATTTATTAAGTGCGTTTTAATCCTTCTGAGTTTGTCCATGGAGAGACCCTCAATATACAGAACGCCCGTCTCCAGTGCTGCAGGCAAACTCCACCTCACTATTGGTAGAGCACCTGGCAGAGACCAGGCTGGTAATAGACTCATGCTACTGGGACAAAGTGATTGTCTAACCACGGAGGTGCATCTTTGTCGTAGTGGGACATATGTATGGAGTATGAAAAGGAATGCAAAAGCAGTGATTGGCAGCAGACTATAGCTGTGATGGAGAAGGCAATCACTGAAACCCATAGTTTTCCAGAGGATACTTTGGAAAATACACCCTGTGATTGTTGGTTGGTCCTCTCATGAGCAGTCCACTCTGTCATTCATCATCTCACACTAAAAAGAGAGGAGAAAGTGAGAGAGAGAAGCAGCAATTAGACAGAAAAGAAAGAAGGAAATATAATGGGAGAGATGTTGGCCATCATGAATTGTGATATAGAAAAGTAGAAGGAGAGATGTGGAGAGCAGCACCATTTGAGCCATTTAAACATTTTTTGCTGTTAAGTAGGAAAGTAAGAATGGGTTTTATATTAAATAGAGGGGGCTAGGGATCACATTTGGTAAAACACAGTAAATCACAACCTAGAGATCAGGCAAGGGAGAATTATATCAATATAGAAAATTATAAATACTCCATGATAGAAAGAGATACAGCATATAAATCTAAAAGCAAATGAACAGGTAAAACTAGAGTTACAAAAATAATAAAAAGGACAAAGCTAAAGGCTTTGAATGCACATAACACCCAAAACAAAACATATGAATTGATAGCAGGATCAGAAACAAATAAATGCGATCCTGCTAGCCATTATAGAAACATTGCTGCAGGATCGCATACAGAACCTGAATATTGAAGAGTACATGTCATTTAGAAAAGACAGGAAGCTTGGAAAAAGGTGGAGGGGTTGTTCTCTTAGTTAGTTATGGTAATAGCACAAAATAGAGGTATGACTGAAGTTCAGGAAACCAGGATGTAGAAGTTGTTTGTATCAAGATGAGAAATGATAAACATTAATACTCACTTGTGGGAGTGCAACCATACAGTAGGGCAGAGCATAACAATAGAGATAATGGGAGCTTGTCAGAAGGTACAAAGATATTTGTAGGGAATTTTAATCTACATCTAATTTGCAAAAAACAGATAGGCAGAGATGGTCTAGATATAGATCTTATGGAACGTTTTGAGAGTAATTTCTTAAAACAGCACATTCTGAACCCAAGAAAACATTTCCCCACCACTTGCCACAGACACGGTCTAACAGCTAAGTCTTTTAAGGTCCAAATAGCTGATAGTAATTGTGCTGCTGAGCCACTCTTGATGAAACACATTGAAGTACTCACCAAGAATATGTTTCGCAGCCTTGACACCCTCAAGTGCTTCCTCTAAGTCATGTTCAACATGGAAGAGTGATGATTCATCAGCTGGGGTTGGTGAGGTACATGGTAATCAGCAAGGGGTTTCTTTGCTCTCCACTGCCTGACATTAAATTACTGGTTTTCCTGAACCAAAATGATTAAGACATCTGCATCTGATTGTCCTTTTGGCAGAAACAGAACACAACACATACAACTGGAGCTAAGACCATTCAGACTGGTATTACCTCCTGTGGCATTTCTGGAAAGTAAAATACCAATCTCATCACTTCTAGATTATTCCTTTTACAGTTTGTTGGTGTAGGATATACCTGCTCCAATTCTCCAAGTTGACACTCAGGGCTCTTACTTCTATATTCAGTCAATGTTTCCCACCAAGTGTTAAGAACCCATAAAGGCACATCCTCTTCATAAGAACATTTTACATTATTATCCCTGCAATTTGGAGTGTGGACTTCTTAGGTGGATGACACCTGAACTGCTAAATTCCTGATCTCTGTACTCACACACGTCAATGATTACCTTTTGATTTGGTCATATAGGCAGCAACATGTTCTGTTGTATCATTCTAGTGGCTTCTTTTACTTCTCAATTTTCCAATCATCTTACTTATACATGCTACCCATTTACTTCTTGAGTCATAGAGATGTACAGCACAGAACCAGATCCTTCCGTCCAACATGTCCATGCCAACCAGATATCCTAAATTCATCTGGTCCCATTTGCCAGCATTTGGGCCATATCCCTCTAAACAGTTCCTATTCGTATACCCATCCAGATACCTCCTAAATGTTGTAATTGTACAAGCCTCTATCACTTCCTCTGGCAGTGTATTCCATACACATACCACCCTTTGCTTGAAAAGGTTACCCCTCCAGTTCCTTTTATATCTTTCCCCTCTCACCTTAAACCTATGCCCTCCACGTTTGAAATCACCTACCCTGGCAAAAAGATTTTGGTTAGTCACCTTATCCATGCCCCTCATGATTTTATAAATTTATATATTTACAGATTTCACTCACAAGCCCTAGAGAAGCATTGCAGTCAAATAGATATTAATACTGCAATAAAAATGAAAGCCAGATGTTGATTAGATTACCTATAGCATGGAAACAAGCCCTTCAGCCCAACAAGTCCACATCAATCCTCCAAACAGTAACGCACCCAGACTCATTTCCCCACATTTACCCCTGACTAATGCACCTAACACTATAGGCAAATTAGCTTGGCCAATTCACCTAACCTACACATCTTTGGATTGTGGGAGGAAACCAAAGCACCTGGAGGGGACCCACGCAGACACAGGGAGAATGTGCAAACTCCAGAAAGACAGTTGCCCGAGGCAGGAATCAAACCTGGCGCTGTGAGGAAGCAGTGCTAACCACAAAGCCACCATGCTTTTGTGCTCTTTAGATGATGGTTTTTCCTCAACAATAACTTTTTAGATTATGCTACACCATTTAGTTCTCAAAATCATTGCAAATGTAAATGGTGGACTTATGGGGGCTGACAGGTTCTCTCCAAAACTTTCATTTATTTCTCTCCAAAATGAACATTTTCTCATTTACACTGAAGCCATCAAAACTGTGTCTAGATTGTTTTTGTTTTCAGAAAGTCTCATTCAACCCAAATGAATCTAATTTAGTTCATTGATTCAAATTCTTTATAAATGTCTTCTCAAATTCTTGAAGTTATCAAAGTTATCAAAAGGTTTGTAACAAGGTGTGAAGACTCCATTCCAGTTGAAACAGAATGTGCTAGTCATCATCACTATCAACCATTACAAAAAAAATTTCCTAAACATGGAAACTTTTGTATCTGGATTAAAAATCCCCTCATTTTTCAGAGTATCCCAGAATCATATTTCTGGCAAGTAACCATGATACCTTCACTCATTCCTTAATTGTTTATATTATTTAGAACCATTCACATAAATCTCATTGCTTCCTTGTCTTCAATGTTCTGAAATTCAATAAGGTTAATCCAATTAGCCCAAACAAAAGGAACCTGTAAACTTCCGCACAGTGCAATAAATCTACAACTAGCCATGGCATTAAAATGACACAGACAAACTCAGTCACAAGCATATGTCAATAATGGAAGCTTCCTCACAGTTACACCTGATTTCCAGATCTATAATTCAATTTAAAAACATTAATGGTTCAAAGAAAAGTTTTTCCAACTACTAACACTATATCCACAATGGGGAACAAGACCAGGTCTTCAAATTTTCATTGTCAGATCTCATATTTTCTCTAATTGGTGTGTTTGAGATGTTATCACATCCCCATCTCAGAAAGATCCTCTTAAAAATCTCAATCATGTCAGATAAGACAATTGCTTTGAACATACATAATATAATAAGTTATTCTTAGAACAATTTTACTACAATATTGTTTCGAGGTGTTTCACACATATTAAACACCATCAGCTTTAAAACATACAGGACCAGATCAGAGAGGGTTAATGAATATTGACTGGGGAACGAACAGGCAGACACACAGAACCAGGACTGGGGCCTCAGCTTTTAACATTTATACGTGACAATGCTGCCCTTTTAACAGGGTTATTCTGTCTTTGTTTACTTTCAGAGGGGTTGTAAAGGCAAAGGTTCCAATAAATCTGGAAAATCTGCTTAAAAAGCCTTTAAGTGTTCTTTTAAAATACTTGTACAATGAAAGGGGAGTGGCCAGTTCTCCCAGTTCAGGGTTTGGTTTGATTTAGTTTTAGTAAGCTGTTATGTTTGCAGCTGCTGGTCAAGTTTTAGCTGGGAACCCAGAGCAGCTGCTGGACCCAAAAAAGAACTTGTGTTTCATTTTACCTTTTTTGACAAGGGGGTGTTTATGGGATGTTGCAAGTATTTAGAACGGTATCATTAAGTTGCAATAGAGATGATGGGGTTTTCAGATAGATTAAGTTATTCTAAATTCTGTTCTCTTCTGTTCATGTTTCATTCAGTAGTCTGTAAATAAATCTTCTTTTGCTTAAAACTGAGTGATTGGGCCAGCTGCATCACTTCGGCAATATCCACTTTATACTTGCTTAAAACAACTAGAAAAGTTAGGGTCTGGGCTACCTTCTTGAAATGTTTTGACGGGGTCTGGCCTGGTCCATAATATGTATTAATGACTTTGATGAAACAACTAAAGGTATGAATTGCTAATGGTGCTATGACACAAAATAATGAAGAGGTGCTAAGGAATATAAGTAGGTCAAGTGAGAGGGCAAGTATCTGATAAATGGAATATAACATTGGAAAATGTAAAAATGTCTATTTTGACAAGAATTATAAAGCACATTATCTAATTGGTAAAAGATTGCAGGGCTCTGAGATGCAGATGGATATGGGTGACACTAAATTGGTGTAAAGCTGCAGCTGGTGTTTGTAAAGCAAATAGAATGTTAACACTTATGAAGAAGATTGAATAATAAAGTAGAGAGGTTATGCTTCAGTATGAATGAGTAGGTTATCTTTTGAGGAAAGGTTGGACTGGCTAGGCTTGTATCCCCTGGAGTTCAGAAGAATAAGAGACAACTTGATTGAAACATGTAACATTTTGAAGGGTTATTGACGGGGTGCATATAAAGATGATGTCTCCTCTTGTGGAAGAATCTAGAACTAGGGGTTACTGTTTAAAAATAAAATGTCACTCATTTGAGATAGAGCTTAAGAAAATTATTTTCTCACAGAGGGTGGACTGCTATGTTCCCTCTACATACGTTTTTCTGTTGCTTAGACCTCTGAGTTCCATGCCATCAGCAACTTCCGAAACAGCATCTGGCTCAGCATGTACAAAAGCTCACAGCAGCCACATTGCTGTGCAGCTTAGAGGGAACATTGGTCAAATGTTTTCAGAACTCTATTCCTCAAAAGGTGCTGTAAGCAGGGTTTATCAGTATTTTTGAAAAGCAGAGACTGATAGATCCTTGATAATCAAGGGGTGAAAGGTTATTGGGGAAATTCTGGAATGTGAAGTAATTAGATTGGCCATGATCTTAATGAGTGGTGAAGCCAGTTTGAGGGATAAGTGGTCTGTTCTGCTCCTTTTTGTAAGTTCACATGTTCTTTCTGCTATACTTAGAAATTTTATATTTAATGGCTGTGTGCAGTTACAGAGGAACTGGGGAGTTACTTAACACTGTCACTGTTAAATACAAGCCCCCAAAACATATTTATTTTCTTTGTATTAGGAGTCATGAATTTAAGTTGAGGAGCATTGGTTACGTACTTACACAATGTAGCTGTATTTTCTCGACATTATCTACAATGCAGTATTCTATCCACGAAGTTGTTTTCCCCACAAGGACATGTGAGTGTGATTGGTGGAAATTGTGCAATTTGTCCATCCTTGTACTTTTTGATAGTGCCAACCTTTGGTCTTCAGACATGCACTGTTAGGAATGTGTTTTTTTAACACATCACTGAACATGTTTTCCTTTGGTGTATTCCAGCTGTTATCGCTCTCTTCTGCAGACAATACGACATCATTAAAGACAATGACTCAAGCAATAACAAGGAGAAGACCAAGCCCTCATCAGAGCACAGCACGCCAGAGCATCCAACTGGTGGATTACTGCGCAGTAAGGTAAGTTCTACAAACAAACAGCAAAAATATGTTCCAAGGAATACCATCTACTTTTATTGATATATTCGATTCCATTTTAACAAGCACATATGAACTCACATTTGGAACTTTTAAAACCCAGCGAAACAAATTAAAAACATTAAAGGATTCAAGTTTAAATTTGAAATGTGAATGATATCATCAAGACTCTGTGTGCTGCTACCACAAATACAGGGCACACTCCCATCACCCAATTACACTGCAAGTGATGTCACTGCCAGGAAGGTGCTACAGTGAGGTGTCTGCATCAAAGAATAGGAGAAACAAAATTAGTGTTTGCGAATGTTTGAAATAAATTCAAATCCTGGACTCATGATTTGTTCACTGTTCTACTTTTAATACTTGTCCATCCTTCATTGCCGTGTTGGCATGCTGTGTTAACAGTATCCAGGAACAAGTGAGCAAGGCAGTAAATGGGAGTGAGGCTGTGAGGAGGTGGGAAAGGGGTAAGCAGAGTGACGTGAGGCAGTGAATGTGGACGTATTATGAGAATCAAGTGCCAACCAGTGGGGTTAGTGGGAAAACAGAGGTGGGAGCAGGGAGCTGAGGAGGTGGTAGTACAGAGCGGGAATGGGAAAGCAGGGGATTGATGTTGGTAAGTGAAGTGGGAGAACGGAGTGGAAAGTGGATGAGCAGGGTTCCGTAGATGTCAAGTAAGCAGGAGAGTCAATCGATGAGTGAGTAAGCAGAACACTGAGGACACAGCATCAAGAGGGAGAATAGAGCGGCAAGTAGAACTGCAAAGTGAAAGTAGTGAGTGTTTCCAGGCCATCTGTGGCACTGTGTATGTGCACTTAAGTGTAGTTTTTGTTAAGCTAATTCATGTGATGTGGTTATTCATTGGCTGGGCCAGCATTTATTCCTTATCCCTTGTTGCCCTTGACATGGTGAGCTATCTTTCTCAACTGTTGTGATCAAGACCAAGAATGTTGTTAGGGATGGAGTTCCTGGAATCTGATGCGGTAACACAAAATAGCAACAACTTCCAATTCTAAGCACTCTTTGATGCCACCAGCAGTGCCAACTTCCTCTACTGGTGTCGGACCAGAAGGTCAACCTTATCATCAAAGGGGTTATGTACAATATTAGGAAGTCCAGCCTCTTGATATAACTTTCTAGGAAACATCAAAATTATGGTCATAATCAAATTGGAATGCATTATAATGGCAGTTCCCATTATCAGTTCCCTTTCCAGATGTAAAAGTGATCTAGTTGATCAGACATCTCTCAGAGAAATTGTCAGGCCTTCTTTTCCATAGAACTAGAGATTGTAAAGTTACCTTCTTGAACATGAAATAACCAAATAAAGGACACTGCCACACATGCTTTGAAGTTCACAAGACTTGCTACCATGATTTACACAAGATTCCATCCAATCTTCCTCCCATTCCCTATAAATGAATTTTATGTTCTAACCGTTTCTCCCTCCATGTGGTTGTTCATTCTACATTCTCACCACACACTGGATAAAGGCATCTCTCCTGAATCCATTATTGGATTTGTTAGTGACTATTTTGACTTTAACGTCCCGGTTCAGGCCTCTACAACATTTAGAAACTAATTATGAATTTGGAAAAGGTCTAGAAGAAGGCACAGGGATTACACTATATGATTGACCTGTGCAAAAATTTGAAGCCAGCACTAAGCTTACTGAGTGGTTTGCATAACTAAGCATGGGCATAAAACCCACAAGTTCAAGGACCACTTAAAAGCAACCTATAAAAGAGGAGGTACATTTTGGTTATGTATTAAAAGTTATGCCAATCGTGACTTCAAATTGGGAAAGAAACAAGACTCACAATATAACAGGTGTGTACGCCAAGGTTCTCTGACACATCAAAAGAAGTCTTGCTGAAGGAAGTAGAGAGGACAAGAACAGTCCTTGAGCTTCAAATGACCAGGAGACTCCACAGAAAAACATTGAAAAACAATGGGAGATACAGCTGGCATGTTCAATGATGGCACCACATCTACAAGAGTATGCAAGATAATCAGTGATGCCATGTAATTGGCCAAGGTTAATGAATGTATGTTCAAATGCCATGTCTTTACAACTAAAATATTAATCCCATAGGTTGTTGAATTCATCACATCTAGTCCACCCATATTCTAACAAACTCTCTAAATCATGACTAAGACAGCACATCCATAGTTTCATCTCACTTTTTATGCACAGCCCACAACCCTTAAAAACTATAGTCATGTCTGTCTTGATTTCTTTCCCTCCCTTCAGTGTAATCCTAACTGGATGCGTTTTTTTTTCTCAGATATCCAAAAAACAGCTAGTTGGTGGGTTAGTGGTCCAGGAGTAAAATGAAGAAGAATAACTGATTATGAAGAAACTCTATCCCTTGCTCTCGTAGTCCCAAGAACCAGTTCATAAATCGTCTCTAAACATTCATTAGAGGATAACTAGAGGCAGAATTGACATGTGGTGAGACACAAGGCCCAAACAGATTGCAGTTAGGATAGAGGGAAATTCTAGCAAAGGTGGCAGCTAGCAGGAGGACAAAGTCACATATGGGTTCTGTTATAGAGGACTCAGATTCGAATTTCAATGGCCAAATGTAAAAGAAAGAATACACATAAAATGTTTCTGTATTGGCAAACAAGTCAGACTTTGCACAGAGCTTAGAATTCATTATTTCCAGTGTGAAAGTAGCAGACAACCTGTTACCAAATTCATGGACTTTAGCCACCCAAAGCTGCGTCATGGTAAAGCCTCAGCTGCTATTGTAACATGTGCTGAAACTGCTTCCATGTCTGGGTGCTGCAGTGGAAATTTGGACCTAAAAATATGGATGTTCAGCAGGCTGACATAAATGGTCAGATTGCTGCCACCTTGTATATATAGATGGCACTATACAATGAGACCTTGCTATGTTTCATATGTTCGACATAGAGTCACCCTTGTGGCACTCCACCTCCAGTCTGAAAGCAACCCTCTACCACCACGCTCTGTCTTCTACCTTCAAGCGAGTTCTGTATGCCAATGGATAGTTCTCCCTGTATTCCTTGGGGAACCTTGTCGAACACCTTATCAAAGTCCATGTAGATCACATCTACCACTCTGCCCTCATGAATCCTCTTTGTAACTTCTTCAAAAAACTCAATCAAGTTTGTGAGACATGATTTCCCATGCACAAAGCCATGTTGACTATCCCTTTTTTCACGTTACTCTGAGACCTTCTCATTTAAGGGTTTAGTTTCTTCCTCGGGCAATCCTCTGTCTATCAGACACTTATTGGGATTGACGTGTTTGTGTCAAATCTCAAGACCCCAGTTACTTTAGCCCCAAGCTTCAAACCTGTTTTAAAGACAATAGGGCCACAGTCTGAAAGGACTCAGTTAACCAGAGACCCTGTAAACACTGGTATAGATCATAGGCATCAACAACTGCTGCCAGGACAATGGATATTGATAAAAATTATGTGCTGTCAATTGGACATAGAAGGAGCAGAAGACATTCTGTTCTTTTAACATCTCTGAATTTAAATGCAGTGCCATAAAGTAACACATGTGCAGACAGTGACACTGCAGCATAGGCAACCTGCTACCCTGGTAAAGCTGTATACTTGCCGTACCTGCTTAAAGCACAGTGGAAGACAGACTGTAAGCTGTTGTCTCCTTCAATCTGGAAGACACGAGACATACACGGGTTCAAGGACATGTTAAATCATAGACAATACCATCCTTAACCTCTGCTGAGATGCAGGTCCAAAAGGCAACAATTTCACTTAGCACATCCTTATTAAAATGTTCACTGCTGAGTTTGAAAATGTTATAATGAGCCATGAAGAAAATGAAGAGAGTAGCCTCCTGCTAAGAGCTCTTTGTCCCATCAGGCTTCAAGTCAAAGGGAATAGTTTAACTTGATTTCTGAAGATCTTCAATGAAACACAACATGGGAGACTGCTTTACAAGATAATGTTAGATGTCAAGATATATGGTTTACTGACAACCTAAGGGGACAAGCATAGGATATTAGGAGAACTAAATTGTGAAGAATAGTGGTAAGGAAAGGATTCCTGTAGGAACTCAAGCTGGGACGTTTTCTGTTACCAGGGCTCAATTTTACAATCACAATTTAGACTGGTCATTCTCTGTTGTATAAAAGATACTATTATGGACTAGGCCAAACCACTCAAAACATTCTTAAGCAGGCAGCCCCAGACATAACTTTACAATTTGTTTCGGTAAGTGTACAGTGAAAATTACCCAGAGTAAGTTAGCTAGGTTGAGTACAAGAGTTTAAAACAGACAAAAAATTATTCACAAAATTATACAATGAAATACAAAGCACAGAATAAAGAGCCCCTACAGAACATCCAAGCTAGACTTAATTAAGCTGTTGTGAATATACACCACAGTCCCAATAAGCAAAATCCCTTTAAAAAACAGTATAAATGAAACATATAGAGTCATAGAGATGTGCAGCATGGAAACAGACCCTTCGGTTTAACCCGTTCATGCCGACCAGATATCCCAACCCAATCTAGTCCCCCTATCCATGCCCCTCATAATTTTGTAAACCTCTATAAAGTCACCCCTCATCCTCCGATGCTCCAGGGAAAACAGCCCCAGCCTGTTCAGCCTGTCCCTATAGCTCAAATCCTCCAACCCTAGCAACATCCTTGTAAATCTTTTCTGAACCCTTTCAAGTTTCACAACATCTTTCCGATATGAAGGAGACCAGAAAAATGCCTTCTTCACTATCCTATCTACCTGCGACTCCACTTTCAAGCAGCTATGAACGTGCACTCCAAGGTCTCTTTGTTCAGCAATACTCCCTAGGACCTTATCATTAAGTGTATAAATCCTACTAAGATTTGCATTCCCAAAATGCAGCACTTCGCATTTATCTGAATTAAACTCCATCTGCCACTTCTTAGCCCATTCAGATTGAAGTTGAAGGATGGAAAGAGAGAGAGAGAGTTTCCACACAACTAACTGTTGAACTCCTCACCAGTTCAGGACTGAACTAAACTGCTCAGCTCAGCTAGAGAGCTGACCACTCCCCTTTCTTTATACAGGTCTCTTCTAAAACATGACCACTTTGGCCTGAAGTCTTATTTGTTTAAATATTTGTTCAAAATCCTTTTCATCTCTGTACCTAATCAGTCTGATTGGAGCTCGGCCTGGTTTATTGCCCCTCTGAGTATCCTTGAGCCAAGGAATAGCTTTCAGAAAAAAAAGGGACTAGCTTTGTGACAATACCACTTATTGACTCTCACTGGGTCATCATGCCAATCTCTGAAGTAACCAAGGGTAAGCAGGCACAGCAATTGACTGTCCATTCCATTTTGGAATGATTAATTATCAAGCTACTCAATTACGTGTTTTTTTATAAATTGCTCTATCCACTTCTCATCATTGGATTGGAAAATGTTTGGGAGTGCTTTATGTTAGGGATGAGGAGATGGCACAATAGTAGAAGAAAAGACCATGATTGTGTGGAGTATACAGTCTGCTGGTGAAGGTGTCATTCCTTGTTTTCTAGCCTCATTTATTCATTGCTTTGAGCTTCCCAAAAGAAATCAAGATTGACGGGGCAGAGACTTTAATTTGTTGGCTGTTCATACCACTCCTCTGTTGTGTGTCACCCGTCTCAGTGCCAGATTGGACATGGCTCTTTATGCTGGGTTCGAGCAGAATGGCAATGGCACAGAATCTCCTGCCCCCACAGCCCCTCAGTCATCGCTTCAGACATCAGATCGGCCTTCTTGAGAAAAAGCCTGAGGAAAGTGACTGTCCCAGCCAGAATTCCCAGCCATGCATTCAGATCCTGTGCGGACCAACCAGCAGAAGTATTTGCTGACATCTTTAATCTCTTCTTGCTACAATCTGATGTCCCCATCTGCTTCAAAAAGGCCACTATTATCCCAGTACCAAAGAAAACACTGCAATGTGTCCCAATGCCTACCACCAGGTGGCTCTGATCTCTATAATTATGAAGTGCTTCAAGAGGTTAATCATGGCCCACATCCATTCTAGCCTCACAGCCTATCTCGATCCTTTGAAACAGGCCCACAGCGGACACCATTTCCCTAGCCCTACACTCATCCCTGGAACATCTGGAAACTAAGGATACCTATCAGGCTTCTATTTATCAACTATAGCTCCACCTTCGACACTATAATCCAAACCAGACTAATCTCAAAATTCTGAGATCTGGGTCTCAACTCCATCTCCGCAACTGGACCATCAACTTCCTGACCTACAGATGGCAATCAGTGAAGATAGACAACTGTACCTCTTTTGCAATAACGCTCAACACCAGGATGCGTACTCATCCTCCAAATGTACTCCCAGTATACTCACAACAGCCAAATTTCACACGGATGCCATCTATAAGTTCGCTGACCATACCAACATTGGAGGTCAGATATCAAACAACGATGAGTCAGAATACAGGAAAGAGGTAGAGTGTTTGGTGTTGTGATGCAATGATAACAAACTCTCAATGTTGGCAAAACAAAAGAACTGATCATTGACTTCAGGAAAAAATGGGGCCATCACGTACACTATCTACATCAATGGAACTGAGGTGGAAAGCGTCAAGAGCATTAAGTTCCTCAGAGTTGCAATAACCAACAATCTGCCCTGGACTTCTCACAGAGCTGCGATGGTCAAGAAGGCACAGTAACGTTTCTTCTTCCTCAGGAAGATTAGGAAATTTAGCATGTACAACTTTTACAGACGCACCACTGAAAGCATTCTGTCTGGGTATGTAACAGCTTGGCATGGCAACTGCTCTGCCCAGGACCATAAGAAAATGCAAAAGGTTGGAACATAGCCCAGCCCATCAGAAAAGCCAACCTCCCATTCATATACCCCATCTACAACCACACAGAAAAGCTGCCAACATTAGCAAAGACCCCTCCCACCCTGGTAACACTCTCTTCCAATGTTTTCCATTAGGCAGAAGATATACAGAAGCTTGAATAGATGTGCCAACAGGTTCAAGAACAGCTTCTTCACTGCCATTATTAAACTGCTGAATAAACTCTCTAATTTCAAATCTAATGTTGATATTGCTTTTGTGCACCTCCTGTGCAGACATAACATTGTATGCTTCACTTTGTGTAAGCACCCTCTGATGTGTATGTCCTTGTATCTTAAGATCCGCCTGTACTGCTCGCAAGACAAATGCTGTCACTGTACTCAGGTACATGTAACAACAATAAATCAAATCAAATCAAATCAAAGACCCTGTTTAGGCTGGCAGCTGCCAATTGGCCATTTTACACTTAATTTAGGATGTTGGGAGCAGGAGAGAGTGGAGCACTCGGGTTCCATTCTATTTGATTCACCCTGTCAAAGTTCAGTCCCATATCACAGGTTTCCGTTGCTTAGTAATGGCTTTTATTCTGGTGTTTTCTCCCCCAAAATCTCCACTAAATATCTAAGACTTAAGAATGTGCTTTGCTCCCAAATATTTCCATCAAAGTGAACAAAGAATTGTCTACAAGAGCTTGTAACATATGTTTGATTCTAATTTTTTTCCTTGTTTTTAGTTCCAAAATAACACACCATCAATTAACATCATTGAAGTTTGATTACTGCGGTACAGCTCTTCAGATGGGACAAGAACGAACAGACTAAAGGAAAACCTGATGAATCCATATTTTACACCAGTTCCATTAACACCAGTTCTTTATGCTTGAAAGCATGTCATAGCCAAGGCTTCCTTTCCTCAAAGGACCTGCATGGATATTAAGGCCGTACATGGGGAATTCCTTCTTCAGCATAAAGGGCCAACAAAGGTGACCCGTGCAAATGATATCCAGAGACATGCAGTATTGGCTAAGATCTACATGAAGACTGCAAACATCAGAGCACCCTACTCCATAAAGATCCCATTCTCATTATTTGGTTTACCAATCTAAGATTCTTTGTCAAGAGTGCGGTAGACCGACATGATGGTCAGCTCAGGAACTCAACACCTGGAAAGCACTCAATTATGAAATAGCATGGTTCCAGATATGCACTCAGTGAATTTCCATGCACCTAATAGACTGAACAGGTGAGGAAGCACCAGCAAGCTGACCAAGAAGATTTTGTAAATGTGTCAGTGATACTCAAATGGATCTGTCCAACTTGGAAGAAACTCTTGAGTTGAGATTCTAAATATCAGATTATACAGAACATTTCTTGTTTTGGCAACAGTACACACTGGTTTATTTTTCCTTTGTTTTGGAATTCAACACACATTATATATGGAGAATTAGTTTGATTCTCATTAGTTCCATTGAAGTCAAAAACATCTTTAATTACATTCATGTTTGAACTGTTATATTGATTCATAATATTTCTGACAGGAAGATTAACTCTAAAAGGTGAAGAGAACTCCCTTAATTAATAGAGTTAGTACTCCTATTCATACCTAGCAATTGAGGTTCAAGTATTCATTTTAAAACAGCACCTTGCATAATCATACAGTTGTACTTCGAAATAGTAGAGTTGAATGAGGATCTTCTCAATGTTGGGGGATCTTTTGATGCTGTGTGGTTCAAGAAGGAAGGCCACTGAGCTGCTTAAATGCCACTCTGTAGAAGCGGAAATTCCTCATGTTAAAGGCAGAGTCAAAGGTAGAAACATCCTCTGCAAGAGATGAAGTGCCTGACGTTGAGAATCATTTTGCCTGCCATGCTTCTAGCAATGCAAAATGTGTGACTGGAATAGCACATAAAGCTGGCATTACAGTTCTAAACTTCAACTATCATAATTTATTTATGATTTTCTCCTCTGGTTCTGTTTTTTTCATGTTTTCCTGATATATCTGCTATTTTGTGACAAAGAGCAGTCTCAGGAAACTGTTACATTTTGTTTTGTAACTCGATTCACCAGGGAAATTGCCCTCTGCTTTTTCTCCCCAGGCCCACCTGTGTGATAGGGACTGAATCTGGGCTATGCATATACCTGACAGTCAGGGTAGTATAATTGACTGAGCGGCTGGATTGTGATACAGAGTGGAGGTTCAATTCCCACACCGGCTGATGGTACCATGAAGGACTCTTTCTCAACCTCTCCCTTTGCTTGAGGTGTGGTGATTCTCAGGTTATCCCTACCAATCATCTATCTCTAATGAGAGAGAAGGCCTACTTTACCTTTACCTGGCAACATTGGTTATATCAGAATGACATGGAGATCAATTTTCTATGATATCCTAGTGCAGGCATTGAGTCATCTGTGACATTTATCAACATTAAGCCAATATTAGATGGAGATAGTAAGTACCATAACGGAACAAGGCTGGTGCACGAGATATTTAATAACTCCTGGCTTATAGTCCATGCCATGAGATGCTCTGTAAATTCATTGGTTATGTTTTTCTTTTATCTTCAGCAGTCCCAACAGACAATATTGCTTTGGAGCAAGTGGTAAATATTGAAATTGACAAGATGCATTATTGACGTGTAAAAGGCTTGTATTGGATCATCTGCTTATGAGAAATTTATTTTTCAAATGTATTTTTCAAATTTATTTTCATGGAGATAATATCCCATTAATGTTTTTCATCCTTTATTGATTAATTGAGACATGAACTTTCTCACTGAACGTTGTACCATATTGATACACTGGTGTAGACTAATTTACACAAAGGAGATGAGTGCCCACTACAGTAATTCTTTATTTTACATTTGAATAAACATCCCCAAAGGTGGCATTTATGACAAATGTTCCCACTGAAATTGAGTGGAAAAATAAAGACCATTCATCTTCTTACTGTAGGCCAGAGCTCACCAGTAATCTCTCCCCCATTTCAAGCAAATATGGTATATTGAATATACCACATTATTAGCTGAAAAGTGGAAAACATTTAAACATGCATGGTATGAATTCAGTTCAGACTTTGATTACACACTTTATTTTTTTCCAAATATAACTTATAAACGTAATTCAAAATTGCCCGAGCTCTTCATTGAACATTGAGAACACCAAGAATCACCTGCAGATCTATGCATCTAATCCTCAAGTGGGCATTCTTGTACAGTGAGATTCCAGCTGAGAACAGAGCCTCGTATTTATCTAAGCTATCTTCAATTAAATCCTATTCATTACCTTCATCAATGCCATACGATTGCAGCATACGTGATGTTTACATATTTGTTTTTATTTTTAAACGCTGTTAATGAAGAATTTGGATAGTGCCTATCCAATAGATTTCCAGTCTTCCACAATTAAAAGTTAGAGGCCCTGAAATTCCTGAGTGATTTTTATTTACAGCTATTTACAGCATCTCTTGAGGAAATTATACCAGAAACATGATAGACAGTCAATGGTAGCCAAATGGTGCATCCAGGCTAGGCTATTTAGGAATCTTCACGGTAACTGCAATGTGCCTTTTGAAAAGTGTCCTGATCTTGCTGAAGAAATTAGGTAGTAATGTACACAGGGGATGTTCTCAAAGGGCTAAATAGACTTCTTGATCCAAAAAGCTGGATTAATATTCAGTTATTTTTTGTGCCTGTCTGATATCACATATATCTAAAATACTTTCCTTTTCACTTTTAGTCACATATTAAGATTAAATCTTATGCATGCAATGAGAGAGATGGGGTAGATTGACCACTGGTTTGAGCGTGAGTGAGCCTTTTGCTTGCTGTTGGGTTAATGCCAGCAGTAGTGGAATGAATCCTTTCAGCAATCATTATTTGCCCTCTTCGAAGCCTCATTTATAGTAGCAGGGCAGGGAAAGCCTGCCATGGGCATTGGACAATCAGAATGGAAGTAGGAAAGTGATAGAGACCTCAGCTGCCACCCTCCAGTCTGATTAAATGCCTCTATCACCATATTCACCACCAATATGGGCAGAAGATTCTCCCCTAATTTCTTTTCAGTTTGTAAATTAAAGTACATATCTTGTAATAGTTTTTTTTAAAAATGAACTGTAGCTCAAGAGATATGTATGGGCATAGATGTTGTTCCTGTCCTGTGGAGTTGCATTTATTATTAGATCAGCTTGGAACAGGTTAAAAAGATTAACAGTTATTTTATTATTTTATTTTCACTGCCGCATGTGATTATCGCCCTCATATTTTATTCTCAAAATAGTATCCAGCAATCAATGTTTTTCTTCGAGGGAAAAATATTTCCCAATGTACTTGTTCTCGGTATACTTGAATGTGATCAAAGTAACAGTGTGTAAAAGCATTTAGAAGCCTTTTTTAAATTCAGAATCCAGCCACAAAATGATCCCAGTTACCACCATTTGCTAAACCTGGGAAGATATGTTTGGCTTCTTTTCTCTCCTTTTATATTTTAAAATAAATGAAGTGATCATGGTAGGATTGTGCATATACTGGCAAATTGTCTGATGTTAGGTATTGGTCAGCCATTAGATAATGGTATGCCTTTCAACACCTGTCTGCACCAATATTATGTCATTACCAGGAAGCCACTATTACCTTTTGTAAAAATCCATCAGATTCACTAATATCCTTCAGTGAAGGAAAATCTGCCATCCTCACCTGGTCTGATCCACTCTAGACCCACAATAATCTGTTTACCTCTTAACTATGCTCTGAAATGATCTAAAAAGCCACACAGTTCAAGGGCAATCAGAGACGGACAACCAATGCTGTCAGCACTACCACATCCAGGGAAAATATAATTTTGGAGAGAGGTTAGCATACCTGTGACTCATTTTCTACAAAGGGCTATAAGGAAACAACCTTAAAACAATTTTATTTTTCTAGTTTGGTGGACTTGAACTTGAACCCTCCAAGTAAAGCCTTCACCTTTCCTTTGGACCAGCTTCTTGCCACAATAAGCTTACCAGCTGCCAGTCGTGAGAGAACAGGAAGAAGTGTTCTCACTTCAGTTGTCACTGTTCATTTTGTCAGAATTCCTCTGTTCCAAATTGGAGCAGCTAGGTTGAAGGATAAACACCCCAATCTATTTTCTGTCCCACTTCTTCTGAAATTGTGCTGGGTGTGTTTACTGAAAAGGACTGAGGATATTCAGCCTTCACAGTAGTTTTCTCTACTTTAATATCATACAGGAAAACCTCAAACATTAATACTCTCAATGCTCTTGAACTGTGTGGCATTTTAGGTCATTTCAGAGCATAGTTAAAAGGTAAACAGATTATTGTGGGTCTAGAGACCTTACCAAATGTGAGAGCATTTAAATTTGATGGAAATAAAAATCGAGAGAGATTCAAAACTGGCTGCTGACTTTTTGCCACAAGGTCACTCAAATGACTCAAAGAGAAGACCAACCTCTGTTAGTTCACAGAATGCAGGTTTGTTCTTCACCTAAAAGTATTCAAGTTATTTAGAAATAAAAACAGGAGAAACTCAACTGGTCGCACAGCATCTGCTGAGAGAAAAACAGAAATAGTGTTTTGAATCCTGTATGATCCTTCTTTCGAATCTGAGACCCTTTTTAGAGTCCTTTGGTGATCATTGCACACTGCAGACCTACAGAATTACTGTTTCAGTGTTCTTATGGACAACTGGACTCAGTGAAGTAAAATATCCTTTTCTTATTGCTAGCTTCCCTTTTGCATCATTATCCACAAACCTGAATTTTCAGCTCACAGGTCTGATCTCACTGTGGTCCTATTCCAAGTCCCAACAGAGTCAGAAATATTAAGAGTCAACGCCAGTATTCACTGAGTATATGAAGAATAGCAACCACCTGAGAAATTAAACAGCAATGTGGATTATTGCATTCAGGATTGGAGAATGGAAGGTAATTAAAATGGAAAGAAACATATAAATCTAGGCAAGAAGTTTAAATAGTGGTTATCACACCGTTAGACTATTCCATCAACAGTTACACCTATTTTGAAGTAACATCACAATAAGATAAATTGTAGTTTTGGAGGTAAAGGGTAAACACTGATTATAGCACCAAGGGCACCTGCTCCACTTCAAAAGTATCAAGGGATTATTTATATTCATCACAGACAGTGCAATCATTCAACTGAAGGACACAAAAGCATGCACAAATGTCAGCTACTAATGCATATTTTAATCTTGAAAATGATCCTGGAAACATAACTATCTATTGCTGAAGCAGGAATTTTATTGTTGTATTGAGCAAGGTTGGCATTTGAAGGCTTAGAGAATTTAACAGGTAATCATGGGCCTTTGAGAAACTTAATAGCTTCAATAAGGCAGGGACACATTTAGTGAGCCCTCTTGCAATCCTGGTGGGTGGGGGGAGCATGCAAGAAAACATGTGGACTTCTCAGAATCACAGAATTATAATGGTGCAGAAGGTGGCCACTCTGCCCATCGTCCTTGCACATGCTCTATTATCTAGTGCCGATTGTCCACCTTTTGCCCATATCACGGTGCACTATTACTGTCCAAATAATCATCCAGTATCCTCTTGAATGTCTAAATCAATCCTGTCTCCTCCACATTCCCAGGCAATGCATTCCATAATCTATGGAGGATAGTGGGCTAGTGTAGGTTAGGTGGACTTGGATCGGCGCAACATCGAGGGCCGAAGGGCCTGTACTGCGCTGTATTCTTCTATGTTCTATGTTCTAAGTACTCAGTGTATGAAAAAGATTTTTCTCTTATCACCCTTGCTTCATTTACACATCACTCTAACTCGATACCCATTTGTTCTTGCTTCTTGTACAAGCAGAAATAAATTCACCCTCTCTATTCTGTCGAGCCTGCTTACGATTTTGAAATCATCAGTCAGATCTCCCCTGACCCTTCTTCTATCTGTGGAAGACTTCTTCAATCTATCTTTATTGCTGAAATTTATCATACCTAGAATCATTCGAGTTAACTGTTTCTTTACTCTCTCCAATGCATTCAAATTTTTCCCCTCTCATCTTAAACCTATGCCCTCTGGTTTTGGACTCCCTCACCTGGGGAAAAAGACCTAGGTTATTCACTCTATCCATGGCCCTCATGATTTTATAAACCTCTTCAATACTCTAGTGGATAAAAGTCCCAGTCTATTCAGCTTCTCCCTGTAACTCAAACCCTCCAGTCCTGACAACATCCTTGTAAATCTCTTCTGCATCCTCTCAAAGTTTAACAACACTAATTTCTACTGTCCCACAGAGCTGACAGTCTTTTCTGTGCCCCCGTCATTTTCCAATTCCATTATCCCTATGCCTTAATTTTACTAACTTGAAAACAATAATTTAATTATTCTTTATTATTATATTAAATCTTAAATTGCCTCATTGATACTCAATATTTTATGTATTGCATTAGCATGTGATTAAACCCTACAATGCCATAACTAATATTTAGCGCATTGAATCCTACAATGAGTGCTATTTCATATATTAAATCATAAATTGTCCACACAGATATTCAATCTTGTATTGCTCAAACTAATATTACATTTTACATTGCCAGAAATATTTAATTTTTCAAAATCTTGCAATGTCATGTTACTATTTAATAATTTAATTATGTATTATTTATTCTGATACTTTAAGGTTTTCTTTTCAACTTGATTTCTGACTTTAGCCTCCCTTTTGTATTTGTGAGGGAGATATGCCGAGCCATGAGGTTTAAGGTCAAAAACAATCCTGCTGATTCTGATAGGTCACACCATTTCATGAATGCTCAGTCTTGAGTTGCTAGATTTGTTCAAAATCTGTCCCATTTAGCAAGTGATAGGGCCACACAACATAATGGAGGATGTCCTCAAAGAGAAAATAGGATGTTGTATCCATAAGGTCAGTGCAGTGATCTGTCCTACTATTAATGCCATGGTTGGACACTCCACAACAGAAAGATTGGTGAGGACAAAGTCAATAGATTTTTTCTGTTTTTATAGTTCTCTCTGAACATGTCACAGACTCAGTCAAGCAGCAATGTCTTAAGGACTTGGCCAACTTATTCAGTAATAATGCTACTGAGTCACTTTTGATGACAGATTCTGAAATCCTCCATCCAGAGTACATTCTGTGTCTCTGCCACCCTCGGTACTTCCTCCAAGTAGTGTTCAACATGCGGGAGTAATAATTCATCTGCCAAGGTGTGCAGATAGTTGGTAATCAGCAGGATGTTTCCTTGGTCATGTTTGATCTGATGCCAGGAAACTTTATGGGATCTGGAGTCAATGTTGAGCATTTCCAGGCCAACTCCTTCCATAATTTCTCCAAGGTGACACTGTCTCTTAATGGAAAGGACATACCCAGGGATAGTGAAGGTGGTGTCTGTGACATTGTCTGCAAGTTCTGATTTAGTGAGTATAAGCATGTTAAGCTATTGCTTGACTAGTCTATGGGACAACTCTCCCAATTTTGGCACACAACTCCAAAAGTTGGTGAGGAGTACTTCAAAGGGCCAACAAGGCTGAGTTTGCCCCCTTCATTTGCTATGCCTAAGTTGATGCTGTGTTCCTTGGTTTCATTCATTTTTTAAAAAGACTTTCTAGCAGTTTGATAAGGTTGAATGGCTTGCTCGGCCATAACAGAGGTCAGTTAAGAGACAACCACATTGCTGTGAGTCTGGAGTCACAGGTAGGCCAAATGAGGATAGCAGACCTCCCTCCCCAAAGATCATTAGTAAACCAGATGGGTTTTTGTCACAACTGACCATTTTTTTTTTGGTTACCATTTGGCTAGCTAATCATATTCTGCTCCCTGCATTCCATATACAACTGTTGAAGGAACAAAGACAGAGAAAACGATCTGTAAGCAATGTGAAGAGAAGAACAAAACATCAACATCAAAGGGAAAAGAGTACAATTAAACTAAATGAAAAAACAAATGTTGAAGGGTAGAAAAAATAAAGTTTAGAAATTAGAGAGAAGTGGAAAAAGGCACAGAAAACTTTCAATTAGGAATCCCCTATACAGTACAGTTACTGCACTACTCCCTTCACCTACTCATCCCTTGCTTTGTACTTTTTGATACAGCTTTTGGGTAAATCCTTTTCCAAGTCTGACAAGGATAAACTTTGAAGCACACAATGTATTTAATTAATGAAATTAAAAATGACCAATATAGTCACAATACATTGTAGCTGAAATCTGCTCAGGCCCTCCTTATTCACTAATTACCTGTTTAATGGTTCATCCACTGAGCTCAAAGTTACTGAAGAAAGTACCACACTGTAGCTTTCTGTACTTTATCACACTTACGACTGCATTGGCAATAGCCAATTATTTGAAGACATAATAATACATATTCTAGTGTCCTTTATTTTGTCCATTTTGATTGCATACTTTCTTCACTTTGCAAGCACTTTTTCAGTTCACATAAAATTTAGATAAAACGCAAACTAAATTTACAAAAGCAGAAATTGCTGGAGAAATTTAGCTTGTCTAGCAGCTTTTGTGGAGATAAAACAGAGTTAACATTTCGAGTTTTATGACCTTTCTTCAAAACAAACCCATCTGAAGATGCTGCCAGGCCTGCTAAGTTTCTCCAGCAATTTCTGTTTTGGTTTGTTTCAGATCTCTAACACCCACAGTTTTTTTGTTTTATTTCAGCTAATTAAACTTACTCTCACTAAGTCTTATTAAACAACTCTACATACAAAGTATATAAACTCAAAAACGATTCAATCTCAGTGTGTTTTTAAAAATGAGTCACAGCTATAATTTAGTGCTGAAAGAGTAGAATGGTTTAAGGATATTTTCTGATAAATAGAAATTGATAAAAGCTTTTATATGTTTTTAGTTTGACAATTTCCTATTCCTATCGTATTAATTCCTCAAATAAAAGTTAAAGTTCTGTCAGCAAACTTTAACAAGAAAGCAAATGTGGTGTTGAAATCCTAAAATAGTCCAACTGTCGTGACATAACTACAAAATTGAAATACTGCAGATGTTAAAAATCTATAAAATAAACAGAATAAGCCCAGTTGGTTGGACTGCGTCAGTGGAAAGAAACAACATTTCAATGGGTTGGCACGGTGGCTCAGTAGTTAGCACTGCTGCCTCACAGCGCCAGGGTCCCAGGTTTGATTCCAGCCTTGGGTGACTGTCTGTGTGGAGTTTGCACATTCTCCCTATGTCTTCGTGGGTTTCCCCTGGGTGCTCTGGTTTCCTCCCACAGTCCAAAGATGTGCAGGTCAGGTGAATTGGTCATGATAAATTGCCCATAGTGTTGGGTGCATTAGTCAGAGGGGAAATGGGTCTGGGTAGGTTACTTTTTGAAGGGTCGGTATGGACTTGCTGGGCCGAAGGGCCTGTTTCCACACTGTAGGGAATCTAATCAAAGCCGATGATCTTTCAAATGAACAGTTATTGCAAAAAAGTGAAATGATTCAATTGGTGTTAAGAAGAGAGAACTTAAGCACTCCCAAATTGATAGCTTCCATGTTATTGCAGCAAGCTATATGGAATAGAAAGATCATATTCTCTGTTCAAGTGGCTGAGCCCAGCTGAAGTGATAAACAGGATGCCTCAAAAAGAACTGAAATTAGCCATGGTTCCCATTCAGTAGCCCAAATTGAAAAGTATATAGGCATGGGAATTGGTTAGGGGCAAAATCCTGCTTGAATGGCATAACACTTTCAGCTTGTTGATAATACTTGCACACAAATAAATGACCACTTTGCTGAGGTGCTACAGTGCAACTGGTCCCTAAGGAACCATACCCAAGTATTAATCAACATTTACAGAACATGTGTGCAAATGATTAGAAGGGGAGTAAATAAACATATTCTCAGTTGTACAACAAAGTTGCTAATAAGTCAACATTATTGATAGTTTCAGTGGAAATGTTAAGTATAAAATTGGAAGCTCAGGTTGTGCTGACATAGTAGACCTATAAGCAAAAAGACCATGCCCTCTCTCCTCACCCCCTAACACACTCCCCACCAAACTCACAGCAGATTAATTTTATTTTAAAGCAGACTAATTTCACGCAACATCCATTGAAATACTCGGAAAGTTGAGCATATTGTTTCTTAATTACCACCACGTTGTTTATGATAATAATTCAGAAAAAGTCCCAGAGACCGACTTTGCAAAAAATTGCAATTGTGAAAATTAGAGAGTTACAGGCCTTATGAAAGGTATCTAATTTGAAGTCTCACTTCCACGATATGCAACAAATTATAGCCTGAATGTGGAAATTTGCTAAGCTGTATTGATTCAGCATGTGTATATGACATTATGGCATGGCATAGTAAAATATAGATAATATTGAAATCTGTATTAAATGCAAAGGCCCTATATTATTTCAGAAGATTTGTCAGTACAGCACTGAATTACTGGACTTTGCTCAAAGGTACAGTGAACTGCTTCAAATGCTCTGATATAGGATTCAAAAGTGAAGAAAAATTTGTGACTTTTTCAGCATGCTGTATGTCATATGTATTTTTGTATGAATCATTGTTCTGAGCAATACGGGTTAATCACTCCAGTGTTCTCCCCAAAGGCTGTGTTTCATCACTTTGAATTGTAGTTATTTCTGATGATAGTGTTACCACAAGCCATCATTGCCCAAAATTGGGAATTCTACTTTGCTGAACCTGAAAATTAGCAAAAGAAGGGATTTCAACTACCATCAACTTCTCCAGGGCAATAAATACCAGCCTTGTAAGTGTTGTCTGCATCCTGAGAATTACTTTTTAAAATATTTTAACCACCAAATATAATCCATATTTGTTAGCATTCTTGATCCTAAAGGAAGAAGTATATATTTTGGGAAGATATTTTTGTTGTGAAATATATTCCACATGGAAAAATAATTAAATTGCTATGTTTAAGAGAATGGAAAATTAGTACATTGCATCTTTGTAAAATGGGTCAGAAACTGGGTTAGCAAGAAAAGCATACCGTTTATCTGTCCAGTTCAACATGTTTCTTTTTTAGAAATGACTTAAATTTGGCATAGTTATTTTAACTCTGCTCACCTCTGAATTTGGGTCAACATATTCCAACAGAATGAAAGCTTCTTTTGCCTACCAGATGTAAAGGCCTCACATGAAGTAGATTTGGGCATTAGCAACAGAGCTCTTGGTGCATTTTGGATTCAAAGCAACAAATCAGCAACTATTCTGGAAATAATTGGGACTAAATTGGCAGATTCACTCAGACAGGCTGCGCGGATGACTGTGCAGGAAATGAATAACATACCATACTACTCCAGGAAAGGATTATTTTCTCAATTGCAGTAGAAACATGCTATTAATATGGAATTAATAGTTATGTAAGAGTGATTGATTCTGACACTCAATGCCCAGAAATGTACTGAAATTCACTGAACAAATATTAATGATAAAGTTACCTGGTAGATTATTAGGAGATAGAATAACAATATTAAATATTTTACCGCCAGCAATGTCAGTTTGGCAGAGTATCTTGATCAATTGGTTATGAAAAATCGGTATGTTATCTGAGAACCTTGTTTGAATGTATATGTTATATTTGTTGGCCTGGCTAAGTCCACTTGTGAAGAGTTTTACACTGTCAGAGAAATCAAGCAAAGACCATTTCATTCAGGGACAGTGTAGAAATGAATTTAGTATTAAAACTACTTTTAACATTGCTTTTCTGTACTCCTAAGATTCATGTATAATTGGAATTATACATATCCGAGCCAAGAACTATTTGCAAATATTGTCACTAAGAATTAATATAAATGTTAATTCCAAATTGTTTTATACAACTATATATAAACTAATAAAAGTATAATACATTTTCAAAAATATCTTTGGACTTTTATTTGAAATGTAAACTTGTGACAGTTGTGATTTGGACCAGACCAGATACAATTAATATTTAGCCATTGTTACAATTCCTTTTTCAACCAGTGATAGAGTCACTGTGGGATTAGAGATTAGTATCTTTGAATTTAAGGCAATATGTTTAACACTTTTATTGTCCTTTTATACAGACTTGAAAGGCTTTTAATGGAATTCTATCACTTCTTTGCCATTGATACGGAGTCAAACTTATTTACATTGTATTCCACTGGTACAACAGGTGCTCACAAGTTACCTTGATCACTATCTGTGAGTGAGGCCAATATTTATGTTTAAGGACTCCTCAGGAAATGTGATTGGGAGAAAAATGCCAAAGGAAGAAACTTCTGGGGAACAATCACTAGTAGTCACATTGTTTCCTTCAAACAGCAAAGAATACAGCAAAGACCAGGCAGTCACAACAAAATTGGGCAATTCATCCTTGCCCATGCTCTCAAAACCATGCATATCCTATCCTAAGAGCAAATGCAAAACTTGTTTATGTAAGAATATTTGGGTCCCATCCAAACAGAGACTAACCGACATTGTAGAGATTTTATGATTCTAACGGATTGAAAACAGGACAACAGGGTAGTATAGAAACAGCATACAACACAGATTCAGATGAACACTTCCTGTTTTATCGCACTCCTTGGTTTTATTGGCAACTTATGAGAAGCCCTATAGTGTACTAATAATTCCAATTGATGTTTAACAAAGTTCTACATGGAATTTGAGCTCAAAGTCCTGGGCATTCAGGGAGAGAATCAAATGAAAAATGATACACATAGCATTCCAAAGTTCTGAAGCAGAATCTAAATGTTGACTGTTTTTCTCTCTCCACAGACCTGCTTAGTTTTTCCAGCATTCTGTGTTTGTTTCAGATTTTCAGCATGAGGAGTATTTTGACTTTTGCAAGGTTTGTGAAGGTTTGTAGCTCAGGTTGAGGTTTAGGCTGTAGATTTGCTCGCTGAGCTGTAGGTTAGATATTCAGACATTTCATTACCTGGCTAGATAACATCATTAGTGGCGACCTCCAAGTGAAGTGAAGCTGTTGTCTCCTGCTTTCTATTTATATGTTTGTCCTGGATGGGGTTCCTGGGGTTTGTGGTGATGTCATTTCCTGTTCGTTTTCTGAGGGATTGATAGATGGTATCTGGATCTGTGTGTTTGTTTATGACATTGTGGTTGGAGTGCCAGGCCTCTAAAAATTCTCTGGCAAATACTTAACTACACGAGCAACCATCCCAACACACACACACAAATGAAGCTGTATCAGAACACTATTCCAACAAGCCACCACACACTGCAGCACAGACGAACTTCAGAAAACAGAGGAGAACCACCTATACGATGTATTCAAGAAGAACGGATACTCAAAAAATATAATACGCAGATTCCTCAAGAACAAACCACGACAAGCAGACCAAACACAGCCAGAAACCCTAACCACCTTACCATACATCAAAGAAGTTTCAGAAATGACAGCCAGACTACTAAGACCCCTCGGAATCCTAGTAGCACACAAACCCACCAACACTCTCAAACAA